>NC_090856.1:6745000-7345000 GCF_024217435.2 Syngnathus scovelli
GACGAGAGGGAGTCGATCGGTTACCACTCGGCCTTCACGCCCGCAAAGAGGCTGAAAAGTTGCTTCTCGGAGGCGGAGGGTAAAGACTTTGACTTTGGCTCTCCCGGAGGCTCCATCAAAAGTGGAGAAGATTCGGCGAGGAAGCTGTTCTCCATGTCTGGCCTGCTTTCCGATGGTGAGGCATCATCCAGCCCGGAGGAGCGCAGAGAGCACAGTGAGTATACAATCACACGATTTATGCATCTCTATCTCTCGTTGGACAGCTTTAGAGATTTTGCTGTATTTGATGGGTCGAGTTGATGATTCAGTTCAAAAGAGAAAATTTGTACGTATTTTTACATTATAGTATATGTCTCCACATTTTCTGTGGTTAATTGTTTGTATATATATATATATATATATATATATATATATATATATATATATATATATGCATAAAACACACACACACCGCCTCTCACCCCGCCGACATGCTCCAGCTCACCATGACCCTAATGAGGACAAGTAAGCACTCAAGAAAGTAGATAGGAGGATGGATAAAAAACAAATTTGAAGGTACGAGGTGCTTATTATTGGACAGCAATGAAAAGAAAAACATATTTGGACACTTTTCATGACAAATATGGAAGTTTATATAAAATAAATTTTGTAGCTAGTCTCCCCCCTCTTTTTTGGCTTGCACTTTTACTGCTCTGGAAAGACTTTCTTCAAAATATTGTAGTTGGTCTGTGTGGCTCATAATTTCATTTCTAGTTCTTTCCAAAGGTGTTTGAACATCCATTCATCCACACCAAAGTCATCCACACATCGTTTGTGTGGATTTTCGGTGGTACGTTGGGTCACAGCAAAGCTGGGATAGAAAAATAAAAACTGTTCGAACATTTTCCGAAATGCCACAGTAATATGAATAATTAAGTTAAGAAGCCCAAGCTAATACCTGATTGATTGATTAATTAATCGTCCTGTTTGCCCACACGGTGTATCTGCTTTTATTTTCCCTTTTGCTCTCTACGCCTGCATGTGAACAACTTTGACACAAATCATGTGAACAGCTGCACTTGTTTAGCTCAGTGATCATTAGCCACATATGACCATTAGGCCTATTGGTAGTCAGACTTTCCTTGAGCAGCCGAGATACACAAGACCGTATGGCGGGCAGACGTCGGAGGAGTGCGCGTCGGAAAAGGAATGACATCCTGTCAGCGATAACGAGGTGGCAGAGATAGAGGAAGGGATGGAGGAGGATGGAGAAAATGAGAGAGGGAGAAAGTGCGAGAGAGAGTAAAGCGCATCAACCCGAGTTTCCACGCGCAAAAAACCCTCAGTGCAAATATGACCGCCCACACCAGACGTCTGATTTGTTGACAAATGAGTGGGAGAGGTGTCAGTCAGTATGCAGGGGAAGGAAGAGACGCTCCTCATTACTCCCGGGGATAATTGCCCAACCACGCGGGGGCACCGAACAACGGAGGGAGAGGTAGAAACTCGAGGGAGTCAGGGTGAGGAGGGGGGTACAATGCTAGGCATGATGGGAAATCAAACCCTCCTCGGCGGCGGCCGCCACGGGGAGCGTCTGACACTTCAAAGTGTACACAGAAAGACAGAAGGAAGAGAGCATCCAAAGGCTCGTCAGATCAGAGGGGACACTATCAAAATAATGACAATGGGAAAAAAAAAGAGAGGGGGGCAGAAGGAGGGGGTTTGAGGGCGTGAGGGGTACACATACACCTAAAGGAAACTTTCATCCCACACAAAGGACAAGGAGCAGGAACAAGTTGTCTTAAGAAAAGTTTTTGCATGTATGCGTCTTTTTGTTGAAACTTGCCGATCTTGTGTTGAGTGACAGGGCCTGGGAGGCGGAGCGGCGGGAAGGAATCTCAATATGGAATTTTAATAAGGACGGGAAAGGGGAACGCGAAGCGATGGCAGCCGGCGTGCTGGCGCGAGAGGCGTGTCTGCCTGCTTGACAGTGTTTGCTCGGTGCAGCCGTGCATGCGCCATCCGCTCACCTCCTGGTTTTGGGGAATCTCGTTTACCTGAATGTTGACAAGGACAAAAGATGGAAGGGAAAGGAGGGGTGGGTGCAAGTTTGGCGGCGGACAAAAATTAGAATCTGCTTTTCCAACTTGATCCAATTAGTCTGGAGTGAAGGCAAACTTAAGAGCTTTAATGCAATTGAGCTCCCAGCACTTGCTTCAAGTCTGACATGCACTTGTTCCTCTTGACTGACTAACAGACAGTCACTTCAGGACCTCAAGTCTTAAGTGTTAAGCCTGGAAATTTCCCGGGCTGGGAAAATGCGCAGGTTCCAGACTAGACAAACCCTCGACATGCAAACCAGAACAAGCTATATACGAGCGAGTCAAACTTTTCCTCATTGGCCCGATTCGTCTCATTGGCAATGTTTCTTGCTTGTATCCAAGACGGAAAAAGAACCATCGAACTGCTTTATTTTTAGGAGGAATCCCATTGCAATAGACAATTATTTCCACAGTTACTCTTCGATACATTTACGGTCCCACTTTAATGTTTAATATCATCAAATGTAAACAATGGACAAAGATAACCCAAGTAAACCTTTTTTTGAAGGACGATTTTGACGAGGCCCCTCCAAAAACCTTCATGTTGCTTTTTTCAACTAGACTTGCTCGGGACTTGCTTCAACTAGAGGTCTGATGACTTAATATTCTCCTTTGAGACTTTCTGGTAAACAACAGAATTACAGTTTCATCAATTAGAACAATTTGTCCAGGTGCTGGAATACCAAAGCAGCCCCAGAATATAAAGTTATTGCCACCATGTTTGACTAATGTTCTTTATCTGAAAAGCTGTGTTGCATTTATGTAAGTTTATATAGTTAGTATGACCTCTCCAGATCATGCAGGGAAGACGACCAAAACATAATTATATATAATATATTGCATTCCATACCAAATATTGCAGACGTCTCTGGTCAGTGTCCACATCTGGCAAGGATGAATCTTCTCATCTGGCCAGTGCATCAGGGTGGCAGGACACCTCCATCTGCCCTGCCAGTGACTTCCCTCTGTTGATTTTTCCCTTCCAGAGTTTCCTCAGTTTTATCAGTTAAGGTCTGAGATGCTTGGCGTGCGCCGACAGCTGTTCAAACAGTCTCGCAGCCTTTCAAAGGGCAGATGCTTGCAGCCGAGCGAGTCGTGCTTATTTTCCTCAGGGAGATGCTCTCTGCTGCCGGGCCGAGTTGGAACCCAAATGGCCCTTTACCGGGAACAAAAGTAGGGAAACTGGAAGTCAGTGGCCAGGTCTGACGGGTTAGGCGTGTCGTTAGGGTGCCAAAGCTGTTTGAGAGTCAAATGTTTAAAGGCTTTGTACATACAAAACTATTAAGAAACTTAAACTCAACAATTTAGTATATGTTTGTACGTTAAATACTTGTAACAGTTGTCATTCTTTTCCCAGATGTTCAAAATTTACCAACCCAGAAAAACGCGACATCAAACTTGACAGCACTTTTGTTAGAGCACTGAAGCTTACCGCAAAGCAAATGTTACTTAAGTTTCATTTTCTTAGGAGATTTTAGAGACTATGTTTAATATAAACTGACTTTTTCCATACTTGCAACACACAAAAACATTTTGTGTTCTCAATCACGTACAAAAGTTGTCAAAATGAAAATTTGAGGATTTTTTTTTTTTTAAATCTATTGAAATTTAATATCACCCCTAGTTTACATAAAATATGACAAATTTAAGAAATAACACCCAGATTAAAAAAAAAAAAAAAGAAATAATCATTCATTTGTATGTCACAGATAGACCTTGAGTGATATAACAATAACTCCAAGTATTGGACTAGCTAAGCATCTATTAAAACAAAATGCCTGAGTTCAGAACAATTTTTTTTTAGAAGGTTAATAGAAAAGAGGTGTTTTGTCTCATTGAAAACAGAATCAATATCACGTAGTTCCATGTTGGATTTGTCCCGTAGATTTAATCATTGGTCACGGTGAAGCTTGATACCTTAAGCTGGCTGCAGACATGACAGCTTAAACGAGCCCAAAAGTGTGTTCGCGCGTGTGTGTGTGTGTGTGTGTGTGCGCATCTTCTCTTGACTTCATCTTGAGAATGTCAAGTTTTCCATAGTGAACAAAGCCAGCTTGAGGTATTAAGAGTCTCAAAATCCACCCATAATTGTCATGCACTCTCAATGCATGCTTGTTTGTCAATCTAAAAAATGAGTTTGGCTTCTTGACATATAAATGCAAGCTCCATAGTTCGTGCTAAAAAGAAGCGTTTTGTCGTCGACTGTCCGCTCGTATTGACTGAAGCTTCCCGTTGAAAGACACGGTGTTTACATCCCACTGGCGGACCGCAAGGGGATCGATAGCAGCCACTCAATTCTCATGCATATACATCTCGTATTCCCTGGATGCACTCACCTCCTCATCTGCACTCCACGCAACACCCAAGCCAATGCTTATTTAAGGTATGGCTGAGTTTGCCTTGTTGCTATGTCACTACTCTGAATGCAAACAAGATTGTTGGATTCTGCTTAAGGGCAAAACAAAAGCTTGCACATAGCCAAAAGTGGTTTTTCAAGCAGCGTTTGTGGCTGACCACACTGGTAGTCTTCTTGTGCGTTTCAAACGCTCCAGGAGCAAGAATTACAATATTAATGCTTGCTTGTGTTTGATGTGTTGACTGTTTCCCCTCCTGTAGTGATGGTAGTTTGTTCTCCTAATGTTCTCCCAAGTAAAAGAGGCTTTCATCTTGGCAGGAGGGGGAACTCTTCAGTGCTTTTTTCCCCCCTTCTCCTTCCCTTCATCCTTTCCATCAGGGCCAGTGAGTGGGAGAATGGAATTTTACTTGTCATGTATTTGGATTTAGACCCGGCCAATTGTGTGGTCGCACAGTGTGCAACTTTTTGGGCAAACTTTTTTTTTTGTAATTCTTTTAGTTTTTATTGTATGATCACTCTGATTGGGAAGCGCTCTGTCATGTTAGCAAAAGCGCTCTGTTGTACAGCAACTAATTTTGTAATTTTTTGTCATATGATAGATTAAAACAATAAAACAGTTTGGCATTTTATTTTGGAAATGTTTCCATATCATAGCAAATCAGAGGTTGACCAACTTTATTTGATGCCTCGTGAAAGGTTCTGCTGTAATAAACTTTTTAATGGCCTTGCATGGCCTTCATTTTCTTGAGTCAGGTTTCCCTCACTATATATTTTGAAAGGCTGAGCACAAGCAACTGTTCATATTTTCTTTCTTTATGAATGTTACTGCAGGCATTTGGCGTCTTGATTGTGTTATCCAAAAGTGTGTGTGTCCGGATGTGGACCACACGGCTTGCCGGAGGCAGACAGGATCTCTATAAGTCTAGAAGGAGGCTTTTACAGTAGCAGGGGGACACGTGTGTGTGTTTATGTGTGTTTGTGTGCACTGAGGTCTTTTTGTGGTGACCATCAGCACCTGTTAGATCATCACGAGTCATAACACATCTTGTCGTCACTGCATCTGCTTCCGTGTCTCGCTGTGATGGGCTCGGCAGAGACGGAGGCGGGGTGGTGGTCATAATGAGTCCACGACCCAGGGGTCTTTAAAACAACACCCTCGTTTTAACATGGGCTGCCTTTCCTTTTTCTTCTCTCTCTTTTCTCCCGCTTTCCAGCTCTCTGTCCAAGTACCTGATCAACTGCATTGCAGCTGCTTCCCATCTGGCATCAAAAGGTCCGCCGCACATACGATGTGCATGCATGCATAGGAAGTAGGTAGCGGTGAAAAGGGGATTTCTGGAGATCGAATCGCGTGTTCCTCAGAAGTGGCACGCCGCACGCACACAACATCCTTCGCATCGTCCCCCGAGCCCAACAAATCAGTGTCGGGCCCATCGACATGTCAGAGAGGGCAAACGTTGAGGTTAAACACATGCTGCTCGCTCCGTGTGTGTCAGTGTGTGTGTGTTCGAGAGTGTCTTCACTTTGTGTCACAGACAGACCTCATTACAGCATGTCACTTGTGCTTTTTTTTTTTTTGTGAGTCTTCCAGCTGTAGAGAAGCTTGACAAAAGACAAGTGTGTCAAAAAGGCATGCCAAGCTTGATGGCTTTACCTCCTCCAGTGAACAATCAGTCTGTGACTTTAAGCCATTGTTTGCATTTTGAAAAAAAAAAAAAGTATTTTATCAAAAAAAATGAAGTGGCATGTCAAGATGTACGTATATGTGTAGAAAATGATATTTGAACAGAACTCTTCAAATTTGACACAAGGAAAAGTTCGTTTTAGGTCATCTAAACAATTGAAAGAAACAATCCAAAAATGTAGATATAAACATAAATCAGATTTTAGCACTCGGACTCACAGGGTAAATCAGACTAACAAACAGAAAACACAAATGAAATACATTGAATATTTACATTTTATTAACACTTGATATTTATGGTTATTTCAGAATTGTTAAATGCTGCTTAATAATTTTGCATTATGCAAAACTATTTCCATTTTCAAAATGTACCTTTAAGTACAGTATGATTATTTTATCAATGCACTAATTGTAACACAGCAGTTTGCTTGACATTCTAACTGTGGGCTAAGCACCCCTAAATGTCACATCCTCAAATCACCCCTCCTGCCTTAAAGGTCAAAGTTGACCAGGATCGACCCCGTCGTGTAAAGGCTATCAACAATCCATCCCCCCATTCTTCCTGAGAGAATAGCATTGAGTCTGGGCCATAAATCAAATGCTTTATAATTGGTAGGAAAACAGCCGTCCAGCAGTATATAACCTTTTATGTGTCGTCTCAACTCTTTATTATGGTGCTAATGAGTGGCCAGGCATCAGGGTTGGAGCTGCAAGCCAACAGGGTGGAGGGGAAGGGAGAGTGTTGCTCACTTGGCTAAAATACTGCTGACTGACCACTCATATAAATTCATACACAGGAACTCGGTGCACCGACGCACATCAGAGAGTATGCATATTTACATTGAAAGATATGCGCATATGCACACACACACACACATGCACACACACTCATAGTCTCAGCAGTGTCCATGACAAGCTTGCCATTAGTATGGAGATTGTGCTAATTGTCCCCATGGACCACACAGGCAGAAGCTTGGCAGGCCTGCTGTGAGGCCGCCGGGCTGGGTCACAGCGCAGAGTCCGTTTCACACATCCTATTGTCTCAGCCGTAACTCTATTAGTGAAATTACGAATCAATCATTGAATGATTATGGGATGCACACAGTGTGGATTGTTTCAATGCAAATAGTGCCCATTTTGTTCTGCTTATTTAACTAAATAAAGTAAAATACAGTATACATTTATTATTTAGTTGATATTATTTGTTTAATATTATGTATTTTTAATTTATTTGATTAGTGACAATGCACATTAAGGAACATCACAATATTTTTTTTTTTAAAAAAGTCAATATGCTGGATTTATAGCTACAGTTTTTTTCTGTAGTCCCCAGGCAGGCCAATACAAAAGAAAGAAAGTATAAATATATATATACATATTTACAAATACAAAAGAAAGAAAATATAACATAACATACAAAATATCATATAGAAATAGTAACTGCCATTATATCATATATTTGAGGTAATATCAGGTCATCTCATCCTCCACATGACTCTTAACCACTTCCTGTTAAATTTATTTTACAGAGTCTTAGTGAAGATAAGACCCATCATGTGTTTGATCATCCAGACAGACGCAATAGGATCCTTTAGGAAGTGTGACAAACCCAAACACAGGTGCCAGGTGCATGTTCTCTTGAGGTACCAACAGAAGTTCACTATGTTTTTGGACAGTATCAGATGTTATCTGGTGAAGTGGCGGGCGGGGGAGGAGATAAGTAGCAGCTTATGTCTAATAATGTCTTTCGGTGCAGCCGTTGAAAATGACGTTGTTCTGCAATTCTGAAAAGTTCTGAGAGACGGATGCGGGTCATTTTGTGGTCACGTGCCCTTTACAAAAGCTAAGATGGTTTTATTTGCTTTTTTGGAGTATGCTGGTGGTTTTAAAGAGCTTTTAACTCACCTGTGGAGTGTTGCGTCTTAATATCTGATGTCATCACCTGCACTTCATGGATGAGGGCTGGCTAGCTTTGTGTCAGAGGGGGAAAGCAAGGTTTTGTTCGGGTAGTGGTTCTACATTCGGGCATTTCACACGTAAACTCAATCTAAACTTTACTTTTGTTGGAAAGTTGGGTTAAGGAATGGTACACTGAAGGAAGAATGAAGGAAAGGTAGGCAGGGAGAATCTCAACTTTATTTTAGCTCAAAGAAAACATGCTATCTGATTGTGTTGAGACAGATTCGAGAATTGCTACTGTGATCCAATGTGACAGTTTATTTCCGAGCGAGTGCCGGTGGATGACATCACAATGAGTGACAAGCCACCGGTGAACTGCTCTTTCTCTTTTCTCTTCCTTTTTTGATCCCGTCAGACTGACGACACGGCAAATGGATTGGTGAAAGGTGGAATTTGGCATTTTATTGCCTCTAGTAAGAGCGTCATTGCATCTCATGCTGGGAAAAAAAGAAGAATGAAAAAATTTGATGCATGACTCAGATGCACCTAAAGTCTGTATCTGGTTCTCTAGACTAGCCAGTCACTTCAAAACTGCTCTTTTTGACCTTCAATGTTGTCCTGAGACAAGGTTATGTAAGAATATCGGAGATCAATGTCATATTGGCAATTTCATTTATTTATTTACTAATTAGTGACTGATTCCCATTAGTTTCAGTTGTCTGGTCATTATTCTAATATTTTTAAATCTGAGGTAAAGTCTTCAAGCTACTGTGAGTGAGCACATAAGTAGCTTTATATCACTGCAAATGGCCAAGGACAGCTCCTGACTTGCACTCGCTCTCGCCAATCTGTAATTCACTATCACAGATCATTGAGCCATGCATCTCAATGAGGGCCAGATTGATTGGCCGGAACAGTGCACAGGCAGGGTTCGATCCTTCGCCCTCCAGTACCGGGAAGGCAAACGTGGCCGCAGAGTTTAGCGGCTACCCGGTCCGCTCTCCATCAACGACTTGATTGGACTCATGCATGCCGGGCCACACCCGCAGCTGATTGAACAATTGTGGTGACTAATGGAGAAGATGAGAGAGAGGAAGGGCGAGAGGGAAACTGAGATAAATTTGAGGTTGTGTGCTGATTGACCCGTGGTCAGAGAGGTTATGTCCATTGATCTGTAGGTCAGGAGAGAAAAAGGGATTTTGCCTGAGGTGCCTCAGAATGAGTTCATTTGAGGTTTAGGATTCCTCTCCATTCCCACCAGGAGCTTTTTCATCATCTGATTCCCGAGGACTTGCAGCTGCCATCACATGTGGCGGTTCGGCAAAGAAGTAGCGAGGGCAAAGGCCAATCAATGCCCTACAAGGGGTTGATACAGATCTTATTAGTCAATGAATGATCATTAGCGATCTAACGAGGCATTGATTTACGTAAGGGGCAAAGGTCGCCGTGGTTGTGGCAAGTGTCTTTAACACGTTAAATGCAATAGATTGTTCGGTCGGAGGGATCTTTTTGAAGGATGCTGAAATCAGATTGGACAGAAAGAGACAATCTGGGGTCAAGCCTTGGGGAGAAAAAAATTCTTCTCCTTTGTTCTCGAAACAGCACTGTTGCGCAATTAACGGAACAGGGATATCTCGATAAATACCGCGTCAAAGGCAAGTGGACGTTGTGTTTCAAAGCAGCTTTGAAAGTAGCAGAAATGACTGAGCTGCTAGCAGATGTGTTACTACAGGGCTCATTATGTTGCTCATTAAATTCCAAACTTCTCAATAGGCCATTATTTCCCCAATAAAAAACAAATGGCGGCCTGCGTGCTCCCCCCTCCCCCTTCTGTGTAGAGCTTAGCTCTGCCTCACAGACGGCAAAAAGTCCTGACTAATATCCTGCGTGATGCTTTTAAATTGGAAGCAGGCGGTCTCGTAGGGTGTGGCACAGGTGCTGCAGGAGCCAGTGGCTTTTATAGGCCTTGGTCTCCTCTGAAAGTGTGCCAAGGACTTGCCTATTCACCAACCGGTCCAGAGTTCGACATCAGGCGCTAATTGAACACCCTCCACCCAAATCACAGCATGCCTACTGCTTATATAGAGTCTGTGTGCTTGTTACTGCTTTTATAGATTTTTTTTCTGATGTGCTTAAAGGAATTGTTTGATGATTGGGATCACGGTGCCGCTCTGACTGACTTGTCTCAGCAGTTTATCGCCAGTGAAAAAGCTAGCTTGCGCAACGTAAGCGCGGTGTCTTTCCTTGCTTGCGTGTCTCCTGCCATTCAAAGCCGTCTGTTCGACGTCACGTCAATCAAAATTATATCGCGTCCACAGGTTTGTAGCCAGGAGGAATGGCTGGGAAGGGGCCGGTGGGGCGAGGGTTGTTCGTCACAATGTAGAACAGCCTTTTCATGCCCTAGCATAATGTCAACGGGTGACATCCCGGCCTGATGTGATGTGGCATTCACTAAAGGTCACGTTAGGCATCTCTGCTCCATCTGCATTTGCTGAAGTGGCAGCCGTCATATGGGCGCTGGCATCGGCCATTACCGAGGCCCTCAGGGGAGGGTACGTGATGTTTTGAGGATTTCTTTTTTTGTGGGATTTTGATCTTGTTGCTGCAGGGCTGAGTACTTGGACATTATGAAGCTGTTTAGTTTCACAAGGGGAGAAAAATATGGGATCAAAGATTAACTTCATTTTATAATGTCACTGATCTGAGACTTGGCCAGTTGATCTAGCATTCCGGAAAACTCAATTTCAAATTTCCATCCAGGCAACGTTTATGGGAATGTCATCAGCCACAATTTACAGACTCCAATACTACGCAACCATTGGTTCCATACAATTGACATGCAATTTAAAACTCAATTAATCAGTTGATTGCACTTTCTGCATTGTGCTAATTCATCTATCACTAGCAAACACTCCATGGTTTTGCTTATGTTCGACTTGAAATCACCCTGGAATGCAGCTTTGCTTTAACGACGCACTTAATTCTATGAGGTGCTACAAACACATCGGAAAAATTAGGACTTTTCATTGTGATGCACATGACGTTTATAGGCATGACACTTGAGGTGAACAAATGAAGGACACACTGCATCCTAGACAGCCAAAAAAGGAGGTTCTAAACTGGCGAGACACCTCTCGGTAGAGAGAAAGGAAACAATCAGAGACACTAAGGCGGTGAATCCATTAGATGATGGGCCCTTCAAACTGGGCAGGACCCAACAACAACGCGCCAACAATCCATCCGAGCTGGTTGCTGTAGTGAGGGAACGGTTTACAAGCCCGGCAAGTCAGTTTTACAGCCCCCCGTTGTGTGTCTGAGACCCCCCAGGCTGAAAAGGGTCTGAGTCTGACTGAAACTGACAGCGTTTATGTGGGCAAGGGGGTTGGAAAAAAAGAATGATGGTCGTGAATCGGCTACTGTCACTTAACGTACGGGCAACGACTCGGCAAACACGCACGTTTAATCTGATGCTGGTGTGGATCAGAGGTGAAGGATGCGGTCGGAGGGGCTTTGGGGAGCCGAATCCCAAAAGTGGACCAATAAAACACCCCGAAAATCAAATCCCATTGCTCTTATCGCGGCGCCATTCAGAGACGTTATCTGCGCAGGTAATGTGGTTATAAATTCAATTTCAGCACCGAGATTTCATTGTTTACTGATGCCGACATGTTCCGAGCGGCGGAGCGCAGGAACGTTCGATGCGTGTCGGGAAAAGTCATTTAGGCTTCCACAAGGGGATGCAAAAAAGGTGTGATGGGGGAAGGCGGGGACGCAAGGAGAACCGTCACTCTCCCAAGGACACCACTTTCTATTTTCCACTCCATGTTTTATTTAGAGGCCATTTTGTCCTATTTAGCCGTGTAGGTTGGCCGCTTACTAACACATTTTATTCGGACAAAAGTGATAATCTGCTGCTTCCTCTCCACAAAACTGTCCAAACCCGCCCTTTTATAATCTAGTGTAAAAACTATAAACATTGGCTCTGTACTGAGACGGCAAATTAGCTACGTCTTGCCTACTAGCGCCCGGTGATTGATGGCTTTCAGGAGTAAATCACCTCATCTACTAGGTAAAATCTTGATATAGTGGAGCTCCTTGGGATCCCAGCTGGCTGCTTATGGCAGTAATCCATCAGTGGGGCCCAATGGGCCGAGTGGTCCTCCTGGGTAATGTTCCTATTGACAGCCTATGATGTCGACACACTGACGGCAGGTTTGTGTGTGTGTGTGTGTGTGTGTGTGTCCGTTTCACTCTCTCCGCCACTATCTGTCAATAGGATACATCGGTCTACAGAACACACACAACCACACAGGGGAACTATCTCTGTCTGAACTTCGTAACAAATATCCGTAATATTTTGACGTATATTCAGTGAACTATAAAATGAAATATATTATCCTATAAAAAATATTTGACCTGAATAAATAATAATGTGATTTAGTTTTATTTATTTATTTATTTATTTATTTATTTATTTATTTATTTATGTATTTATTTATTTATGTATTTATTTATTTATTATTTAGTTCAATTTCCTGCCAAACACTCATCAATAATTAGATTAGATTTACAACATACACTTTAAAAATGCTTTAGTATTTTTTTTTAACTAATATTTTAGTTTTGTATCTGTCAGTATTCCTGGATGAGTAAATTTATAAAGCAGTAATTATTTCTCCATTCACGTGAAGCCGTCTTGAGGAAGAGGATGTTCATAAAAAGAGTATTTTGGCTCTAAATTAACCTCTCTAATATATGCAGGTGGCAAAGTGAAGGTGCTCTACGACGCCGGAGCTCCAGTGTGTCCAGTGTGTCAGAGCGTTCTGCGACCAGGGGAGCTGCAAGAACATATGGAGCAGGAATTAGCCAAACTCAGCCAGATTCAAATCAGGTAGCACTATAAAAAAAAAAAAAAAAGTGTTGCCATTTTGTTTATGACATACCCATCCAAATTCCATTATCTTCATTCTCCTCTGTTATCCTGATAATTAAACCAAACAATAATCTATAGTCTCCACACCCCAGCACTTTCCTCAATTGGTATGTCCCATCTTCTATGTGCAATGTTTACAGGCCTCCTCATTGTTACCTACATATTTCATTTTGCAGACTTCAGCCTCCAGGCGACAAATCATACAGCGGGCAAATAATGTCCCACTAATAGATGCTTGGAGGCTAACATGCTCGCTTATGCACACACAGAAAGAAACACACTGCTGCTTTGACCATAAGAAGGATCTCTCCAATAAAGACATTACAGTCCAAATCTGCTTAAAGACCACTTGGTGGACAGTAATGGTTTCAAATTGGACTTGGCCCACAGGGACGCTGCATGTGTCTGTGTGTGTGTCTGTGTGTAGATAAATATAAAGACCGTGTAATGTACGTGTGTCCCTGTGTGTGTGAGAAAGATTGAGTGAAAAGATTTGAAAGCAGGTTATACACCCGCTTAGAGCACATGCAAATTTCCACAAGATACAGCTGGCTGTTCACGAGTTGATGTTTATAGAACCATATTGCGTTTGTTTTTCCAGAATGCTGGATTTGTTTGTATATTGTTTATTTGCATGGGTGCTCATGTATTATTTACCTTTCTTCTCACAAGTGTCACTTCGGTGCAGCACGACCACCTCATGAGGACGCCAAAGGTAACATAAATATACGATACCGTCATGATTTGCATTGAATCTGATACTCCTCAACGCTCCCGTGTCTCTTCTTTTCTTTTTAGTCTCTTTCATTCTCTCTGCATATCAAACGCGAAGGAGGTCATCCGAGCTCACCTCCTCGACCGGCTGATGACATCCATTCTGACCGTTACCAGGTAAAGGTAACCCAAAAGAAATAAGTAAATAAATAAGTAAATAAAATTATAAACTCAACTTTAAGCACTGTAATATCTGCCATTATTGCTTCATAAAGGCATATTTTTTATTTATTTATTAGTATTAGAACTCATTACATTCAAGAGTATGTAATGTGGCCAGAGAGTGTGCAGCCAAGAGGGTTCATTGATTTTACTGGCATTGCCTCCAAATGTTCTGTTCATCATTAATGCAAAAAAAAAAAAAAGAAAAAAAAGGTGGCTCAGCTAGTAGTTAGCGACATCATAAACATTGTTGCCGGTCTTGATGTGGTGCCAGTGACTCAGCAGTTTTATGAGCTCAGAGTTGATCACACGCCGCAGCCAACACTCACAAATAATATGTTCATCGGCGGTACCAGTTAGCTCCGAACAGAGTAACTGTTAGGAAATGGAAGAAATCAAATGCAGATGTCACAATGTGCTCTCACTTCCTCTCTTATTAAGATTACCGGTTTGTGACTATGCATGTTTCATTTAGTCCAAATTCATAACAGGGTTATATCATTTTTTATACAAAAGTAAAAATAGGCCATGATGTGCAAAAAAAAAAAATCAAAAACCATACAGTAAAGGGGTTTTATTACAAATAACTATAATTTCCAGTCATGTAGTATGACATGTTATTTTTCTTTGATACAGACTTTTCTGCGTGTGCGGGCCAACAGACACACACGACTAAACGGTAAGCTGATGCATGCTTACAAAAGCAAATATTTTCTTCCATTGCTGCTGACTCAGTCTGACAATAAAAAGTGAGTCGTGAGTGGAGGGAAACTTACTTGGCTTTAGCAGTCTTCCCCTTTTAGTTGTGGCCATTGTGTCGTGTTGCGTTGCGTGCACACATCAGCCCTTTTCTCCACACGCGCCCGCCCCTACCGCCACCCCCTACACTGGCCTAGCGCCCACACGAGCAGAGGAGTTATTAACCTTTCAACTTTGACCTCTTGATATGTTAACAGTCGACGACCTCTGCTGGTGCAGGTGCTACGTCAAATCTGCCCCATTACGCCCACACAGCACAGGAGCCCACCTAGACTGCACACAAGCTGGTAAGACACAATGCAGATGTAAATTGGAAAATACATTTGATTTTTTTTTTTTTTTTTTTTTTTTTACAAAAAAAGTTACATTTAATGTACAATATACAACTTAATGTATATATACGTATGTATACTTATATGCACATATATGTGTGTGTGTGTATAAATGTGTATATATACACGTATAGATATATAAATATATATGTACATATAATGCTAAAAAGACACCAGAAATACATATTCTGTTATGTATATACTTTTTAAAAATATAATTAATGAGCTACTACTAAAAGCATCTTTGCCAGCAGTCATTAACAATAATATACATTTAATACATCATAAGAAATAATTGACCTTAAAATAGTTCCTTGGGGCATTTTTATGTACATCCGTATAAAATGAAATTGAATTGTGTGTGTGATTTATTGTCACACAGTGTATGAAGAAAATTTCAAATACAATTTAAAAAAAAACAACGTAAATTGGTGTTTCAGAAGCAACACATTTTCATAATCTGCCAGCAAAACATATATAGATGTGCTTTATGAGCCATAACATGTATTTCCAAAACAGTGATAATAAACGATTTAAAAGAATAATTCTCACATCAAAGAATTGCCAAGCTTTTTTTTTCCAGCTTGGAGCTGACTCTTCAAACTGCCAATGCTGTCTAGGTCTGTTAGCCTTTATTGGCCTTATAACAGGATGCCATAATGAGCTTCTAAATACACGTCAGGGGGAAGAAGAGTGTGTTTGAGCCTATGTGTGTGAGTGTCTTGTGTTGATTAATCAACCTCTCACTTTCCTTCTCTCTTCTTCTTTCCCATTTGATGAGCTCTGCCTCATCTACGACTTGCCTCTTTAACCCTCATTATATTTCCTGGCATGGTGGCGCTCGGGGTCACGGCCACTGGCCCCAATGTGTGTGTGGCTGTACTTGTGTGTGCGTAGCACCAGCCTCCGTCACCCCACTGTCAGAGCCACTGTCATGCAGAAATTAAGGAGGTCCTAAAAGCTAATGTCCCTTGCTTGCAATCCACAGTCAGTGTGGTCCCAATGGGGAAGGAGGGGCTGCTGTTGTTCTGCCATGTTAACTTTTATATCACAGGGGAAAGTGGAGGTGCAGTGACACACAGTGATTTTAGTCTCTGGGATTTTTGGCATGCTCTTACTGTATGTAATTTGCTTCAGTATCTTTATGTTATGTAATTGTTGATAGTGTCCACAAGGGAAGGATTTACTTATGTTGCATCTTCTGTCTGTAGGATATTTTTTTTTAGATCCAGAACACAGGTCACAGTTTTATTTGGATCGTGTTTAAATTCAGTGCTTGTAACAGTATATGGGAGTTTTAGATGTTTCTAAAATTTTGATAAAGTCTTGATCTTTTTTTCTGTCAATGATTCAATTTTAAAGATGATTAACATTTTATTTTATATTCCTTCCTCAAACTGTGGACATCTATGACCATGTACCTCATTTTAAATTCACATTGATTATTTACTATATCTGTTTAATTTTTTTTCTAACTTTGAACGACACAATAGAAGGCTGTAAAAAAAAAAAAAAAAAGTTTAAATGGCTTTGTTGTTTTTTAATATAAAATTAAATAATGTGAAAACTTACCTAAATCAGAAAAACAACCAAATATCGTGCATGAAATTAATCAAATATGAATATGAATCAGAACCAATAACAGTCGCTATAGCTTCAACTTTGTCTTTGTCTTGTCTCCTCAGTCAGGATCAGCAAAATGAAGCGGAGGAAACCAGACGAGGGTCAGGTACGGTTGAGTTGATCTTTTTTTTTTACCCCCCCTATCAAGTAAAAGACAGATGAAACCATACATTGTGACATTTTTATTATCATTGGAGAGATACAAATATCAGCGCATCCATGCGGCATCAGCATCACTGTCATGTCAACGTGTATTCATGTGAAAACACTTCACTTGTTATGAAAACGCCGCCAGAGGCTACAAGAAGCCGAAAGACAATCATCCTAGCGTGTGTGTAAATGTGCTCGTCTTTATGTGTGTATTTGTCTAGGAGGTCCCTGCAGACACAACACCATCAGAGGATGAGTGGAACGAAAGGCGGAAGATACAGATGATGTCGCTCGTCGGAGGGTTCAAAGGTACGTTTGTGTTTGTATTTGCCGGTGCGTGCGTGCCATGCTGTGCATTGGACGGTAATAACATGACAGAGTGGCAGTTGTTGGAAAAGCACTGAACTTTTCAATACACATTACAGAAGAAGAGCATGCCTTGAAGGTTAAGCGTCCACGCAATGACGGGACTCTGACATGCAAACATGTCACAAGGCAAAAAAAAAATAAGGATGCTTGAAAAATTGACACCAATTTAAAATCAATTTTGGCTTGTGCAATATTTTTATATTTGTCGACATTTTATTTGTATTTGCATCCCTATTATTGTGAAAATTGCTCCTCAGGTTCAATGTTGGTGAGCAGCACGTCTAAAGAAGGTCGGGACAGCGATGCAGACCTCGACGTGGATGGAGACGACACCTTAGAGTACGGCCGAGTCCAGTATCCCTTACATCTTAAACTAGTTTTTATCTTTCATTGGCCGCAACTCCCTTGCTTTTTATTTTATGTGAATTCCCTGACGATTTTTTTTGTTGTTAATCCTATTAAAGTAGAAATCTAAATAAATCCTTGGTAGATTTATAAATTTGCATTCACACAATGTTTTTCTACATTTTGAGCTCTTTATCCTTAGCTTTCACTTTAGATACACAGAGACAGATGTAATCATGTGTTCCGGGGAAAACAACAAGGAGACGACAGCTAAGTATGTTTCTTTAAATCTCAAGATCGCTTTGTAACAATTGTTGCCGCTGAGCATTATGTTTAATTATTGTTATGCAGCAGTGGTGGAACATTGCCCGATTCTGGAGTACACCGGGAAATTTCCAAATGGTCAAATGAAGGTACAAGGAGGTCATAAGAATTATTAGAACTACAGGTGATTAACTGCTTCTCAAAAAGTATGTTTGTGTTGATTCATGTCTGTGTAGAGAGTCCGTCCACCAGCAGTGGAGATAAAATCGATGCAAGCACAGCTGTTCTTCCCAAAACCTGCAAAAACAATGACATCGACATGTAAGTGACACAGCTTTTTTCTTTTTTGCATAAAATTTTACAAATCCTGTTGAAGTTGTTGCATACAGTATGTATTGAAAGACCACCAAGAGTGACCTATATGATCCTGCCGACCGTCAACCCATTATATGCGGCAATCCAGTTTTTTTTTCATTAAAAAAGAAAGATCAACAGCAAACTCTGTCGGCTCGTTTAATATTAATGCAAATTCCCAAATCTCAGTCTCCCCTCAGCCAATACTCATTTTATGATAAATGACATCCAATCAATGTGATTGCTGCTAAATTTCATATTCACCGTACATGTTGCCCAGCTAATAATTTCATATGTCTTCCATTTACTACAAACAACTTCTAACTTGCAGTCTTTCTTCTTTCCTGTGTCTGTGTGAAGACTCCCTGAAGACTCTGCGTTGACATCCCTGGATGCTCTTAAATCTCGGATACGGGATCTGGAAAAACAGTTGTGTAAAGGAGACAGATTTAAATGCCTCATCTGCATGGTGAGTGTACGTCTTCATTTTTATCCATGTGTTTGTATCTCAAATGCTTTTTCTCAATTCCAAAGAGGTTTTCTTTACATTTAATTTAGTTCAAATTATAAATCAGATGCATTATTATTATTATTATTATTACTATTATTATGTTTTGTCACTGACCAACAAAATGAATTATTTTTGTTTTTTTGTTTATTCCAAAAATAAAATGAATAAAATATTTTAATTGAACGTTAGACCCCAAATTACAATTTTAATATATTTATATTAAATATTTTTGGAAAAATCTTAAAAGTACATAGAATGATAAATTTGAGATATATTTTTTCTTTCATTTAGTAAATCCCTGAGATGTAATAATTAGCCAATGTGTGAATGATACCTGTCTTCATTATCATAGCAAATTCCTCAACAACAATCAAGTTGAATCGCAGAAGAGTAGGTTATTTGTGGACATCTAGTGGCGAGCTTGGCTATTACAAATCCAAACTTTTGACCTGCGTGTCATCCTCCAGGACACTTATTCAACCCCACTGACTTCCATCCAATGCTGGCATGTTCACTGTGAGGAGTGTTGGCTCCGAACACTGGTATGTTTCCTTTATGCCCCCCCCCCCCCCCCCCCCCCTAAAGAAAATGATATCCCATGTAACATTTTGAATGGTGTCATTTTCTTCATTAGGGAGCAAAGAAATTGTGCCCTCAGTGCAACACCATCACCTCGCCCGGCGACTTGCGGAGGGTCTATCTGTGACGCCAAGCCCTGTCATAAAGGGGTGGACTTGTGAGCAGCTGGCCTGACTCCCACCCTCTTCCCAATCTCACCTCATCTTGGACCTAATTTTTAGTCAGCAGATCCACTCAAAAAAAAAAAAAAAACATAATAATAATCCACTGACTATTTGGAGAACAGCTCCAAAGCGACATTTTAACATGAACTATTGTGAATTCCTGTTTGGTGGAAACACCCGAATAACTCTACTTGGGACAATATTTATCGATTTTATAACAATTTTTTGTCTGTTTTCTTGTTAAGCACATGTATATAGTTTTGTGTTTGGATCAGTGTTTGTATATGATGTTGATTAGAACAACCTATACTGTACAGAGTTTGTTTTAAATGTTTGTTTGACTCCTTCTCATACAACCTCCTCACTTTTTGTCTTTAGTCAATGTTACTATAATAAAAGTTGTGACCCAAAAAAAAAAAAGCGGGGCTTCCCAGTGCATTATGAAAGGCTCACTCTTGTGATGAGTCAATGTGTCGACCTTAAAGAAATAGGTCGCTGTAGGATTAGCCGGGTCGAGCCCAGGCATGGCTCAAGTGGAACCAAAGGAGCCTCGCTTGTGCAATTCTGTGCTTTTACATGGAAAGATTACACAGGTAACAACAATTCATATTTATATCATATCAGATTAGTTCTTTACAGAGATTACAGTCCCACTTCCCAATATGTAAATAAATGTATGTCAACTGTCAATACACCAAACCTGTAGTCCTTTTCAGGTGTGGATTGACTTGATATAAACAAGCCGGCCCAGCATGCAGACGTGTGATTGGTCCGCGGATGTTGCGTCGAGGAGACGGCAGTAATTGAGGTTGACAGTGAGCTGATCAGCGAATGCCTCAGTCAACATCACGCTTGACTGTGTGCTCCACTCCGTGTCTCCTCAAGAGTCCAGAAAGGTAAGCAAAATACCTTAAAATGAACTCATTTGGGGAACTGTCAATTTTGGAATAAGTTAAACTAATGATATTATGTGTATTTGTACTATATTTGTTAGGATAAGATATAGAATGCCTATTATAGAAATAATTTATATGTTTAATATATAGCCATTAATAAGTGTGTGGGAGTGAATGCGAAAAGAAAATCCAGTTTCTGATTGGATGGCCACTTCCAAGTGAGATGTGAACAATTATTAATATAAGAGAAAACGAGGAGAAAAAAAAAAACTTAATCAACTACATTTATATTTAGTGTTGTTTAATGAAAAAAATTTACACAAACACTTTGAAACTAGTGTGTACGTAAATGTGTGTTTGTCCGTCTGTCTTAATGCGTGTGTGGCGGTGAGGTGGATAAGAGAAGCAGCAGGGATCAAAAGATTAGCACAGATAACTTAACAGGACTTCCGGTTTAGTAACATTTCAGTTGCAAATGGAGTACAGTAAAGTCCCATGTACATACGTATGTACGTACGTACGTACTTATGTTGATCACTCATCACTCGTGTGTGTGTGTGTGTGTGTGTGTGTTTCTGTTAGACAATGTCAGGACCGAGACCTGTGGTGCTAAGTGGCCCATCTGGAGCGGGCAAGAGCACATTGATGAAAAGGCTCATGAATGACCACGAAGGAGTGTTTGGATTCAGCGTGTCACGTAAGTGGGACAAACTCTTCCAGTTAGCTTCAAACCAGTGGAGGAAAAAATGTATTAGGTTTTTCTCTATCTGATGGTCTTTGATTTTTTTTTCTATTGCAAAGAACATTTGTCAATTACAGGACATGTACACAAATTTTCCTTCCACACTTAGGTACAATTCCATCTTGATTGCATGAAAGTCAACCAAAAGAATCTATCATTTGCATCAATTGCAATAGAAAAAATGATATTATTAATGATTTGCTGATCTCCACACAGACACAACAAGGAACCCTCGCCCTGGAGAGGAAAACGGCAAAGGTACTGCTGAGTCAGGGATCACATCTGTGGCATGGTGAATGTTTTAGCACCTGAACTGTAGTAACAACCCTGGACACAAATTTGCACCTAATTTAAAAAAAAAAATAGAACTTTCCACCTCTCCCAGCTTACCTCAGGACTCCTGCATTATTTCTTACTCCCAAGTGAACTGCAAAAACGGTTTTGTCCGTTACCTCACACTGTTTCCCTTCCTCTAGACCGGGATAAACCTGTGCATGTGTGTGTGTGCGGGTGTGTTCCTGTTCTGCTTTCTCCGTAGGCCTCAACGCACTCCCCATGCTTCTGGGGGCTACTTTACTGCCCGTAGCAGACGTCTTTTCCTCAGAAGACTTAGACACGTCATTTTTGTGTCCAAATGAATCAGACACCACACATGAAGGTGACCGTTGGTGTGATTCCATACGCGTAAATCTTAAGGCAGAGTGACGGGGGTTACTTTCATCACCCTGGAACGCTCTCTTTGGATATATAGGAAGCGCTCTTTGGATATGAAAAATAAAAGAGAGGAATATTTTGGGAATCACGTTTAAAACATAAGTACACTTTGGAGTAAAACGCTTTTGAAAATAGCCCACCGTGATGCCTCCGTAGTGTCTCCTCTTGTCCCGTCCTGTTTTGTGGAGGATTGTCCACAAAAAACTGCAATAGTGTGTAAACAACCTGCAAACAATCATTAGCATTAAAGGAAAGATCAATATATCTTCATTTCTTGAAGTTTTCTTGGTACGTCATAATTTCCTCTCATGCTAATGATTGAGTGTTTTGTGATAGGTGTTTCTTTAGGGAACAAAGAAACACGCGTGATGTTCATATAGAAGCCGTCAGATTGCATGGAACATGTCCCATGTGTTTCCATTGTGCCGGTTTTAATCTATATATGATCCCTTCACGCAGATTATCATTACACCACTCGAGAGGCTATGCAGGAGGGAATCCAACGCGGCGACTTTATTGAGAACGCCGAGTTTTCTGGAAACCTCTACGGAACAAGGTAAACATCCGATCCGTCATCTCTGAAAATCAAGTCAGCTGACTTCAACTTAAAAAAGTAAAACTCCGTTTTACAGAATCAGAATACCTGTAGGTTACCTGAAAAAAATCTTAAGTACACCAATCAACTATTTGAATTTATCGTAATTTTCGTACGATAAACTGTGTTTTTATGCCCAACCTTTGAACTGGCTTATATATGAATTTTTCATGATTTTTATAATATTGCAAAAATGATTTTCCCATCATTTGAGCTGGGGGGGTTTATATTGAGGTGCGGCTTTTAATACGGAAAATACGGTCGTTATTTCCGACCAGTGTCAATGTGTTCCTATCTCGTCAACCATCCTATAAATAGCCAACTTTAACACAGAGTGCCATTTAAAACTATTCCACGTGGTTCAAGAGGATCAAGAGGATATTAAACATCTCGAGACAGATGGAGCTTTAACCCCATGATGCTCCGACACAAGTGTGTGTGTGTGTCACATTCAATCTCACCTTCTTATTGCGAGGTAGGCGCAGAAAGTGTTAGCGGCTCAGATCAGTGCGGCGATCCTCTTAGCTTGCTCACTTCATGTAAACAAGTGTGTGTATGTGTTTGATAGTAAAGCTGCCATAGAAGATGTGCGGGCCAAGAATCTCATCTGCATCCTGGATGTGGACATCCAAGGTGTGCGCAGGATTAAAGAGACGGACCTGAACCCCATCTACATCTCCATCCAGCCTCCATCGATGGAGATTCTGGTAAATGATCAATTTTGTGTCCACAATATTAGATAGACCTGTATATTCTGATATATAATAATTTTTTATTTTTTAGGAAAAGCGCCTGAGAGACCGACAGACAGAGTCCGAGGACAGTTTACAAAAACGTCTGGAGGCAGCTCGCATCGACATGGAGCTCAGTAAGTTTAGACAGGTTTTGAAAGCTCAAAATTGAAGAGATACCAAGAATTATTTCTCGTCAGGTAAGGAGCCAGGAGTGTTTGACGTCGTCATCATAAACGACGACTTAGAACGAGCTTACGATGAGCTGAAGGCCATCCTTAATGATGTGAGTCAAAATGCATATTGAATCTTCTGATTTTCAAATGCTTCCACTAAAATCTAAATCTCTTTTTCTCTGTGTACAGGAAATCCAAAAGGTTCAAGAGACAAAATCCTAAAAAAAACAAACAGGAAATTCGTCTGCATCGCAAAGTCCATCTTTGTCATTGCCTGTAAACACAGCAAACAATAAAGTCTGTGCTGGAGAAATGTTGTCTTTTATGCCCAGAAGAAAAAGATTAAAAGTAAAGTTGGATAAATAACATGATGGCAATTACTGGTCAATCTAATTCCATTTATTTCACCCGTCATCCGAAAACTCATCCAAGCCGGTGGTTGACACAATAAATTACGACTCAGATATCCAACCTAAAAATAAATTCTCATTTACACGTGAAAACAAAAAGTTGAACAATGTTATATTTGAATTCAGATGTGACATGCACAGAGAAACATGATGTCCAAATTAGCTCACTGAACATTATCCCTGATATGTTTGCGTTTAAACCAGAACCAAACCACATAGAACACTCTTGCCGCAATGCTAAAATAAAGGGATACGCAGCTTTTTAAGACGCATCACAGTTTCCTCAAAGAACAACTGATTGACACACAACTTTGTTAACACCATGCTGTACCCTTCCATTGTTTTTCTCAGTTGGTTCACTACTGGAAGAAAGGACCCTGAAGCTTGGTGCGTACTTGGTCTCTCTTCTCTTCCTTCTGTATGAGGTACGCTTTGAGTTTATCAGTAGAGAAGCACACCTTGGAGTGGCGTGATCGGTGGGGAGCACGATGGGCACGTAGCCAAGGATTCTGGAGACACTCTGCCGCCGTGGGTCTTGCCCTTAAAAATAAAAATCCATTGAGACAACCCAAATCTCGATATCTGGATTAAAACTCATTCAATGCCAAAGATGTATTTTTTTGTCTTTTAAGAATCCAGACATTCATTGTCTCTCGCTGAGATGCTCACCAGGATTTGTTATTCAGGCTGCTCTTCATCAAGTTCAGGGCTCCTTCGGATAAACCGGGATAACATCGTCCAAACTGGATTTTCCCTTTCTTGATGTTTTTGTCTTGTTCCCAGCTCAGTTCTGCATGAAATGGGCTGTCAGCACTCAACCTGCCAGACAGCAATTACAAACGTCAAGGAAGAAGAAGACAAACTATTCCAAACGGTGAGTTTATTTATGTGCTTACATAATAAACAAGAGAACTCCGATGGCCCAAACATCAGTCTCAGGCCCAACACCTTGGCCCTCTAGGATTTCCGGAGCTTTAGGGAGGACAATATAAACTGACAAAACAGACAGAAACATGATGGTGTTCATAAAATATTGTGCAGTTATTGGCACTGGCAAGTTCACGTGCATGATACATTGTGGGTTATTTAAAATTTAAATCAGTAAGGAATACTGGAAACAAAATGATGAGAAAATTGGTTGTTGTGCTTATGGATGTTATTGCCACTCATCCATCCATCCAGCCTCCAGTAAAGAAAGTGTACCTTTGCTGCGGTGCTCTGTTGAAGGCCATGACAGTCAAAGGTTTAGTATATTAGAGAATTAACAACACGACACAAGGTCAAACCATGGACTCATAGTCACCTTTACTCTCCGACAGACCCTGCAGATGCTCAGTGTGGAGAGGCTGACCAGGTGTGAAAGACAGAGCCGAGCCAAAGTCAACAATCTTCAGGTGGTTTCCGTCGTCTACTAGCATGTTGTCAGACTTGAGGTCTAAGTGGACCACTCGCCGGCCGTGAAGGTAGTCGACTGCACTCAGAATTTGACCAAGCAGCTCCGCCACATTAGCCTCTGAATACACATCTCTGCAAAACAACAAATATGTAACACAGCTTAGATTGGCACAAGGAACTTCAAACCATGGCGGTAAAGACGGTCAGGGGCGGAGCTGGAAGGTTGTCAGTGCGGTGGCCAACAAGAAATATAAACTCACTACGGCATGGTGTCTAACTCTGGTCCTTGATGATCAGGATCGTTACCAGAATCCTGCAAAGCTTTCTAATGTGATGATCGTTTGAATCAAAACGAGGAGACATTTCAATACTGGCCCACTGTGTTCGTACTTTTTAGTGCTGTGGTGGTTTCAAACATCTCTCACCTCGCAGCTAGGTTGTAGAGCAACTCTTTGCCAGGACAGAGCTCTTCCACCAGCACCAGGTAGCAGGAAGTGATGTAAGCACTGTGCAGTTTTACCAGGTGGGGATGGTGAAGCCTCCTCAAGAGTTGATATTCCCTCAGGACCAACTGTCTCTGCTCCACCCGGTAAGGTGTGATCTTGGCAGCAAACACTTGGCTGGTCTCAGCATCACGACATAAGTTGACCACGCTGAAACGACCCCTGAGGCCAAGATAACAAGAAATAATCTGGCATGGAGCACAAGGACGTAGCTTTTTTCTAATGCAAGCTTCAAGAACTTCCTAAAAGCCTAACCTGTTGATCTCTGAGAGGAAGTTGTAATTCCTCTGTGTTGCTTGACCTTCTGAGCCAGCCACCTTTGAACCAAGGCACTCAGTCTGGATGAGAGGAATGTTTGCATCTGTGCAACAACAGAAAATGCATCACTCGATGAAGGGTTCTTTTGAAAGTTTCTTGCCCTCACCTTCATGGTGAGTTGCTATAACAACTGGGGCGGAAGCATCGCTGAAAGGTCCTGCTCCTGTTTTAGTGATGCAGCCGACCCTGAAAACATAAGAAGGTCCTCTGGGGAGATCCTTTGCCACATAGCTGCTATCAGTCACATCTTCTGAGAGGACTGTCCAGTCGCCACCTGAGGAGCAATGTAGCATTCTTTTAGAAGACGACATGATGTAGCCTACAAAAGATGTGTTTCGACTGGGAACCAACCATCTGTACAGTACTGCACACAGTATTTAACCGGGTCACTAGACTGAACAGGCTTCCACACCAGCAGTACTCCACCTCCGTCCAAATGAAACACATCAGCCTTGTTGGGACGGACTAGAAGATCTAATAAAATGAAATATAGCAAAATTATCAAGAGTGTTTTGTGAGCAACAGACAAATTACATAAGGCTAATTTGATACCCTTTGATTTTTTGAATGCTGGTATCTTGAAAGTTGGCAAACGCTTGGAGGTCCTCTTTTTTGGACTCTCAAGGCCATGCTCCCTTTCAGGTTGCATTGAGCCCTTAACAATTGGCCCTGTAACATTGAAATAAAGTTCTTTAATCGGCCACCAGTGTAGCAATAAAAGAAAATAGTTCACCTCGTTTACTTAGATCTTCTTTACTGGATGATCTCGAAAACAGCTTGGTCAAACTTGACGCTGAAGCTCTCATTTTCTTTCTGAGCGACATGGTAGGTGTATCTGGCTTCATGATCTCTCCAAGTGTTGGTCCTAACTCTGCGCTATCCAGTTGCGAGTAGGAATGGCTAGCCCAGGATTGCCTTCGAAAGATATTCAGGAGGCCCAGCTTTGGGGATTTTCCTGCAGGTGGCTGAAGTTCGAGAGCTGGTGCAGATGCATGTCTTTGCAGGCCGTGGCTTTCTTTCTTATCTTTTGCCCTGGGAGGTCTTTCAGGAGCCTGGAGAGAGGAGAGGCTAGGACTCGGACTAGGTGTTGATGACATCTGCAAGCGACATATGTTGGGGTTGGAGCGGGTACGGTTACGTGGTGGAGCTTGGGGAAACTGGCCTCTGGGTTTGAGTTCTTGAAATGACCGAGAGGATGATGAAATCATAGGCTCCCTTGGGTCATCATACCCTTCGCTCTCTTCTGATCTGTACCTCCCTCTGAGCTCCTCATATGAACCAAGTCTACTGGAGGACTCGGAACCACCGTGTTCCAAAATAAACGATTCAGCCAAGGAGCCCTGGGAACCAGTGAAGGCGTCACCCTCTGATTGCTCATGATCCGTCCCGTGGCTGATTCTGTTACCCACAAGGAGGTTTAATGGAGCAGATCTACCGCCCGATGCGGCGGTGCCCTGTGCAGGAACAGTTGAACCCCTCCTTCTTATGGGTCTCCGAGGTTTCGGAACCACCAGCAGTTTCCTTCCTCTCACTTCATCGTCTGTGAAATCCTCCTTCATACTTTGAGTACCTTCTTCGTCACCTGACTTTGAGGGCTTGGGTGAGCTGGGAGATCGCCGAGAGTACTCATCGAGAGACCTGCTCCTTCTCTGGGGTGGAGGATTGGTACGGGTCACGCTGCCGTCAAAGGAAGTAGATTTGTGCATGGTTGGCTGGGTGGAACCCCGTCTCTGGCTTCGGTTGACTTCCATGTCATCCTCCACGTATTCTATGAGAGGTTCATTGAGGCGCCCCGACATGCTCCTCCGGAGTGGCTTGCGACCTCTTTCCTGCTTCTTGGCCTGAAACTTGTCTCGTAATGTCATGTGTCTGGCAGACATGGGTGAAAGCTGATGAGATGAACTGTAGAAAGTGCTACGGATCACGCTGCCTCGAGGGATTCGGCCCGCATCGCTCCCTGAACCTTCGTCACCATCGGAAAGGTTGAGAGACGGACTACTGCCCTTGTTGAACCTTCTTTCATTCTGAGGAGTTTGGAGGTACGAAACATCTGATGACGCAGCGGACTGCCTGCTTACACTCCGTTCTAGCATGCTCCTCCGACCGACCAGTTCGTCATCATCATCCTCCTCCCCAAATGTCACGTCTTCCTCCTCATATAGACCTTGATGAAGTTCGGTAAAGGGTTTCGGGATCCGTGCTCGCTCGCTCAAGGGGTCATAGTCATCTTCTGTTTCTTCCTCTTCCTCTTCAGTTGGGCTGCAGTGCTGGAAGAAGTCCCAAGAGTCAGCCTCATCGTACTCGGATGATGAACCACTGCTCACAGAGGTGCTGCTGTTCTCCTGGTGTTCCCGGGGAACAGTCACCGCGGTATATCTGAGAGGAGCATCTAGGAGTTCCGGAATTGGCCTTAAGGTGAGCACGGAACCAACACAAGTCAAGGAACGCTGGGGGCAAAGAAGCAAAAGACAAAGCTGAAGACAAATCGCAGAATTTCATATTTCCACAAGTTTCGTGAATTATTCATAACTCACCTGCCATTTTCTTTTTGAGATGAAAACCTTTAAACCCTTTGTGTTGATTTCATCCGTGTCTTCCCCTGCATTTTCATCCTGATCACAGTTAAATTTTGGTTGATTTTCATTTTCAAGTTGAAAAACTGCAGAACAGTTTAGGTCTTACCTGGAGCCATTCATGGCTCAAACACTCAAAGGCAGATGGCCGCTTCCTATACAGTGTAGACAGGAATTAAAATATTTTGCACAGTGATAGAAGAAAGAATGGAACAAGGCTTACTCAGGGTCTGGTTGAAGAAGATAGCGAAGAAAGGCCCGGGCCTCAGGACTTCTACTCATGACATCGGGGGCATCCCAGTTTAAGGTCCCTTCTCCCACTCTCAGTAGTGTAGCACGGTCCGTTTCACCCACGAAGGGGCAACGACATAATAGACTAGCAAAGAAAGGAATAGCAAAAAAAATGTGTTTACGATAATGGATAGATGTGTAGTTCTGTTTGTTGCCTGGTGAGACTTACCATAAATACGCCATCACACCCACTGACCTGTTACAAATAGAAATTCTCTTTTGTCACACAACACACAGCTAAAATATTGTGATTTTTTTATTGTAATGTCAAATTTGGATTTCGACTCACCAAATATCTGTGCCCGCACTGACAGGTTCTTGATGAACAATTTCGGGTGCAACAAACTCCGGCGTACCAAACATGCTGTACTGATGTCTGGATGTGTCTACTTCCTGGCAGAAGCCAAAGTCACAGATCTTGATTTCATCTCTGGGTGGATATACCATCAGGATATTCTCTGGCTGAGGGGTTATACATAAATCAGCATGAATATTGTATCAATTTTTGCCAGTTTTGTAATTGAGCCAAAATCTCACTTTAATGTCCAGATGCAAAATGTTCATGCTGTGAATATGTCCAACACCTTCAAGAATTTGCTGAATATATGACTGGACCTGGAATCACAAATAATGTAATTATAGCAAAATTCACAAGGACAATATACATTGTAAGAGAATTTGAAAGAAGAAAAACATCTCTTACCTCTTTCTCCGAGACTAACCCTCTGAGTAACAAATGGTCTACAAGGCCATGAGAACAGCAGCTAGTGAGTTGTTAAAGAAGTTTATCTGCTAGGCCAAAACGGGTTTATCGTATTTTTTTTAAAAAGGGATACATTTCCGTAATGAGCACCAGTGTGCGCCGGGTGCAGAAGAAGTCCAGTAGGCAAGCCACCCTTGGATGTGCCAGACGGGAGAGCAAATCCCTCTCCTGGAAGGCCCGGGTGCGGGTGCTACTTCGCAGTGGTAAGAATTTGGCAGCAAAAACTTCGCTTGTCCCTCTGTGGATCACACGCTTCACTACCCCAAATGTTCCCCTAGGGATAAAAAAAACTTAGATGAATCTCAACAGAGATGAAGCAGAACAATATAGACTCACCTTCCAATTTCTTCACCGACATCATATACGGTGAATAGCTTCCTTCTCTTCCCCAACTCCACCTCTCTCTCCTGAGACCCTAATGAACCTAAAAAGAAACAGCGGTACCATTAAATAACTGAAAATATTTACTTTTCCTCACAGTACCAAGAATTGGAATGATCTATTGTCTCACCTTCCTCCACTAAGAGCTGAGCTTGACATGACACGTGGCCAGATTCATTGTAAGACAAGCAGGTGTAAATGCCGCTGTCTTGACTTTCTGGGCATACTATGGTCACTGAGCAGCGGGCGGCATGCTGGACAATCTCCACATTGTCACTGGCTCTAAGTTCTTCGCCGTCCTTCAGAATAAAAAGTGGATCAAACCTCAACACCCAAACAACTGTGACAACACTAATCTTTCTTATTGTAAGCCCCATTTGACATCATTACAATGCAAGTAAAAACAAAAGGGTTCCAATAAAGCAAATGAATCAAAAATACAAAGAACTAAACTTCTTAGTGAATCTTTTGCTTCACTCATACAGGACTCCTTACCTTGTACCACTGTATCTGCGGTATTGGCCTTCCAGTAATGATGGCGGTAAATGTGGCTGATTGTCCTGGTTCAACACAAACGTCTTCAGGAGGTACTTGGATGAAGGGAGCAACTGAACAGGACAGCAAATAAGTTATAAAAGAGTGATTCTTTATTTTATTAATACAGAAGAAAAGGATTACCATCTGTAATTTCCTGCATTTGCTCTGAGATATAAATTTCCTCTTCTTCTTCCTCCAAGTAATACGCAGGCTGCTGTTGTGCTGGCTGATCCGTTCCTGCTAGCTGAGTAACTTCTGCAAGACTAGACTCAGATCTGGAGAGCAAAAATCAATTAAGAGGTTAGTGTTTTAATTGTTCAAGTGTTCTGCCACCCCAGTTAAAATGGATCTTTGACATCCAATGGCAATGAATGAGATAATTAAGTGGGTGTTCGAACCCTAATCCTACATACATAATCTCTTCTCTTACCCCCCAAAATTTAAATGACATTTTCATTTGTATTAATGAAATGCTCACTGTTCATGAATGGATGGTAACTGAGCAACCGAGGAGGGAGTAAAATCTGTTTGCAGCCATTTCTTCACAAAAGCAGATGACCAGTCCTCTGAGTCTGCATCTAGAAAAAATGCAAAATAACATTCTGTTAATGACTGGAATGATTTAACAGTCATGAGTAAAACGTACATTACCTGAGATGACACAGAAAACACAACCGTGTCTTACCTGCTGGCTTCAGGCTTTAGTGAAACTACAGTAAAGTATCCACCACATCAATAAGACATGTGCCCACTCCTGTATAAGAAAATCTGCCCAGCACATGGCCATCTTGTATTTGTGGTGACGAAGAGTTAGCTGGGCATGCGTTGACGGGAAGGGAAAAAACGGGAAACACTGATCGGGTTATATGTTATCGTGACAATGATGACTTACATGGAGCGGTCCGCATGAGGAAACCTCTGCTTTTGGACGAGTAGGGGGAAGATGGAAATCATGAAGGTTATAGAGAATGAAATGGTAAAATACAGGAAAAACAGTGGAACACAATCTTTAAGAACGTACATGAGTTGATAATACATACTAGTAAAAACAATTTACATTGTCAGAGGCACAAATTTAACAGACTTTTTTACATACAAACAAATTGATTTTTTTATTTTGTAGTCTAGCTCGCAGTTCCTCTGTATAGTCATAGTTTTTGTTTTGTTAGCATAAATAGTATCTCCAACAACTCTCAACTGGTTGAATTTATTTACGTACGGTAAGTGTGACCTCAATCTATTGACAATAACTCACAGTGAAAAACAGATGAATGAATATAAATGACGATTTCTCTTTCATCCGTGTTTTGCTTACTAAACTGCAATTGGTATCCTACCTAGGTGACCCAACTCCAGATGTAGGCAAGTGAAGTGGATGAAAGGAAAAGTAAGTAAATGTCTGACAGAATGGATGAATTGTCCCACAGGACTGTCAAGTGGCATTATAATGGGAACAGACATGAACTGTGGTGAACGATGGCATGTGCTTACTTCCTCCATGTAGAAGAAATGAAAGTATGTCCCTAAAAAAGTCCCCTAATGACCGCTTTGTTCTGTAAAGCATAATTACCTTGTATAGCTCGAACTGTCCTACCTTTAGGAGGTAAGTCTTGTGCCTGGTCACTCTCAGATTCATTCGGGGCGACATAGGAGGGGCACAGTCCGGCCTTGCATTTGACACAACCAAACTCATTCGAAAGCTGCAGTGAAATAAATGTTCCGATGTCTTCAAGGAGCAAGCATCAGTGACGATTTATTGACGTCGTACATATGAGTTCATCATACCTCACACTCATACAGTCCAATGTCTGCCTCGGTTGCACTGATGACTGTTAGAGACAATATTCCACTTCGGGAGTCATTCAAGACTGAATATTTTTGCTTGTCAGTCAACTCTTTGCCATCCTTCATCCACCTGCAAAGGTTAAAAAGCTGATTCAATCGAGGGCACCTCCGACAGCTCTTCGCTCTGACTTGGACATCCACTTTTTCATTGATTTTCATATTACGTATTTTATGTGCCCTCTCTGCATCCATTGCAGCCTGGTGATCCTGAAAGGGGGATCCTTCCATCTGTGGTCCCTTCTCAAGGTTTCTCATTTTTCCCCTGGTAGGGTTTTTTTGAGTTTTTCCTTGCCCTTTTGGTAGCTTAAGATCAGGGGATGCTTTGAGAATAATTGTCAATTGTTTGTCTATGTGAAGCCCTTTGAGACTGCTTGTGATTTAGGGCTATACAAATAAACTTGACTTGACTTGACTTAACTTGACTTGATTGCCTTCAATGTGCAATATAAGAGAGTTGAAGGAATTCTGGAAATCTTATTATTTGGCTTGTAATTTGTAGTGGGATAAAAATGCTTTGTATCAGAGATTTTGGGGGGAAAAATGCATACTGACCTGATTCTGGGCAAAGGAGTGGTACGAGTGGAACAAGTGAAGTGAATGTCTTCACTCTCAATCAGACAAGTACTTTCCAGACGACTAACAAATCTGGGTGGCGCTGGTGGATGAAACAGTAAAGCTTTTGTAGGTTGAAAATACAAAGTGTCATTCGAATGATATTGAGACTCGATACGAGACTCACCCTGCACGACAATGGTAGCCATAGTACCAGTGCTGCCCATGCTGCTGGTAGCATAGCACACATATTGTCCAGAGTCTTCAGTGGTCAAACTGTCCAAGATCAAAATGCACGCGCCTGACTTATCTGCTGTGATAATGTGCCGAGGATCATCCTCCAACACAAGCCCATCTGAGGAGAAGACATCGTGTCAACCGATGCAGTGCGAGTCATTTTTTTCTTATTATTCTGACCTTTGAGCCAAGTGATCACAGGCTTAGGCAATCCCGTAACCTTGCAACACAGTTTGACGGTCTGTCCGATCTTTGCCGTGTTGTCCGACAGTAGTGATGTAAACACAGGGGGGTCTAATTGATTGATAGACATAAACAAAGACATTTAGATAAACATATTTAAAAATTGAGATTTGGCACATGGAAGACCTACTGTTAGTGGGCAGGATGGCTCGTTGCTGAAGCTCCTTCAGATCTTTCAGCCAGGAAAGTTTCACCAGTGGTGAGCGGCCCTGCAGAGTATATCTCCGCACTGAGCCCCTGTGCTCATGCCAAAGCTCCCAAGTCTTCTCATCACTTCCCATTGTTTCCTTTAGCTCTACATCATTCAACTGAGGTTGATAGAGACAAAATGTGAACATGAATATTTATATCAACAAGCGTCCACCAATGGATATTTTATTTACCTTCATTTTATTCTTGAAGGTGAACGTATCACAGTTCTTATTGGCATCTCTTTTTAGTTTGCACAGGACAATGCATTCCTTGAATAGGAAGATTTGTCTCTGATGCCCTCTGGAGGTCTTTTTTGTTTCTGGAGATTCATCCCATACTGTGAAGGCTCCCTTGGAGAAAAACAGAAATACCAACATGTTTCTCATTCACAACTCTTACTTCCTAGAGAGAAATCTCCAAGATGTGGTTGATCTAACCTGCCGCACAGGCTCGCCCAAGGCAGTCAAAGGGGCGGGGTAGTTTTCAATGAGGGAGACTTGGTGCAGGTTGTCAGATCTCCAGGGTAGACAGGACACAAGGGAGTAGGCATCCTCCAACAGACAGCAACTCTGACCACTTTTAGCCTTGTTCTTAATTAACTCCTGAAGGGAAATTCAAATCCGAGTTGACACCTTGTGGACAATTATGCAATGTTTGAAAAGGTATAAATTATTCATCATTGACCTTCAGCAATGCTTGATATGTCTGAATCCTTTCAACTGGTCTTTGGAGGAAGGTCAAAGTATCTATGACTGGAGCTTCAGGTCTACCAGAGCCTGGAAGCTCCTGTAAAACAGAATAGCAAGAAATGCCCTTAAAATTTGTCGTCTGTTACATTGTTTACTCAGATAGATTATCATTGGACAATCTTACTTTGAGATATTGTTGGGTAGCTTTATCAGCAATGCAAGCCTCTGCTTGTGATTGCCCGAACATGTAGTGAACATACTCTTCAAGATCTTCAACGTGATGGATCAAATGCATGGCGACATCATCGTCTGTTGTACACTCTCTCAGTCCAGGGAGAATAGACCTGAAACCGTAGCTCATATCAAAATCTGCTGTCTATTGTTAAAATGTACAACATTTCTCTAAATGTTGCATACTTTTCATGAAGAAGGACTATGTCCTTTATATTTCTGAAAATGATATCTTTCTGGTTGATGATATTGATGGGAACATGGCGACTTGAGTCCAAATAATTTAATGGATGAGAAATAAACATCTTCATCTCTTTGACAAACTCCTCTTCACCATCAATCAGACCTTGGATCAGTTGGCTGAAGAAAACAAAATTTTAGTTAGTAATAGACAATTCGAACAGTGCTCTGTAATGTGAACAAACCTCAAAGCCCTTCTATACTCTTCTCCTGTGGTACCAATCTCATCTAGATCCTCTTGAGGTGCCCGCAATTGTGTGAAGGCCTCCTGTTAAAACACAAACAAAACATAACAGTGCTCTCATTTCTCTTCATTAGCTCTTCATTTTACAAACAGCTAGAATGAACATCTAACCTTTCTCTTTTTCTCCAGGTAGGCTGGACACACCCATCCTTGTCGAGCAGGATTGGTTTTGGTGGGTTTGGTTCTTACGAGCCATTTGCCTGGATGGACGGAGTCTAGGACCTCGACGAACTGACCCTCCTTCAGTAAAAAACTGTCTTTGCTTCCACTGTTTGGGTTGCAGTCTGCTCGGGCCACATACATTTCAAATGTCTAAAGGAATTAAAAAGTTAGAGGTTTAGCAATAAAATGGACAATTGCACTTTAGCCATTGAAAGCCCAAACCTCGTGGTGATCCTCTTCCCCTTCAGATTCTGATCCAGAGACAGTGCTGGCTAAAGGTGTGTGGGCTCTATGGTGTTTAGGAGATGGGGTTCTCATCTGTTCCTCTTTAGTGCCTATAAATGAGAGTGATACCAAAGTAATAATTGATAAAAACCTGGAACAAACTAGGTCTAGTAGGATCACTGCTGACCTTTGACTTGTAAAAAGTGTTGATCCAAATCCTTTGGAGGCTTTTGGTCTGATACCTTAGGAAGCTCCCTGTAGCGATATACATGAAACACCAAGTTGTAACAATGAAAATAAATAAGATGTGTCAAATCCAGGTCCAGAAATTTGAATCCCAGCCACAGTTTGGCTTCAATTGCTTCTAATCAAGCGACTGATAAACAAGCTAGCACTTGTTTACCCGATAGCTTGGTTGATAAGCCACTGCGGCAGAGTCCTGAACTGGGATTAGACACACCTGAAATAACAAAACCTCTGCTTCATTACCTTGAGGTCTTAATTTCCACAGGTTCCATCACATCTGGTGCAGTGTCATAATCAGATGGACTTGACACTGTTACAAAAAGACAATTCAATGCAGAAAACTAAAAATGTGTTCAGGATAAACTACACGTAGAGTATTACTCACTCGAGCTGGTGGCGATGAGAGACGATGTTCTCCTCTCGTGAAGGCTCAACGGAATCTGCTGCTCTGTCAGGTTGTAAGCTTCCCACAAAGAGACGTCTATATTCTCGACATAGTTATCAGGATCAGTCCCTGAAGTTGGTTGATCTTGAATCTGTGTTTTTTCCTCCGGCTTCAGTGAAGCCAACTGCAGTGGAGTAATTGCGGCAAGAGGTGGATGCACTTGCCTGTGGAGTGTTTGAGCAGGTTGTTGGGGTGCAACCACCGTTATGTTTCCGTTGTAGGACGTAGTACCAAACTTATTGACCACCTCACAAGTGTAGATGCCACCGTCACTAAGGGTCAGTTCAGTGATAACAAGAGAGCATACCCCTCCCTCTGCCGTCTTAATACGATGTCGTTCGTCATTACTGATTGGTTGACCATTTTTAAGCCAACGCACGCTCTCGTACTGTCCTTCTACAGTACACACGAGACTGATGGTACCATCAACATCTACACACTGGTTCCCAAAGACCTCTTTCAACACTGGTCGTGTATCTTTGTCGGTATTGTAGTCTTTGAAGGGAATCTGGATCTTGCCATTAGTCTCTTGCATTTGTGGTTCATCTTCAGCACTCATGTAAATCGTTGTAGTATCCTGGACTGTCTTCTGGAGAACCAGAATGGTAGGCGCGGTGTAAGGTTGAGGTGATGGTTCTTCAAAGAAGCCAGCAGGTTGAACTATGCTGTGGTCAGGTGGGATCTCGGTCAAAGCTTCTGAGAAAGTTTCATCTTCAGAGATGTAGAGGAGAGGAATTTCTTCTGTCATTCGCACTTCTTCTTGTTCGTCCTTCCTTTCCAAAGATCCGGCAGCTATTTCTTTGTCCGTTTCAGGTTCTTTTCTCATCGGTCTTACTGGATGTTTAATCAGCTGTTTGGGGACAACCGACGTCTCTACCAGATCAGCATCTGCAAGTACTGACTGTTTCATCTCAAGTCTTGATTCTTCATCTTTCATAGATGCTGCTCTCTCTTTTAGTCGTTGTTCTCTGGATGTTGTCACCGGTTGTTCATCTTGATCTGTCTCAGCGTCTCTTGACGTTTGCTTTTCCATCGGTGTCCTTGTTTTACTTTTTGACCTAACAGGTGGCCTTGGGAGAAATATTTCAGTCGTTATCTCTTGAGGCGGCTCTTTTCTTTTTACAGATTGACTCTCCAGCTGATTTATTGATGGCACTTGCTCCTCTACTCTCTCTATGGTCTTGATTTGTTTTATGGGAATTCTCTCTGTATTTCCTTCGCTAGAATCATTGACTGTAGCATTTGATGACTGTATAATGAGATCTTCAGATTCTTTTCTGACATATTCCGTTGGTTCTCTTTCTCCTGCTGCTTTTACTTTTGACCTCAAAGGGGGTTTCACAACCTCTTCTGCCTTCCCCACTTCACCATCCTTAATAGTAGACGTTGCTTCTTGTAATATTTTGCTTCCAATGGATGTTACTGATGGTTTTACATCCTTTTTCTCCTTCTCGAGTCTCTTCCACAATGTTGTCTCTGAGTGGTCATCCAGTTTTTCAACTTCTCCGACTTTTTCGCAAGGTTTTTCTTTTAGCTTGTCTTCAGGAATCATGCCTGGCTGACTCACTTCTGGCCTAATTTGTTGCTTTGCTGGTTGCATTTTCTCTGTCTCAACATTTTCAATCAGAAGCTCCTTCTCAACTAACATTGCTGGTCCTTTGTAAACCTCCGTTTTGTCCTTCTGTTGGTTTGAATCCTGAGCTTTTTCAAAATCTGTCTTGATGGATTTTTCCATTTTGATCTCCTTCTGGTCTTTAGTTTCTATTTGCAAAGACTGAATGGGCTTTTTTATGTTCAACATCGGCTCTGCATCCCGTTCTAAAGCAGTGATAGATGCTTTGCGCAGTGTCCTCGTCTTGGGTTCTGGAGGGATTGGGTGAGCAATGGGAGGATTCAGATTCTCAGGTTTGGATGAATTCTGAGCATTTTCAAAGTCGGTGTCTATAGATTTTTCAGTCTGGATCCCCTTCTGGTCTTTAGTTTCTATTTGCAAAGACTGAGTGGGCTGTTTTATATTAAACATGGGCTCTGTATCCCGGTCTAAAGCAGTAATTGATGCTTTGCGCCTTTTTTGGGGTTCTGGAGGGATTGGGTGAACTATAGGAAGGTTCACACTCTCAGGTTTGGATGAACCCTGAACATTTTCAAAGTCTGTCTTGACAGGTATTTCAGTCTGGATCTCCTTCTGGTCTTTAGTTTCTATTTGCAAAGACTGAACGGGCTGTTTTATGTTAAACATGGGCTCTGAATCAGATTCTAAAGTGGTGATTGATGCTTTGCGCAATGTCCTTTTCTTGGGTTCTGGAGGGATTGGGTGAACTATGGGAAGATTCACACTCTCAGGTTTGGATGAATCCTGAGCATTTTCAAAGTCTTTCTTGTCAGGTATTTCAGTCTGGATCTCCTTCTGGTCTTTAGTTTGTATTTGCAAAGACTGAATGGGCTGTTTTATGTTATACATGGGCTCTGAATCAGATTCTAAAGTGGAGATTGATGCTTTGCGCAATGTTCTTTTCTTGGGTTCTGGAGGGATTGGGTGAACTATGGGAAGATTCACACTCTCAGGTTTGGATGAATCCTGAGCATTTTCAAAGTCTTTCTTGTCAGGTATTTCAGTCTGGATCTCCTTCTGGTCTTTAGTTTGTATTTGCAAAGACTGAACGGGCTGTTTTATGTTAAACATGGGCTCTGAATCAGATTCTAAAGTGGTGATTGATGCTTTGCGCAATGTCCTTTTCTTGGGTTCTGGAGGGATTGGGTGAACATCGGGAAGATTCACATTCTCAGGTTTGGAAGTGGTACTCCTTGTTTGAGGTAATATCATGGGAGGTTCCTCATCTGGCAAAATGGTCTCAGATGCTAGAGTGAGGAGTTTCAAGGTGAGGGAAAATATACCAGATTACTACATCCTGTTGCTGTACATTTATTTTATACATACACAGTAGATGTACCAACCTTTTACAGACACCATTGCAGAGGTCTCGGCACTTCTTGCTTGACACGAATAAATTCCACTGTCTTCTGAAGTTAGCTCCTTGATATGAAGTTCCAGCAAACTGCCATCTTGGTTCATCGAATACTTCCTGCTTGCTCTTAGTGGCATTCTGTTTTTTTTCCATTGTACTGACACCCCAAGTGTGGACAGTTCGCAGCACAAAACGACTGTAGCTCCCTCTTTTGTCTCTGTGTTTTGTAATTCTTTCTTGAAAACGCAAGGTAATTCTAGAAGGTATTAGGAAAAGAAGTCATCAAAATTTTAAATAACATACTCACCTGCCCAATCAATTCAGATCCAATACAATAACTTAAATGAGAATGGTACTATAGAATTTGTTTATACACACACCTTTGACAAAAACAGTTGCTGTGGTTTCTGCACCCCCTGCTTGACACGTGTAGCTACCACTATCCTCGGGTTTGAGCTCCTTGATGTTGAGCTGGAGAAGGCAGCCATCTTGCTCCATCTCATACTTCTTGTTGGCCCTAAGAGGTAGCTTGTTCTTCTTCCATTGCGCTGGCAATCCAGATTTAGACAGCTCGCATTTCAGAGAGATTGAGACGCCCTCGTCTACCTCTATACTTTGTAGGTCTGTCACAAACCTCAGTGGCAGCTCTGGGGAAATTAAATTTCAAAAGATGGTAAGAAGATGACTGGCGAGATTTGGTAACATGCTATGAGTGAACCAACCAAACGCTAAAATAGATACACACCTTTCACTGACAATGTTGCTGCAGTCTCGGCACTTCCAGCATGACACGAATAACTACCACTGTCCTCAATTTTGAGGTCCTTGATGTTGAGTTGGAGGAGGCAGCCATCTTGTTTCATTTCATACGTTCTGTTGGCCCTCAGAGTCACTTTGTTCTTCTTCCATTGCACTGGCATTCCAGGTTTAGACAGCTCACAACATAGAGAGATTGAACCTCCCTCCTCTGTCTCCACATTTTCTAATTTTTCTTTGAAGAATAATGGGAGTTCTAAAAAAAAATGGGCGTATAATTGATCGTACTTAGATGTTTGGGTTATAAACAGAACAGGAGAAATTTATGTTGAATATATAAAGTCTTTGACAAATTTAACTTAATATGTCGATGATTCTGTGTCTAAAAATGAGAAATTACCTCTGACAGCTACAGTTGCAGAAGTCTCTGCACTTCCTGCATGACATGTATAGCTTCCGCTGTCTTCAGATTTGAGGTCCTTGATGGTGAGTTGGATAAGGCAACCATTTTGTCTCATCTCATACTTCTTGTTGTCCCTCAGAAGTTGTTTGTTCTTTTTCCATTGCACTCCCACTCCAGGTTTGGACGCCTCACAGGACAGGACAGCTGTTAATCCTTCCTCTAGCTCCATACTTTGCAACTCAACTTTGAATGAAACCGGGCGTTCTAGAGGAGGTTTAGTAAAACATCATTATACACAATTAGGGTGATATAAAATGTTTTTCCTGAAATGGACGCACCTCTTACAGACACCGTTGCAATGGTTTCTACACTGCCAGCTTGGCATATATAGCTTCCACCATCCTCAGGCTTGAGGTCACTGATGTTGAGCTGCAGGAGGCTTCCATCTTGTTTCATCTGAAACTTCCTGTTGGCCTTCAGAGGCAGTCGGTTCTTTTTCCATTGCACTGGCACTCCAGGTTTGGACAGTTCACAGCGCAGAGATAGTGAGCCGCCCTCCTCTGTCTCCACACTTACTAGTTCTTCTTTGAAGAATAATGGGAACTCTATTGGGCAGATCATTGATTAAACTTCATGAGAACTAACTGTATATTGCAGAAAAATACATACCCTTCACAGTCACAGCTGCAGAACTCTCTGTACTTCCTGCTTGACATGTGTAGGTACCACTATCTTCAGAATTAAGGTCCATAATGTTAAGCTGATGAAGGCAGCCATCTTGTTTGATCACATACTTCCTATTTGCCCTCAGAGGTAACTTGTTCTTTTTCCATTGCACCGCCAATCCAGGTTTAGACAGCTCACAGGATAGGACCGCTGTATCTCCTTCCTCTGCCTCCGTACTTTGCAAGTCAGCTTTGAATGCGACTGGGATTTCTAGAAAAGGACGATACAAATATGCTTAGGGATATGAGCTCACAAAATTGTCAAGTGGACGTTACCTTTTACAGAAACAGTTGCAACAGTCTCTGCGTTTCCTGTTTCACATATGTAGGTCCCACCATCCTCAGGTTTGAGGTCATTGATTTTGAGCTGAACGACGCATCCATCTTGTTTTATTTCATATTTCCTGTTGCCCCTGAGAGGCAGCCTATTTTTCGTCCATTGCACTGACGCTCCAGGTTTGGACAACTCACAGGACAGTACGATCGAACCTTCCTCCTCCACCTCAATATTTTGTAACTTTGTAACGAAAAATGGAGGCAGCTCTGGGGAAATTCATCACAGCATTTGGTTAAGGGGACTGTATCATCTTTTGGAGCAATGAAGTTTTAAAGGTACAAGAACAGTACCTTTTACTGACACGGTTGCAGTGGTCTCTGTACTTCCTGCTTGACATGTGTAACTTCCACTGTCTTCAGGTTTGACCTCCTTGATGTCAAGCTGGAGGAGGCAACCCTCCTGCTTCATCTCATACTTGTTGCTGGCTCTTAATGGCAACTTATTCTTCTTCCATTGTATTGCCGTGTCTGGCTTCGATACCTGACAGCGCAGGGAGACAATACCTCCCTCCTCAGCCTTTACATTCTGTAAGTTTACTTTGAAAAATGGCGGAAGTTCTAGGAAAAAAAATATTCAAGGATGAGAATAGGACTGTGAAGAGAATATAAGAAGACACTGTACTTACCTTTCACTGTTAAAGTTGCAGATGATTCTACACTTCCTACGTGACATGAGTAGCTGCCACTGTCTTCAGGTTTAAGGTCCACAATGCTAAGCTGGAGAAGACAGCCATCTTGCTTCATCTCATAATTCCTATTAGCCCTCAGAGGCAGCTGGTTCTTCTTCCACTGCACTGGCGCACTAGGTTTAGACAGCTCACAGCTCAAGGTAACTGAACCTCCCTCATCCATCCGCACATTTCTCAAATCTTTCTTGAAGAATGGCGGTAGCTCTGGGCAATAATGGACATCACGTTACCAAAATATTAATATAATGATGCTTTTGTCTATATAGTGCATGTCCTCAATTGCAATATGACCTTGACCTTACCTTTGACTGTAACAGTTGCAGTAGTTTCTACATTTCCTGCTTGACACGTGTAGCTACCACTGTCCTCAAGTTTAAGCTCCTTGATATGAAGCTGGAGGAAGCAGCCATCTTGCTTCATCTCGTACTTCCTGCCAGCCCTAAGTGGCAACCTGTTCTTCTTCCATTGTACCGGCAGCCCCAATTTGGAGAGTTCACAGTAAAGGACTGCTGAGCTTCCCTCCTCAGTCTCAACATTTTGCAACTCTTCCTGGAAGAATGGTGGGAGCTCTGGAGAAGCAAAGAGGCACAAATGGACACAACCTTCTCTTCGTAAAGCACACTACTTCCTATATTACCTCTCACAGTAAGCTTGGCACTGGCTTGTGCGTCGCCTGTATCACAAGAGTAAACTCCAGCATCCATTGGTTCCACTGCATGGATGATCAGTAAATTGACTTTTCCCTCCCTTCGTATCTCAAATTTATCGCCATTTCGAAGAGGGATGTGGTTGCGCCTCCAGGTAACAGGGGTGGTGAAGTCAGAAGTTGTGCAGGACAAAGTAGCAATTTCTCCTTCCAAGATTTGAACATCTTGAGGCTTCTCCTCAAACAAAACTGAAAATGAAAACATCTCTTTAGATCAACAAATCTTCACATAGCTACATCTCTCCATACCTTTGGGCTTTGGCACCACAAGAAGACTTGCCGATGTCTTTTCCTCCCCGACCACAAATGCCACAATGCCTGTTTCCTCAGGTGTTGTCATGGTGAGGACAAGTCGATGTGTGCGACCTTGGTATGTCATCTGGTTCATTTCGTTCCTCTGCAGTGGACTGGAGCCCAGCCACCACACACCCTCATTCACATTGGCGTGGCTAAGCTCGCACACAAACATGGCGTCCTCCCCGGCAGTCACGGTGATGTCTTTAAGTTCTGTAACTATTCGCACTCGCTCTGTGCAGGAGAAAGAACACCTTTGTAGCAATGGAGAAGGCAAACATAGGAGGAGATTCTTGCGTTACCACATACCCCTCACAACCAACTTAGCGGTGGTCTTCTTGCCCCTGGTGATGCAACAGTATTCGCCAGCATCTTCCAGGTTCAGCTGCTTGATCTCCAGCATATGTGTAGGTCCTGTTTTTGTAATAATTACTCGTTCCCCTTCTTTAATGGCAATGTTGTCCTTCTTCCAAGTGACAGGGACATTAGCACTGGACACTTCACATGACAGCAACACCGATTTGCCCTCCATCACCGCTTGGCTCTCCAGTTCCTTCTCAAAGAACACTGATGCTGCCGCTAGCATGGAGAAAAATATATTCTACTTGGCAAGACAAACTATGGAAACAATTGCACTGCTCCCAGGTATGAGATTCTGAAGAAACAAACAAAAAGCAACGAATACCTCTAACGTTCACTTCCGCCGTCGTCTTCTGCTCGCCAAAGACACAACTGTACTCCCCAACGTCCTCTGGCTGGACGTTTCTGATGCTCATCTCAGCTATGGTCTCCTTGAGAGTCATCTGATACCTCCCACCTGGAGAGAGCTGGTCCTCTCCCTTCCACCACTGGACAGATACCCCCGTCCTGGACAGTTCACATCGTAGGGTCACGTTGCCTCCCTCAGCGGCCTCCTGGTTCTTTAAACCCATCTTAAAGGTGAGGGGAATAGCTGTGGATGTGGAATAGAGAAAATTTGTACGATTTTGAAACACACAGACTTTGGCAATCGTGGCTTACGGGTGACAGTGATGTTGGCTACGGTCTTGCTATCGCCATAGCTACAGCTGTAGACTCCACTGTCCTCCAGTTGAGTATTTTTGATGGTCAGCTCCATCATGCCATTTCGATTTCTTATCTGATACTTGAAATTATTTTTCAACAGCTCCTGGCCTTTCCTCCATTCAACAGAAAGACCAGGTTTGGATAATTCGCATGTCAACGTCATGCTGTTTTCCTCCTCCACTTGCAGGTTCTTTAACTTGGTTTTGAATGTGATGGGAGGTGCTGGAAATACATGTCATTGTGAACATTTGGATCGGACAGCTGGGTTTATTATTGGTAATGTGAGTAATCATCCACCTTTCACAATGAGCTCAGCAGTGGATTGGCTGTCCTTCGTCTTGCAAGTGTACTTCCCAGCATCACTCTCTTCTACATTGTTGACAAACAGTTTGGTGAGACTCCCGTCCTGTTTCATTTCGTATTTGTAGCCGGGCTTCAAGATCACTCTTCCTTTCCTCCAGTCCACTGGAGCTCCAGGTTTGGACAGTTCACAACAAAACACTCCACTGTCACCTTCTTTAAGCTCCAAATTCTGAACTTCTTGCTTAAATGTAATAGGAAGAACTGGGGGGAAAAAAATCAGATTTATGATTGTGACAGGTCATTTAATTGGATAAACTAGCAACTCTGATTCTTCTGGTTCTCTTGAGGGAAGCCTACCTCTTACTTTGATATCAGCCGAAGTCACAGCTGTTCCAACGGAGCAGCTATATTCGCCAGTATCTTTAAGCGTTAGATCCGTGATCAGCATCTCACACACCCTGCCTTCTTGCTTCATCTGATATTTGTCTCCCTCCACCAGGAGGTGAGCATCCTTTCTCCACTCAACTGGGACTCCTTGTTTGGAGAGCTCGCAGTGGAGTATCAAACTACTCTCCTCCACTGTTTCTTGGTCTTTCAACTTTTGCTTGAACGTCACTGGAATTGCTGTAGAGGGATGTACACTTATTGACTACAACAGGAAATATAAAAATATAATAATAATGGAATAATTTGTGATTCAGCTAATGCAGTAAAATGCATGTAAGTCTCACCAGTGATTATAATCGTAGCAGTACTTTTAATATCTTCGCAAATGCAGCTATAAACGCCACTATCTTCAGGCTGACTCTTTCTGATGATCAGCTCCAGTGTAGAGCCTCTCTGCTTGAGTTGATACCGTTCATCGTTGATTATCTCATTGTCTCCCTTCATCCACTGAGCAGTGAGCCCTGCTTTGGAGAGCTGGCAGCTAAGTGTTACCCCGTTGCCCTCTTGCACTTCAATATTACTCAGTTCACGGAGGAATTTGACAGGTCGTTCTAGAGGGAATATTATTTCAATTATATTTCGTTATGATTATTATTCTTGGTAGTATCCTTTTTGTACTGACCATTCACTGAAAGAAAAGCTGTCGTAGTTTCTTCGCCACAAATACAGGCGTAATCACCAGCGTCCTCGAGTGTGACTTCATTAATAGTCATTTCCAGCTGTAAATCTTTCTTCCTCATCTGGTACTTATTTCCTTGCCTCAACACCAGCCCTCCTCTCCTCCACTCCACTGACTGGGCAGGTTTGTTCAGCTCACAGCGAAGAAACACACTGTTGCCTTCAATCACCTCCTGGTTGGCGAGCATGAGCGTGAAACGTGGTGGTAAACCTGTCAGGCAGGAAAATAAAGGAATGAAAATCACTGAGGACAGGAATTTTGGGCCCTCTATATCAGTGAAAATGATATTTATTGGAGTTACCAAAGGTTCCGTATTTTCCGCACTATAAGGCGCACCTAAAAACCTCCAATTTTCTCAAAAGCCGACAGTGCGCCTTATAATCAGGTGCGCCTTATATATGGACCAATATTGAGCCACTACAGCAGGCGTGTCCAAAGTCCGGCCTTGGGTCGAATATATGTATCTTATATATGGACAAAGTTTTAAAATGGGCCATTCATTGAAGGTCCGCCTTATATATGGACAAGGTTTCAAAATGGGCTATTCGTTGAAGGTGCGCTTTATAATCCAGTGCGCCTTATAGTGCGGAAAATACGGTAAAGCAATATGTTTTCAAATGCCAACTCACCCAGGACTGACAGCACTGCAGTTGATTGGGTATCCTTGGTTTTGCAAATGTATTTGCCAGCGTCTCCATCTTGCACGTTGTTGACAATCATCTTTGTGTAAGGTCCTTCCTGCTTCATCTCATACTTGCTTCCACTGCTCAGAAGCACACGACCTCTCCGCCACTCCACCGGAGCTCCAGGTTTGGAGAGCTCGCAGCAGAAAAGCCCACTGTCACCTTCCTTTACCTCCAAATTCTTGAGCTCACGTTTGAATGTGACAGGAAGTGCTGATTGGCGGAAAATATTTAAGTCATTTACACTGAAATTTCCTAGCAATATATTTTAACTATCCTATTTTACTTACGTTTTACTTTTAGCTCTGCCGTAGTTTTTTCATCTCCGGTAATACAGCTGTACCTCCCGGCATCTTCCTCTTGAACGTTCACAATTGTCAACTCAGCTGTTTTCCTTTCAAGTTTCAAGTGATACTTTCGTCCCGACATCTCCTCAGACAGAACCTTCCCGTCTTTCTGCCACTCTACCAGGGCATCTGTTTTAGACACTTCGCAGCGGAGCGTCACGCTATTGCCCTCCTCTGCCTCCTGGTTTTTCAGACTTCCTTTAAACGTGGCGGGAACAGCTTCAAAGAACAAAGAAGATGTTCCAGTTCGTGGCATATAGTTAATAAAGCTCTGATGAAAGATGATCTGCTACATCGACAAAAAACTGCATTTGATTCAAATATCTGGAGATGCTCTCACATTTCAATCTATAAAATTTTAGGGTGTTCTGCATTATGCACTTAAGACCATACTTAAACTCAAAAACGTGTTTCAAACTAGTCACAACACCTTTTGTATTTTACGTAACATACCAATGACTTTAACTGTGGCCTTGGTCTTCTGGTCTCTGCAGACACAAGTGTAGACGCCGCTGTCCTCCGGCAAGGCATCGCTGATGGTCAGCTCCAGCATGGAGCCTCTCTGCTTCATCTGGAATTTCTCTCCATCTTCTAGAAGCTCACCAGCCAGCCTCCACTCCACTGCGACGCCAGGCTTCGAGATCTCACAAGAGAGCGTGATGTTGTGTCCTTCTTCCACTTGAAGGTTCTTCAGCTTCTGCTTGAAGGTGATTGGGAGCGCTGAAAAGCAACATGGAATTATGAGTATCTTCACTAAACATTAACACATAACAGCAGAAAATGTCTTTAAAATGTACGAATAATGAATGTTGATACTTTTTACTACAACTACTGTACCGTTCACAGTGAGGGTCGCTGTGGTCTCCACGTTCCCGCAAATGCACGTGTAGATATCGCTATCTTCCGGCGTCACATCCAGGATCCTCAGTTCAATCAGCGTGTCCCTTTGGCGAATGTGATATTTGTCGCCATTCTTGATGAGCTCATCCCCTCCCTTTTGCCACTCCACAAAAGCAGATGCTTTGGAAATCTCACACCGTAAAATTGCTGTGTTTCCCTCCTCAAAGGTTACATTGCGCAGTTTCTGCTTGAAGGTCAGCGGGAGAGCTGAGGAGAGTTCAGGAATATTTAGCACCGATAAATCACGATTATAAGTTACTTTGGTGATAGAAATACTTGCTACCTTTGATTTTGACTGTGGCGGATGTCACCTGATCAGCACACACACATTTGTAAAACCCACTGTCTTCAGGAACAGCTTTCCAGATCAAAAGTTCTAGTGTTGTCTCCCATCTTCTCATCTGGTACTTCACCCCGTTCTTCAGCACTTCTTGGCTTCTCATCCATTCTATCGGTATTCCAGATTTGGAGAGTTCACATCGCAATATGACATTGTTCCCTTCCTCGGCATGTATGTTCTTCAGATGCTGGATGAATGTAATCGGAATGTCTGGAAAGCAAGAGACAAATAAGGAAAAGAAAGTAATGGTCAATTTTGAATAACCCTAACCCTATGAAGAACAAGATGAGTGACATGGCTTCACCTTGGACTTTGAGCCTTGCTGTTGTGTGGTGGCCTCTGCACTGACAAGTGTATTCCCCAGAGTCCTCTGGCTTCAGAGATCGGATTATGAGTGAAATGACAGTCTGTTTCTGTTTCATCACATACTTGTCTCCAGGCCTGAGGCTCTCAATGCCTTTTCTCCACTGGAACTGGACTCCCGGCAGAGAGTACTCACAAGTCAGGGTCGCAGTCTCACCCTCTCGGGACTCTACGTTCTGAAGAGGCTTTGTGAACTCAGCTGGGATCGCTAAAAGGAGATAGCAACATGAGTCGAAGTGTAAGGCAAAATATTGTTTGACAATATTTTGTTGGAGAATCCCCCTTGATACCTTTGACGGTTACAACAGCCCTCGTTGAAACAGATCCAGCACTGCACTCATACACCCCAGCATCACCTTGGCAGACCTCCCGAATCGCCAGCCGAGCCTCACATCCTGAACGAGTTGCGTAATACCTTGACGAGTTCCACATCAAGCAACAATCTTTGTACCACAGGATGTGACAAGGCTTTGAGGTCACACAGGATAAAACTAGGCCCCCTCCTTCAATCGCCTCACAGTCCTCGAGCGCTTTACAAATGGTTGGACGTCTCTCTGGCAATGTGAACAAGTCAAAGCAACTAAAGACGGAATGAAATGGAAATAGAAAATAAGAAACAAAGACAAAACCTTACCTCTGACCAACAGTGACGCATACGATCGTTTATCACCGGCTGAAAATGAAATGGTACCGGTGTCTTTGCGCGCTAGCTGTCTAAATGTCAGCGTGTGGTATCCTCCCGCTAGCATTTGAATTTCATTAAGCTGATTATTGTAGAGGAGAGTCTCATCCAGGTACCACTTCACCACCGTGTAGTCACTGGGACAGATTTGACACTTGAATGTGACCGTGTCCCCTTCAAGGCACTCTATGTCCTCAAGTTCTTCCAGGATCACCACCCTCTGGCCTGACATATAAAATGGACAAGGAATGCCATGTTAACAGAGAAGAATTAACTGAATGAGTATCCAAGGTTTTCCTCACCCTGCACAGTCAGCTGTGCACGACTCTGCATGGTTCCAACATCACACGTGTAGATATCTGTGTCCGACTTCTCCAAAAAAGTGATGGTGAGTGACAGCACCACACCCTTCTGCCTCATGACATACTTCCTACTAGATCTCAGCTCCATCATGCCCTTCAACCAGGTCACTCGCTTGGCTGGCTGTCTGGTCTCGCACTCCAAAGTCACTTTAGCTTTTTCCTCTGCTTGGCTGTCCTTTAACTCTCGTGCAAATGAGTGCTGCAATTCTGGAATGATACACATTTTAGAACTTGTAGTATGTTGTTGTTTTCTCTCAATGATCTTTCCTGAATCTTCTTGAAGAAAAATGTGATAATCCAGACCGACATTTTTCTCAAGTACTTACCCCGGACCTCTAGCTTGGCACGGGAGGCAACCCCATCAGCCTGACAGCAGTACTCTCCTGAATCTCTGATCGTGGTGTTCTTGACTATCAGCTTTGCCAGGTTCTTTTCCACACTCATCTTGTATTTGTGACTCTGCCTGATTTGATGGCCATTTTTCAGCCAGTGGATGCTGACCTCTGGTTTGGTGATCTCACAACTCAGCTCGGCATCCTCACCTGGCACAGTCTTGACATTCAGCAGATCCCTAAAAATGTGCACTGGCCTTTCTAAAATCACAGTACATCCAACATATTAGGGCAAATTAATCTTTCATTGATTCTAAAACTGGATGTTCACCTTGGACAAAGAGCATGGTCCTGCAGCTTAAGTCATTAATCGCAAAGATCACTTCTCCAGCGTCGGACAAAACTGCATCTTTAATCCTCAACTTGTACTTGCGCCCATTGTTGATGATCTGGAAGTGGCCATTGGAGACAACCACTTGACCGTTAATGGTCCAGAAAGGCTCATCACTAAGAACGTGAGAAAGTTGACATGCAAAAGTGCAGCTTTCACCCTCCAATATGGAGGTTGTCTTCAAGCGCTGGATGATAGTGATGTGTAAATCTGTAAATAGATCAGATAAAGAGCATTTGAATTTGCAGTGTCCAGGTATATTTAATTTGGACTTCTCTTCAACCAACCATGAACAGTAACTTTAGCCTTGGTCTGGCTGGTGCCAAGGTCACAGGTGTACTGTCCAGCGTCATCTTTACTCAAGCAGTGAATAATCAGTGCCATGGACCTCCCATACTGGCACAACTCATGTTTATCATCAGGTGTCAGGACAATGCCATTCTTTCTCCAGACTGGGACTACAGATTCTTTGGAAATTTCACACTGGAGGCAGACTTCCCCTTGTTCTTCCCCAACTGCATCTTCCAGAGGTCTTAGGAAGACCGCAGGGCGCTCTAAAGGCAATAGAAAACATGATTTTGGAATTGATGGGAAATTTCTCTGGAATAAATATCAGAAGACTTCTTATTTTAGCTGACCTTTGACTTTTAAAGTTGTTGTCTCGGAAAGAAGACCAGCTTTAAAGGTGATTCTGCTGTTCTGGGGTCTCAGCTTCTTAATGAAGAGGCTGTGCATGGTACCCATGTGTTGGATCCTGTTTATGGCATTGGAATAGAGGCGGACATTGTTGAGGAGCCACTCTACGTTGGCAACCACATAGTTGAGCTCACAAGCGAAACTGGCAACACCGTCTTCTTCAAGTTCCACTGGTTCAAGGTGTTTGACCAGCTTTAGTTTTCGCACTATGACAAAAAAAAAGAAAGTGAATCCAATACAAGTGGCAAATATAGATCAGGTCTGAGCTCGATGAATCATATTTAGCCTACATACCTTCGACCTTAACATGTGCCGCACTCTGTGTACCCCCCGCCGTGCAGCGATACTGCCCTGCATCCATCCCGACCAAGCCATGGATTGTCAGCTCTGCACGTTTCCTATCTCTCCTCATGCTGTACTTGTTTGAAGTCTTCAGAGCTGTACGACCTTTAAACCACCTCACCACTCTGGGGGAGGGGGCAAACTCACAGCTCAGAGTCACAGAGCTGTTCTCCTTGGCGTCCACATCTTCCAAATTGCGGACAACTTGGAGGGGCCGCTCTACGGGGAGAGATACTTCACTGACTGAAAGCGATACCTACACCCTTTGAATGATCACAGAGGGGGATGGACTTGGGGGAGGGATGGTTCACCCACCTTTTACCGTAAGTTCCGCAGAAGAACGGCTCTTGCCAGCGACAAAAACCACAGGCCCCGACATGGAGCTGTCTGTGGAAATGAGACAGAGGCTGTGGATGGTACCCTCTCTATAGATATCCACGTTTTCGCTGGGCTCCAACACATTCCCTTTCAAGGTCCATCTGGGCGGTCTTCCTGACTTCAAGCTGGTTTCCACTTGAAAAAGCGCTGACTCAGGTTCTGTCACTTCCACTGAGCTCATGCCCCGAACGATGCTCATAGCCTGCTCTGCATGGACAGTCATAACATGCAGCACACTTCTATTAGTGACTCATAAATTGTGTTTTAGGATTTCTGTTATTTTGTGTATGGAGTGCAAGCATATATCTCACCCTCAACTAGAAGCTGACAACTGGTTTTGTCATCTCCTGCGTCACAAGTGTAGGTGTCTTCATCTGACGAGCAGACGTCATCAATGGTAAGCTGTCTGTAAACGTCTTGGCTGACCAGTTGGTACTTTTTGCTGGACACGAGCTCCTTTGTGTTCTTGTACCATTTGACTTGTGCGTTAGCTCGAGAAACTTGGCACTCCAGCAGGCCTCTGTGGTGATACATGGCTATCTTGACTCTCAAGGGACGTACTATTTGGACTGGCAGCTCTGAAAATCAGAAGAAAATGCAATGGTTCTAAAACCTTGAGAATTTTTGGTTTTATTTTTTTTTGTGTGTTTTGTCCTTAGACTTCTGTATAAATAAGTCAGCCAATCTGCTTAGTAAATCTATAATGCAAAATGTACCATGACAGTTTGTGACCATTTGATTTGCACATACACAGGTACACAAACAATTAAATTAAATCCCTATAACGTAATGGTAACATTTTTTAGACTCACCTTTTACTGTAAGAGTTGCGTAAGACGAGACACGTTCCGCAGTGAATCGGATCTCTCCAGCGTGTTCTGGTCTGACTGACTTAAAAGACAGAGTGTGGGTTTTACCTGAAACCAGTTTCAGAACAGATAGAATACCATTATGCCTTCATCCAGGACATTTAAACAAATATGTTTACATTATGTAAATTATGTAGCTCATTCACCCTGATGTCTGATCTTGATGTTGTCCCCAGGTCTGATCCTACAGTCATCTCTGTACCACCGACCATCTACATCCACTTGGTTTACTTCACACATGAAGCTGACTGATTGACGCTCCATAGTATCAACATCCTGAAGTTCCTGGACAATATAGATGTCCCTAGCTGGTAGGAAATTAAATAAACAAGTTAGAACAATTACGTTTTCATGAATGCTCCATGTTCCATTAGACAGTCTCAATGAAACCTGAATCTTGAACTTGTTTTGGACTCTCAAGGTCTTAGCTGGTTTTCCAAGCCTACCTCTAACCGTGAGTCTCCCAGAGGTCTGAATGCCATTTGCCTGGAAAGAGATCAAGCCCACATCTGCCAACGCCACTCTGTTTAAAACGAGGGAATGCGATTTCCCGTGTGTGCTGATGCGGCAGTTGGGCTTGGACTTGAGCCGCATCCCATCCCTGGTCCACACTCCCTCAATGTATGACAAGTTGAGGGTCACCTCAAAGGAGCAGCTCTCACATTCCGACACTTGTACATCCTCCAAGCCTCTAACCACCTGCAGACGGTTCTCTGAACCATGAAGACAAAAAGGTTTGTGTATGCACTCAGCAATCAATATGGGCAATTGAATCAAGTGAAGAACTTACTTGCGGCTGCTACTATTCCTCCAGGGATATTGTCTGCCATACTTCTTGCTTCGGATTGATTGAAACCTTTCAGTCCAGAAATGGAAACACATGAGCTAAAGGTAAGTCTTTGGATGACGGGGAACTTATATGTGCTACTGCACATTGATTGTATGTTTGCCTTTAGCTGTTTGCTGAATTAGCTACCATGTTTTAATGAACAAATTATCCTGAATTGTACTACACAATAGAAATTATTTCTGGAGTTCTTTATTGGCAATGATGAACATCTGATTTGCATGATGTACTTTGATTAGATCCAGTACAGAACCTTTAGCAAAAATAATCATGCTTGAGTCTGATTTACATTTTGGTAATATTGACCAAACTTAAAGGGGAAACCTGGGCTCAAAGCCATTCACTTGCAAGACGGCTATTTTCGGATCTCAGTCGAGTCACCCATAAATGTTATATCGTATCGTTTGCTTTGTAGTTTGCAAAGTTGGAAACTGCAATGCTGTAGAAGTGTTTCTAAAAATGAATTTCAGTATTCAAGCACACATGACAATATTGTCCATCCTGTCAGCAAGATCACATATAGTATTTTTCCATTTGCATGTGCATTGTCTGTTTGTGCTTGCAGTTAATATATAGACTAAAATCATGTTTGGCCTCTATACTTTTCTAACGGTAAAACAGCTACCGATAGAAGAAGAAATATTATTCAATAGACAATCATAACTTTTTGAAATGGGGATGTCTCAAAAGCATCTTATGATGGTATCAACTCAGCTAAGAAAGTGTTACAAAATCCAAGATGGCCGTGTAAAAGTCAGTAAACATGGCATCACTACCATACGGTGGATCCCAACGGTGGTATGCTCGACCTCCCCTGTAGTGACGAGGAGTTTAATCTCTGTCACCTCGCTTGACTTAGCTCATCACCACCAATATAGACTCAGCTGCGATGCTGTCTCTACCACACTCAAATGAGAAAGGCAAGCTAAAAAAAATTGAGAATAGATTGATATCAAATCTAAGAAGTTGGAGCCTATACAAATATCAGTAAAACAAAGATGTTTACAAGACTCTCTAAATAGCTTCAGCTGCAGAATAACTCGGACAGCATCTTGACAAACCACTGGATTCAAATTTAATATAGCTCAACTTAACATTTAGGCCAAACAAATGTCATACGCCCAATATATAATTCACAAATAGCCATCCACAAAACAGATCAAGACACATGCCAAGAAACAAAACACCAGTAGTGTACGCACCTTTAACTCAGATGTAGTCTAAAAGAAATCCATCCTTACACTGGCTGGGCATGGTGGAAAACAAAATCTATTTTTCTTAAATGCATAAAATAACACCATCACAACAAAAATACAAACATCCTTTTCAACAAAGCTTACTATATTAACAAGTCAGCATGCATACATTGGGAATATGAGTCGCACTCCCCCGAAGGAGACAGCCTCCGGTACTTTTTTTTTCCTCTTGCTGCTGTGATGGAGCGATTTAGTGAACAGCTGACACATCCCTCCCCACATACTGACCTCCAAATAGCTCTCTGTCAGTATGCGGGCAAAGATAGCTTCAATCGTGTGAAGCAGAATGCATCAATAGAATCAGCGCAATCAAATAAAATGTTGCAATATTGATGAGATAACAGGCCGAGAAATTTATGATAGTCTTCTGACATCTCGCTCGACTTGTATACATCTATTCATTTTGTACCACTTAAATTCTTCTATTTTTCAATTTGATGTAATTTCTGGGTATATGGGAAGAGGAAATTTAAAGTACTGGCCGAGCATACAAACTCTGAGCAGAGATTTGAACCCAGAACTTTTGACTGAAGGGCGAACATGCTAGCTGAAATGTTTACAGTTTGCCACATTTATTTTATTTTGTTCTCTGGAATTTTACTGACAGCATTTTATAAGCATTCACCTCAATTTCATAAGGAATGGTAATCTCCATTATGAACTCAATTGAATAGGAATGAAGACTGTTTAAATCTGCTCGTTAAGCAACATGTCATTGACCGTAATGTTCACGTGTGCCGTCATTCGGGGAACCTCCTCCACCGTCACAGTTGAAAGGTCATGAAGAGATTGGGCAATAATGAGCTCTCACATTTCACTGGGTCATCATTCCCAAAAAACACTTCCACATGCTTTGCATGGTTTCCATAGGATAAACAAGATTACCTTTGAATGATGTTCAAACTAAAGATAATAGCACCTCAACAGACATCTAATTAAAAAGTAAGATGTACAACCGATTTAAATGTGTTTCCTAATTTAGACAAGCAGACAGAACACAAACACAGGACGGCCCAGCATTGTGTTTGCTGGGCTTGATAGACAGCCCCATGTGGAACTGAGCACTCCTTAATCCAGTGAAACTCTATCGACACGGTAATCTCCACGCAGTCCTGCGGCGGCACAAAAAAACAACTTGTCGTCAGCAAGGGTGGAATGGTGGCCTACAAACCGCTCTCGCTTTCCAAAGTTCCATTGCGTCATTTATCACAAAGGTTCATTTTGTTAAGTGAGAAATTTGTTTTATTTTTGAATAGAAAGTAGAGGTCCAGAATTATGTAACAGAAAAAGACTACAAACAAATCCTTCAAAGACTCACATGTAACATTTCCTTTAACATAGCAACTGTAATATCGTCACTTGCCGATATATTCAAAAAATATTTCAACTCAATTGTTAAGCTGGCCTAAAAGTCATTTCCTGTAGGTGGGTGTAATAACATACTTTGCAGTATGCCATACTCAGGCAGCTGCATCATGCAGAATAACATTAGATGTCCTTGACTAAAGCCTTGTCAACAGTCCCGCACGTCTAATTACAGCACAGCCTACAAGATGACAACTAGTTAAAACACTAACCATTCATTTCACCTCTCCAAAAAAAAGATAGTTTGTTCTTATTCTGACCAACCTTCAAAATGATTTTATTTTCTGTCTTAATTGGTGCTAAAAAGGATAATTGCCACTAGCTACAAGCGTTTTTGTCGCCCTCTTGTGGTAAATCTAAGTTGCACCTTTCAGAAAAAAAACTGATTAAACTTGTAAAACATCGCAGTTTACTTCAAATAATATATTTTATAATCAGTCATACATGTTAAAACACATTTCTTGACATTGTAAATTATTTCTTTCCTTTTCCTTTTCCTTTTCCTTTCTTCGGGGCAGCTTTCGTTTTATTTAGCGCCTGCAGTGCTTCTTCCCTTTCTGCAGCCGCCTTAGCTCGCTTCTTTCCCAAGGGAGTCTTTGCATACCATTTCTGGACACACAAGCGTACACACAAATACAATTAAAGTTGCTTTATATTTTCTCAAATAATATCTTGATAATCGTTGCATGAAATTTAAAAAAAAGTACTTTTAAGGCTTCTTCCTGATCCTGAAACACGGGTGTGAACTTGGCTAATGGTGCCACAAATTCAATAGCGGTCAAAGGCCTCTTATCTTGCAGAAGGAGTCGTCTCTTGGTAATAACTTGCTGGATTGCCTGGATCATGAAACCCGGGGTGTAGCCATCCGAAATTTTTGACAAGGAGCTGAGGTCCAACGCTGACGTTATCTTCCCTCCGTGTTTTTCGATCAGCTGCTTCCACAAAACTGTAATACATTCATTTTAATACAAACTTGTTCGAGTTCAGCGTTAGTGTGTCTTTTCTTACTGAATCTGGATCCGTAGTCCGGCCTTGGGATGAGGATAACCTTTGTGTACATCTTACACATGGACTTGATGTCCGCACTTATGGGATCTTTACTTGTTCCTATGACAAGAACACGATCTTCTTCTTTGATCAGCTTGAGTGCTTTGGGCAAATCTTTCTTCAAGCGTTTCGGTTCTAACTGGACATGTGTGGAGCATTTTTAGTTAGAAAAGATTGATGAAATTATATGCGTTTTTTTTTTTTTTTTATATACATATTCAGACATACCGCCTTTTCCTCCTTGGGAACTTTCTTGTAGAACATTTTCTCTGCACCATCAATCAATATGACTGCAGGCTGCATCAATCTTGCGACCTGTGAATGATCATGTAAGAATTAGCATTTTTTTTCTTTGTCATGACCATTTAAGGAGTGTTGGTAACTTGAAATGTAAGCAAACCTTAAACACCAAATGGAGCATCATTGTCAGGCCACTCTTACCGGGATACTTCCCAGCAATGTTGAGAGGGGAAAGGTCAAATAGGGTGGCGCCAGTCTCCTGGCAGACTGCATGGACCAACATCTTCTTACCAACTCCTGGTGGGCCGGCTAGTAGAATGGCCTTTATAAAGGGGGCCTTCTGGTGGACTACCTGAGAACCTGCAAATGATAAACAACTCATGATCACTCTAAACAATTTGTTTCTATTCTGTCTTACCTAAAGGTAGAATTCCATAGAGAGATACGATTTGTCGCACGTCCGCCATTGAAGGCATGGGTTCGATGTCATTCCGTCTCAGTGTGGTTCCAAGATAGTTGAAGTCACCTTAAAAAAAAAAAAAAAAAGAAATTGATTACTCTGTATCTTCTGATCAGCATGAGCTTGGAGTTATCAACTCACACCAGAAGAGGGCAGCACATTACTGTAAAATAATAAAAATACACTCATTGGTCACATTAGGTCGACCGAATTAGAGCCACTCCAAGAACCATATAAAAAAAAAAAAATCCACATAATAAAGGATAAATCAAGTTTTATTTATTGGAGAAAAATAATTGCCATGACTTACCAATGTAGTCCTGCATTTGCACAGGTTTGACTTGCCTCAACAAACCCTCCTCCACCATCTCTTGACATAGAGATGCAAGAGTCCTACAAGACATGAGTTAACTGCAGAAGATAGAAAAAGTCTACACACCCTTGTTCAGATACAAGATTTGTGCAATATGAATAAAAGAGACCAAGATTATTTATTTATTTATTTATTTATTTATTTATTTATTTATTTATTTATTTATTTATTTATTTATTTATTTGTTTTTAATCTACTATTAATGTGACCTATAATTTGTACCCAATTGATTCAATTTAATCTTTTCTAGAGCTGAAGTAAAAATCAAGAGACCAATATTAATTTAATCCACTATTGATGTGACCTATAACTTCTAAAAGTAAAAAAAAAAAAACATCTTAAATATTGTAGGCTTTTCATATCCAATGAGTGTATTGTTATTCCACTAACTGGCGCCAAAATACATTGCAAATATGTCTCACCTATCGGGTGTCAAATCTTTTTCCCCTTTTTTCTTTTTCTTCTTATCACGCTTGCCAGCTTTTTTCTGCAAATAGTGACACAGTTGACGGGAATTCAAGCAAAGCGGCCAAGTATCGCTGAAGCATAGATTTTGTTTTTGTCTTTACTCAACACAATACACACTTTTTTGTAAACTTTAGCTGGGGTTTTTTCAACAGCAAGCCTCCAGTCTGCCAGTTCCTGTCTCATATCCTCATCCACCTGAGAAAGAAAACAATATTGATGTTGGCATACTGACTTTTCTTTAACTTATCTTTTACATCCCTAAATCATCACCTTTATCCGAATCTCTGACAAAATGTCCACCCTTTTCTCCTCCTTGATCAGCTCCACCTCGTGCCGCTGGTTAAAATTTCGAGATTCGGTGCGGGTTTCCCAGAAATCTGTGGAGAAACTCCCATTGTGAGCGATTGTCTCGGCTTAACGGCTTAAAGTTGAATTACCGGCATAGGTTTTATTGCACATTTCCAAATCTGCCAAAAAAGCCGATGGTAACATCACCAAGCCATCCTCTTCTTCCTGTGTGATCATTCATATTACATGATGGATTTAGTTTGTTGGACGGTAATTATTCCCATTTCATCAATTCAAGAGACGAATGAATTTTACCGCATCCTTCTCCTTGGATTTTTTTGCATCTTTCTTGTCATTGCCCTTTCCTTTTTTATTTTTGTCATCCTCTTCATTTTCTTCCATTTCTTTCACTACCTAAAAAAAAAATTTAAAACAACAAACATCATGCCTGTAAATCAACTTTTCTAAATGTGTCTTACCAGCTGATAATCCTTTTCAGCAAAAAGTATGGCTGATCCTCCCTCATCCTCATCTGGAAAGTCTGGGAATACTCCAGTTAGGTTACTGAAAAAAAAAGAAATACCTTGAATAAGTTGCTCAACAATTTAAACACAAATCAAAACAAGAGCTTTGTGTCCAACTGACCGACATTCAATAAACCACTGCCTGATTTGTTCCTTCAGGTTATTGCCTATGTCTTGACCCTCCACCTCAATCAATTGGCTTGTGATTTCCATCACAGCCTTTTGGTAATCATCCTGATGTTCCTTCTGCCTCTGTCGGATGGCCATTTCGTTGGCTCGGGCAGTGATTATGGCCTCACATGGTGCCTGGTATTTTGGATGTGGGATCTGACAGAAAAGTTTGCAATATAAAATAACAGACAGCAGTTTTGTGAATAAAGTAGAATTTGCACAACTTCAATTACCATTCCCAGAAAAGTCATATCTTCAATGCGAGCAGCCTTTGTTTTCTTCCTCTCTACATAGCCCCTCCAAACCTTCAAATTAAAATCAACAAAATTGGTGAAACTAAAGAAAAACATTTGGGGGATTATTGACAACAAAGAACCTTCTGGATGCGGATTGCAGCTCGGTCCATGTCAGCGGGCTCGGGCGCCTCAGCCATGGGTATCTTGCTCAATCTGCGACTGGCTTCATTCAAGGCGGCCCTCAGGCGACCTTGGCGTGCCCTCTCTGCCACTTGAATAATTCGGATGGCCTCATCTTGACTCATGCCCTTTATTGCACGCTAATATGCCCGTGGAAAAATACACAATACGAGCTTTCATTAGATACACTTGTGCAGTCTAATGTATTTTTGAATGATGTTCGATACCAGTTTTTTTTTTTCAAGTACAATTCACTCTTTATGTACTTACGATACCAAGTACCGAGACTTAAAGTACTTTTGATAAATACAATTTAATTTAACACAATGCTAAATCTTAAGTATCAGCGGCTTATATTATCAGTCTCCATGATCCCCAAAAATAAACCCGGTATCAGCCCACCATCAGTAAGACGTCTCACTGACTTTTTGCATTCCAGTTGTCTCCACTGCTTGAAGGATATTTGTAAGCATTGTTGCGTTCTCTTCAGTTGCTTGGCTGCGTTCACTCAAAAAATAGTGCGGGATGGGAATCTCAAGATCAGCCTGGTGAGAGAAGTGTTGGCAGGAGTCAAATCAACTTGATTTTATTAAATCTAGTTGTCAGGACTCCAACTTACAGGTGTGAGCTTTAGGTCGTGTAGGACATCATCCATGTAATGATACTCGCATAACTCTTTTTCCACCATTTCATTCCTCAACTCTAAGACTCGACCCATTACACTTTCGAGGGTATACAGAATAAGTCGCCTCTTCTGAGGCTGCACCACCTGATCGTAGACCTTCTCTAGTTGTCTGAAAATCTGCAGATAGCGCACGTACAGCATGGCCACTCTCTGGAAGAATAATACTCTGTCCTTTTCTGGCGGAATAGGCTGAGGGGGAACTTCATCGACTAAAAGACGACTCAACTCCACTTGGGCCTCTGCCCACAGCTCGTTGTATGTCCTGGGAAGGTAATTAAGTCATTAGTGGGGGATAAAAAAAAAGACATGAACACTTAGGCCGTCTATGCTACTGTATTTTAATGTTGATCATGATATTGGTACATAGAACAACAATTTTAGGTGGAACTTGGAGTAAAAATTTTAATAATACGTTAGCTTAACTACTGTGACCGCTGGGAACTTTTACCTTTGTGACATTTCTTTTTTGGAACAGAGGTGGGATAACTCTTAGTCAAGTCTCCTGTGGGTGGAAGCTGTAAAAAAGCAATTAAAAACTGTGATGTGAACACAACAACATTTAATTGTTCCCTAGAGGGACAATTTGATTTACACTCTTTTTTAGATATATGAATAATATATAACAATAGTTATATTATGAGTCTATGTTCACACAGGCCACATTTGAATGTAAGCAGGCAGGGGTGTCAAACTCGTAGTTGCGTTTCTCTCAGATAACTGTTGCGAATGAAAACATATAAATGTAAACAATTCATTCCATAGTATTAGAAATACACAAAAGACTATTATTTTGAGATTATAAGTCAAAGAAATGCTAATTTCTTGTTCATTTTTAGTAAGGATTTTCATAACTTCCAAAACTGCTTGGAATATATTGACATATGTGATGAAATTTCTTAAATTTTGGTGCAGATTTTAAGAGAGAAATATAGAAGTAAACACATTATTTGCTATACCACATTTAATTTGAACCTTTGCCTTGAGTTTTACCCCTGTGCACAATCTGAGTGAAACAAGTTAAACATGGTGGCAGTAATCCTCATTCCTTTGACTCCTGAGCAATGCTAACAGTTGAGCCCTTACAAACTGAGAGACTACTACCCTAACCAGATGTACGTAATGTATGAAAAAAAACAAAAACATTTTTCATCACTTACTTGCAATGCAACCTCACCTCTATTTTTTGCACATCATGCGAGTGCGGTGATTCAAATCCCCGCCCATGATGGATGGTCAAATGGGATTAATTTATTTCGCCATGTTTTCTTCTTTCTACACCAGCATGGATGTTAATTGTAGAATGTGCAGAAGAAAAAAACTCACAATATTAATTTTGATCGCCGCCCCTTCAATTGCCGTACTTAGGTCACTATCATGACGCATCCACTCTGAGCTCATGTTTTATTACGCAAATAACTAATGACGTGTGATTTTATCCATTTTACACCACGAGCGCTGCTAAATTCCCCTGAATTCCAATGTAATTATTTTTATTAACACTGAAAATGACTATGATCGCCAATTTCATCCAAACTTGAGTATAAACACCCGCAATGGTTGCTTAATTACATTTAAGAGTAACTACGATCATCCACGCAAAGGAAATTAATTAATGAAAAATGATTGATTACATCACTTTAAGTGTAATTTGTGGTAAAAAAAATAACAATTAGGTATGACGTTATTTTATAAAGTCAATCGTCAAAACACGTACCTCGAGATGAAGTTGGTTGCCATGGAAACGGAAAACAATGTCAGAACGTGAGTTTAGGTTTTGCAACGAGCGTAAAGGCGTCACACTGCCACCTACTGAACCGGAATGTAATATTTCAATGTGGCGCCTCTAACAAAAAAGTTTTTTTTTTTTTTTTAAACAAACAAATAAACAAAAACATCCATGACGTTGTATCGTAATTATATCATGAAATGCTTATTCAATCGATCTTGTCCAAAACGTAATTAACAAAATATAGTTATGTTCTAAAATTGAACTAAATTAAAATAAAATAAAATAAAATAAACACAGACAAATAAAAAACCCGTAATGGAGGGAATTAAGATCATGGCCCCGTTTGCCTTATTTTGTACTTTGTCCTTGATTATTTTGAAATACAGTATAAGTTTTGCTTAAATCCCCAGAAAATATGCAAAAGCAATAAAACTAAAAGCATGTTTCTCCCAATTATCATATTTCATTGAAATACGTAGTAGCATTTGTATTTGTGTCTATTTATTCCGACTGTATACAGCAGATAGTTGGTTCTTATTTTTATTATGTGTGATGTGAATTTTGTAGACGCTGGTAAGCAACAGGTGAGTCAGCAGCAATTTACCTCGAAGCAAGTGAAGAAAAGTGAACTAACACGGCCATTCCTCATTTATTTTGTCTTTACAATACAACGGGGAATACAAGAGAAGGGCATCAACGGATTATTTATTCCAGCGATTCCTGATCATATCATTAAATCGATGAAACAAGGGTACGCCGCCAGGGAGGGAAAAAAACAATTCTGGTAAGGCGGTCACCAGACCTCTGACACGGGTGCAAAAACATCCCACATGTTGACGAGCCCGTGAAGCATCACGCGTACTGCTCGGGACGACGTCCAACTTTCTTCCTCTGGGAAAAGAAAAAGAAAACAACCGCAACTTGTTTTAGCGGGTGTTTGGCTCTGGATTGCTTACTTTCTCGAGTTGAAATATTAATATCGTGGCATCATAAGACATTCATGCATGGGATGCTTTTGGGGTAAAAAAAAAAAAAAACATGTGCATGAGTTAAGTAAGTTGCGCTGTGCGCAAAGGAGGGGCGCAGCGTGCCCAAGTGAGCGAACGCCGCGGGATGAAACGGCACCAAGGATGTCAACCTTGCTTTGCCACCCACACGAAATCGATTGTATTACCCCCAAGAAGCCGACTGCTCCACATATAAATAGAGACGGGAGAATATTGCTCCAAAGCTGGTGTTGAACAAGAAGATCGAGCTCGCTGCAACCAGGACCAAGTTTATTCGAGGAAGTCAGCTGTGTCCACTCAACACTGTAGTAAGTGTAACACTTGTTTCTCTTTGCAACACTCTAACAAGCATGCAAGTTTTGCACATTTTAAGTCAACATTTTCTGGATTCAATCATGAGATAGAATTGTTTGCCTTTAGTTTTCAATGGACTTGTTTTTGTTGGTTTGTTAGTCATGCAGGTGGAGAGGAAATGGCACATACTCTTGACTTTCCTCCTTCTGCTCATCACCTCCGGCCAATGTGTGGACAACAAGGAGGTCAAGCAGGAGAGAAGAGCCCTGTTGGATTTAATCCTACAGGTGATCAGATACAGACAGCAATGGAACAAACACATTTCCAGGCGTTGCAGTGGGGAACTCTTCACGTCCCTTCAAGACTTGAGGTTGTCCCCCCGTGAAAAGCCTCTGTACGTTCCCAGGCTGGATAACAGTAAACTCATAGGTAAGCTGATAAGATTTATTTTTAGCATGTGATGATCAAAGCATAATCCGTCATTTTAGCGTGGGAGACATCTGTCATTGTCGGCGTCTGAATTGTCCGACTTAGTTTTAAAAGTCTGAGTAAGTTTGACTTATTTGGAAGCTTGCGTATTATTGGACATGGATAACATCTCTTGTACTGTACAATACATGATAGAATTGATCCGTTGCACTTGAAGCCCAAAAAATATTTTTGTTTGCATAGCCTAACTTTCCACTCGCTGTAAGTGGAAAATTTTAGCCCCATTCCAGTTGTGCTTTAGTGATGGATGGCTGCAGAGAGCAAAGATAGGAAGACTAAATTCACCAAGGAGAGGCGTCACTGTGCCAAACATGAATGACTCATTTAATGATTCATTGAGGAATCCAAAAGCATGAATGGTGACCATCGCTCCACGATGACAAAAAGACTGTTGACCTCTGTTATGACACCCCAAAAAAAAAGGGAGTGTTTGCACACACCCCAAAAATACTATTATAGCATTATCTTTTATTTTATTAAAACCAACCTGTATATTTTTTATCAATCACACTGATTTTGGATCGTGGCGTCTATCTCTCATTTGGATGATAGGTGTTATGTATACCCTGAACTGGTTCGGGGTACTTAAAGAAAGAATTATCCATTCTCAAATTCACAATTTAAAGTCTTTATAGAACCTAATGTACACATTTGGAACCCCCGCAAGCAGGGTTTGAAATCCAGTACAATTTTCTCTGAAAATGTTTCAAGCTTGGAGTCTTAGCCTCAAAGCACCTGCTATATAAAAGCACTTCCATTTTAGGCATTTGATATTCCAAAGCAAACTCATACCATTTGGATCTAAATGTCTTTGCCAATTTTTTAGAAAAGTGATTTTGATTCTTGATGCCACTGTATGCTTCACTGCTTCATACACACTTTGATGTTAGTCAGTAATCTTCGACACCATGACCGCGAACAAGATATAGATTTGAAAAATATTGGTCTCACTAAGGGATTATGAGAAGTAATTACACAGGGAAATAAAGAAGAAGCCATGCTAATTGCTAAGCTAATTTAACGTCGCTGTGAAACACCGTAATATTGAATGCTTGGATGATCGAGTAGACATTTCAAAATATAAATTACAACCATAGACGAATATCCCCTGAGAGACGATGGTAAATCCTCAACGGTAAAGTATGTGCAGTAGGACCTGATTAAATGGAAATAATCCACTTTGCCTGCTGCTGAGATTCTCCTCAACATGCCAGTGAGTCTTCTCATGTTGGAGAGGTGTTTCTCAGCCCAGTCTCACATCAGCCTGTGCAATCGGAAAAGCACCTTTCTCAGACCAGTGGGTGGATGGAATTTATCTTTTGAGGATACAAAATAAAGCATATCAGCAAATGATGCGTGAGACGCTACCAAAGTACAGTGGTCACGCAATGATAGATGTTTTGAACACATTGAGAGGGCAAAGAGAAATCAAACAGTAATGTGATTAGATGAAGTTGCATTGCCTTGATGGAAAGTAATCCACTGTAAGGATCTAGCCAGTCTTGGCAGTAGCATGTGACTTAAGACTTTAATATTGGTTTGTCCTTGTCTAAAGTTTTTGTCCATTTGAGGAAAACCAGTAGATAGAGCGTTAAGACCTTCACCATTCAACTCCTTCTTTAGTGCGACATGAAGAGTCCGCATCACTTCGCCTAATATGTCTTCAGATTAGCAAACATCAAAATCATATGATTTTTTTCCCCTTCTTTCAAAAATTAATAATAAGTAATGGAAATAAAGTCTGCATTTGATGGACTCAGGTTACTTTGGATCATTTGTTAAAGTGATTTGTGAGTAAGTGAATATATTTAGTATGCTGTGTCTCTGGTGGTACCACGAATTAAAGTCCGTAAGCATTTAGAGATACATCGGATTCTATTCTGTTTGCTTTGCGTCTGCTAATTCGCTTTGTGTACGTAACAGCGGCCAGCTTGAGCGCTCATAGGATCCAGGCTAATGGAGATTCCGACTCAAAAAGTCTTGATTCAGCTTAAGATTCAAATAATGAACCTTGGGTTGCGGATACACAGAATAGCCCATAATTTTTTTCCCAGTCCCGTAAGATTGACCTGGCTTCTTCAGAAGCGTATTATTCGTAGGCACAATATCCCTTTCCGGCAACCCAAACAAAAGATTAGCTTTTGCCAATCAAAGGGTTTTACTGGGCTTAACATTTTACACTTGTATCAAGTGCGTGAAATGCTTGAGGTGCAACTCCGACATGAATCACTTTTGCATTATAATATCACAAATTAATTGTGACTGTGCTATTGTTTTTACTCTATGCTGTAACAGTCCCTCACTTGCTTGGACAGCATTTTCATTTTATATTTTGTGTTCATTATTGAAATAAATCTAGAGCAAGTTTACAGACGGTTCCTCACTTACATGTAAAGTATTTTCATTTTAAATGTTTGCTTGTCTTCATTATTGAAATCAATCTAGAGCAAGTTTACTGCCGAATAAAAAGAAATTAACTGTGGTTGCCATATGTTTAATCCACACTCCCGTACAGTGTGTTCTTGGGTCCGGGGCTGAGTCTAGTTGTTAGGCCACATGCCTACTTGGACGGACTTATTCTGATGAGTATTAAATTCCCATACAGTAAGCTCTTTAGCCTGTTAGCATGTACTGTGTGTTATAAGAGACCTGCTTATACAGACGGTTGTGGTGTCTAGTCTTAATAGCGTCTGATATTCATATTCAAGATGAACAATATTTCACAACAGATTTTAACAGATTACTCCACATTCTCCATTCTTACTTTAATGAATTAATCCCCAAATTTCAAAGCTGAAAAGGTCAATCCTTTCACCTTCCCCAATGAACTTGAGCGACCCCTTGGCCAAAATCCAGACACGTGGTGGGTCAGTGAGGAGTCACGGGTGACTCATAAAATTTTGTGGATTACTCTAATGTGTCCACTGTGCAAAATTACAACAGGTCTTGGGAGTTCAAGAGTCAACACCCAGTGAAATATCAACACTGGAAAAAAAAATCCCATGTGTCCCTGATATGATCGATAGGCAACATAAGAGTTTGGGTGGGACCATAGCCGTTTTTGGGGGGTAGTGAAGCATCTACACTAGGCTTGGAGTTACCTGGCGTATTTTTTTTTTTTTTTAATACCCATTCAGGTGGTTAGACCTTACCATTGTCCTCTGTTTGAATTAGAATGAAAGATCTGAATGAAGGAGGGCGCGCCGCTGTGGCAGTGAAAACATCTGACTTCAGTCCAATAAAACAATACAAAACAAGTGTATTTATATTGCACATTTCGCCACAGCTTCAGCTGTGATAAAGTAGACAGTGATAAATGAAGTAATAAATTCAAATTTTCTTTCCAGAAATTGTTCCCCGAGATCTAAACATGAAACACAAGTTCATTCAGCACTTCACAGGTAAGAACCAAATAGTTTGATTCCATGCTTGATTAAAGCACACAGCTGCCTTTTAAAACATTGTAAGGTTATTTTGTTTGGCACACAGATCAAGCGGCGCGTACATGGCTCTTTTCTCATGCAAGAATAGCCTGGAGCATTTAAGAAATAATTTGTATTCCTCTCTAAGCCAACAAACTGATTAAGGAAAAAAAAAATAATCGAGCTGCTGTGGGGTTGAGGCTTACAAGGCAGCGATGTAGAAAAACGGCACATGGTCTAAAGCTGAGCGATTTAAGTGAACAGCGACACGAGGTTAAGATGATTATTTGTCTCAGGACCTGGATAGACTTCATTAGTGGTGTGAAAATCCGTAATCTCAAATGGAATTTCGATTGTAAATGTCGACTCGATTTTTTCATTCACCTAAGCTGTTAGTGCCACTTTTTTTTTCCTGTGAGTGAAGAGAGTCACCCTAGCTTGGAATGTGAGCCTTTTAGTTTTTGTAATAAAAATAAATTATGAGGCTCAGAAGCTTGATTTGTTTTGGCTGATGAGACCTTTTCTATCAAGCAGGACCAGTCAAGTTCTCATCGGAATGTAGAACACATTTTGACAGACTTTATCACAACACAAGAGATTGCTCAAGACCAGCATGTATGTATTCCTGTCTTTTTTTGCCTCATCTAAAAAAAGAAACAATGTTGGTTAACTTGTTTTTTTTTCTGTAAAATTGCAACCAAAACCACAGGCCGCAATATAAATCAGCCTTTTAAACTCCCAACACATTATTAGAATGTGTTTCCCAAATTTATTCATTTAATATGAACAATACATACAGTAAATACTGTGTCGTCCTTAGAGACAATCACATCTTGATTAATAGATTAAATAATTCTAAACTACATGTGATAAAATATCAATAATATCAGATTATTGATGTCAGATTGATATTTTGTGTAATTATTATTGCATATTTTTATATGTATTGAAATTTTTAATTTAATTTTATTCTATTTTAATGTATTTTAATATATATATATACTATATATGTATATCGTAGCTATAAATGTGCTCTTTACTCATGACCTTTGTCCCTTTTTTTTTCAGATTATAAAAGATGCGCCAGATTGCTGACACGATTAGCAATGAGTCCACTCTGCGCACAATCCTAGATATGTAAGTTAAAACAGCCAATTTTATTGTCTTACATAATGAGGTCAATTATAAGAGAATCAAGTGATCAATCAAATTTTCTCTTCGTCAATTTAACTTTTATTAGTGAGTGATTTGTGACCATTCACACACAATTACACTCAATCCGATAGACTGACTTGAACTTTAAATTAACCTAACAGGCATTATTTGGGAATATGAGAGGAAGCCTGAATGAGTACTTGGAGGAAACCCAACTAAGCAATAGGAGAACATGTAAACGCCACTCAGGAAGGCAGAGATTCCATCCCAAGACGTCAGCTCTGACGTCAGACATGTTAAACTTAGACCACTGTGCTGCCACTTAAAAATTCCTTGCATCTCAGTTTTATTTTACACATTGTACATTTTCACAATGTGTGTGTCCCCTGCATTTAACCAATCCGAGTAGCATACACTGGAACAGAAAAGGAGCAGCTTTTAAAAAGGATTTTGTGCCTTGCTCAAGGACACTATGCCTCTCACCCAAAAGCTTGGGAGCAAGAAGAATAAATCAGAATCTGGTCAGTTCTTTTTTTTTGAAGCCATGTGTGATGACTGCAGTCTGGTCCTCAATCCGTCGTGACTCAATTAAGTGCTCTCAGAGGATGCAATTAGGAGCCACTGCTGAGTGATTGCTTTAACAGACTTCATCCACTCAGTACTTCACTTTTTTATTTTATTTTTCAAAAATGTTTCTCTTGTGTAATGGAACTGTGATGAGCAAATTGAGAGGGCTGACACATCTTTTTGATGAATCACGTAATGAGGTGCCCTCCACATTCTTCTGTACAAATTTGTATAAACGTATATCACATTTTTAAATAATGTGCGTTTGACTCATCTTTTGTGAATGAAATTAGTCATAAACAATCCTCTGCCGAGAAAGACCAAGGATGAAATGTGCGACTGCATATTTAGAAGTACTTGAATAGATTGTATTCTTTTCCCGCCAGGTCCCAACATGGTGGAGGAACGTTTTGCCAAGAAAGTGCCTTCAAATATACCCGAACATTGTTGCTGTTAATAATGTTTTCTTTTGCTACTGCTAATGTTTTTATTTTGCTACTACTACTTGACATTACCATAAATGCTATTTGACATGTTGAATAATTTCACATGGATTTTTTTTCCTCAGTATTTCATATACTAGCACATTGACTGCAATATTAATTATTATGTGTTATATTAATTTAATATTTGACATATTAGGAAGGTGTGTGCTGTATACATTTTCCACCAGAGTTGAATTATTTTGCTTATGATGGCAAAGAGAAAGGTTTTTCCTTTCTGCTTATGACTGAAATCCCCTATTATTGTTACTATAATTCTGCCTTGTATCATTTGTCATACTCTTCTCTTCATCACTTTTTATTTGGCACTTGAGTGATTGCTCACTATGAGAACCTGGAGAATGACAACAAAATTGATAACACTGCACTATTGAACAATAAAGACTATTGAAGCAGAGCATAAACAATGCATTGAGATTCTCTTCAAATGAAATCTAGATGAAATTAAAAATTCTACAAAGAGCATGTTGTATTTTAAGCCATTTACATAGATCTCAATAAGAGATCTCGGCTCAGCAGTGTTAGTGTGCAACCTTTAAACATGATCACAATGCAAGACTTTTGCTTTTCCAGGAATCTGCCGGATAAGGCGTTACCCAAAACAGAACCACTGCATCATTGCAAACGTGTTAGCAGATGTGTTGTTATCGTTGGCAGAGATTGCAGTACTCGATGTCAGCCACTCTGAACTTGTTGAGATTAAACGTGGTTGAGCAATACGGCTTGTGCTGAAACTTGGATAAGGAAACTCTTTGAAAAGGAGCAAACACGTTGTTGGCGTATTCTGAAATATTAAGACACCCAATCTTTATTGATTGATAAATCTGCAACTTGGCTGGACATCTCAATCCAATGTTGTACCAAGATAAACAGCGGATATAAAAGTTTACACACCCATGTTCAAATATCTAGTTATGTAATATTAAAATATAACACCACAATAAATCATTTCAAATCTTTTTTCCAACAAAAATCTTCTTCTTCATCTTTTCCTTTCGTTTTTTCCCCTCAGGGGTCGCCACAGCGAACCATCTGTTTCCATCTCACCCAATCCTGTGAATCCTAACTAACTTCATCCTCTTTCACTTCATCCATAAATCTCCTCTTGACCTCATGCCGGGTGGTTCTATCCTCAGCATCCTTCTACCAATAGATTCACTATCCCTCCTCTGAACATGTCCGAACCAACCCAGTCTGGCTTTATCTCCGAAACACCTAACACGCCCTGTCCCTCTGATGCACTCGTTCCTGATCTTATCCAACCACGTCATTCCCAAAGAGAATCTCAGCATCTTCATCTCCGCTACCTCCATCTCTGCCTTCTGTCTTATCCACTTTTCCCTTAAATTTTTGCCGATACTCTTTGATCACACATCACCCCTAATACTTTTCCGTTCCACCCTGCTTGGATGCACTTCTTCACCTCTTTTCCACACTTTCCATTGCTCTGGACTGTTGACCCTAAGTACTTAAAATAATTTACCTTCTGGATCTCTACTCCCTCTAGCCTCACCATTCCACTTGGATCCCTCTCATTTACACACGTATTCTGTCTTCTTTTGGTTAATCTTCATTCCCCTCCTTTTCAGGGCATACGTCCACCTCTCTAGATTTCCTTCCACCTGGTTCCTACTCTCACTACAGATCACAATGTTATCTGGTAACATCATGGTCGGTGGAGATTCCTGTCTCACCTCACATGGCGTCTATTGTTGAACGTATTTTTTCCTTTTGTATAAAATTTAAGTACAACATTGCCTATATAATACACCGGGAAAAAATATTTTCAAACAACGAACCTGAGGTGAACTATTCCACTGCACTTTTTTTGTGTATCTCATTCAGATATTGTTTTGATTTAGGATGATGAAAATCTGAACATGTTTCTTCTCACTCATCAGAGTCCTGCAATTACTGGCATGAGTCTAGCATTACACAGTTTAAATCTGACAACTATCAAAACAAACCTAGAAAGAAAGAAAAAACTGGAAGTGGATTTCTTCAATTTGTGCCAAATGTGAAAATTGCTCATTTCCACTCATCCGAAATCCTGCATGTTTGTTTTCAAAGCTTCCCGAAAGTTGAACAGAGCAAGGCTTGCGCGTTCAATCCAAATCTAAAAGAGACCATCTCAGTAGGGAATTTAGACAATGTCCTCACAGTATCTCATTGTGACAAAATTCGACAAAAGCAGGAAAACAGGATCTGCCGTTGTCCATCCCATCCATCTGTCCTGTCTTCAGAGCCGCGCCTCGGGAACAGTTAGCGGCAATTTAATGGGTGGGGGGAGTTCACAACAAAAATATTTAGCAAATAGGATTTTCCTCTGGGTACTGACAGAAAGTGAGAAAGAAACAGGCTTAGCCAAAGATAACAGCAGCTCACTTCTCATGCAGGTGTGTTTTAATGGCTTTTTGAAGTTACAGTTTATTTAAAATTTTTCCATTTTCTATATAGTGCCTGTCCTCAAAGATTATTTTTTTGTTTAATATAAATGTGTTTTAATCAGATCATTATTTACAGTTTTTTTCCGTTGATTTAGGTGTTAAAGTTCAAACTGTAATGTAAGCCTAGCTTCAAAAATATTAAATGTTTTGTTTTTGATAAACAGAACTTTTACACCACTTTACTTGGAAATTGGTGCAAAAAGTTTGAGAACCCTTGCTCAAGACGCACTAGTACATCTAATGTACAATATAGCATCAAAATGTAATAATCATTTCCAGGAGTACCGTATTTTCCGGACTATAAGGTGCACCTTCAATGAATGGCCCATTTTAAAACTTTGTCCTTATATAAGGCGCACCGGACTATAAGGCGCACCATTAATGCATCATGTCAGATTGTTAATCCAAATCAAATCATTCTCCATTTTATCTTTTTTATTTCAACTTTAGACGCAATAAATTACTTTATAATCACAAAATAATGATCCATAGTCTTTTTGATTCATGATTCATAGTCTTCAGCGGGCCACTTATGATTGATTTCATGAAACAATGCTTCGGGCCAGTTTAATTTTAGGAATTTGGTCCATATATAAGGTGCACCGGACTATAAGGCACACTGTCGGCTTTTGAGAAAATTTTAGGTTTTTAGGTGCGCCTTATAGTCCGGAAAATACGGTATTATTTTTCCACCATTGTGCAGTGCATCAATTGGCAAAGTTTTAACTATATTCCCCAACTTTAATCTCCATCAAAGCTTTTCCCTGACACGTGATAATTACTTGAACCATAGGCAAGCAGTGGCGGTGGCTTCCGCTCCAGCTATAAAAGGATTAGCCAGCTAAAAATACAGCATGCTCCTCAGGGGGACACATTCGGGATCCCTTTCGCCTCTGGGTGGCCGGGGCACGGATGCACGTCGGTAATCTGAAGAGGATATCGCTTATCTGGAGACAAACAGCCTAGATTGAGAGAGGAGACAGAAGATGCGCTTGGGACGGCATGTGGGAGGGCTGTAACACAATTACACACAAGCACCAAACCTCCTCTGCTACCACTGAGAAATACCACCGCAATAAATTGTCCGCAGAAACCATTTGCTTCCTGTCAGCCTGCACCATGCTACACCAAATCTTTATCCCCCTTGCTCACCCCTCGCACCAACATTTTTTCATTGATTTACTCATGCATTTTGCTCCTTGGACTTCCAATGCTCTAAAAGCATGCATGTCATTTCATTCAAGACAGCTTATTTTTGTGATTGATATATATCTATATACCGTATTTTCCGCACTATAAGGCGCACCTAAAAACCTCCAATTTTCTCAAAAGCCGACAGTGCGCCTTATAATCCGGTGTGCCTTATATATGGACCAATACGGATTCGTGGATGAGGACTAACATATTAAAGTAAGCTTTACGTGTTTATTTTGTGTGTTGTGTGATATTAACGTTTGAGCAACGTTGAGTTATTGATATATTGTTATTGTTTTCACTATTTCGAGTGTTATATATTGTGATTGCATTCACGTTTGAGCAACGTTGAGTTATTTATTCTATGCGCCTTATAATCCAGTGCGCTTTATATGTGGACAAAGTTTTAAAATGGGTCATTCTTTGAAGGTGCGCCTTATAATCTGGTGCGCCTTATAGTGCGGAAAATACGGTATACTATACGCATATACGTACGCCTATACTTGTATACATATATATATGTGTATACATAGTATATACATCTTCACATATACGTGTATGTATGTATATGTGAATGTGTATATAAGTATTTGATCAATATCAAAAGTTTATATCAATACTTTGTTATATACACTTTGTTGGCAATGTCAGAGGTCAAACTTTTTCTGCAAGTCTTCACAAGGTTTTCAGTATTTTGGTTCATTGATACTATTTCAAGGAGTGCTGATATTGTCCTTTAACTGCAGCTCTGTTTGCTTGGAAGTTGTTGGCTTATTCTGTATCAAGGCTCTTGAGAGAATTTTTTTATTGATTTTTTTGCGAGCTTGTGGCTTTACTTTGAGATATCGGTCTGACGTGTTTATTGAGGGACAGTTGGATGAACCTGTTTTTCAAAATCAAACTTCTATAAATCGCTGATTAATCCAGTTTTTTTTTTGTGTGTAGTCTCTATGGCCTGGAACTAAATCAGGTATCAGTCCCACCCCTTGGATGCATGTGTGCAGGTGTTGAGTGTGAGACAATTTCAATTTGTAAAAGCATCTCCTCATGAATTAAACCTCATCGTCAAGTGGCTTCCATAGCATATAAACATTTGTAATTTGGTCAACCTTTTTGGCTCTCACTAAAACACTTCCCACGCCAACGTTTCTGGCAAGATTATGACTAGCATGACCTCAAACCTAAACATGGCTCCTTATGACGTATATTCCACTCCCTGTAATATGCACCAGAAATTCTTTGGCAAAGCTGAACATTTTAATCCAATTTAATAGTGCCCAAGGCTTCCTTCGAGCATGTCAGCTTTATTTATAGCAATCACATTACAGCTTTGATGGCTGTAAAGTCATTATAGCATCTTCATTGATATACAGCATTTTCTCAATAACTCATAGCACAAAAAACGTCTGTGACTCACCAATAACATACTATCACTCAACATTACTATCTGTTTCAAATAAGATGTCTTATTTTTTCATGAAAATAGATGAGAAGCAGCTTTTGTCATTTCAAATGCACTAGTGAAGTACTGAGAAGAAAAAAAACATGCATGCATGTATGTGCCAGCTGTGCCACTGCCTTTGATCCCAAGAGCTGGAGGTGTTGGTACAAGTTCTTCACACCACCCCCTGAATACCCCACCATGACACACGCAGTCAGCATCTGTGCATAGTCAGTTAATTCTCTTTGGAAATTATTTCCCCCAAATGTTGAAAATGACTTCACAATGCCACTTAGGAGCACTTGTGCAATCTAATGAGAATCAGTGCAAGAGTTCTATTAAATATATTGCATTTTGTTATTTTATTTTGTCTGGACGGTACATTTGAATGATTCTTCCTTATCAATAATTGTGATGGATATTTAAAATGCATGTCTTGAAAATTATTAAGAACCCTAATTGAATCTGTTTTTTTGTCACTAAACATGCCACAACGCCCGAGGGAAAAAAAGTCACTTAACAGCTACAACGCACCCAAAAGCTAGTCAAAAACAATAACCACTAGAGGGAGACAGAACGTCAACAATAAGGAAGAAAAATATAGACAATCTGCATGATGCTCTGCATTACAGTAAATATAGTCATACATTTTGACGTATTCTACTTTCTCTGGTCGTGTCAATCAAGAATGAGAATTATGAAAAGGGTGAATTCCTGATACAGCTCTTCATATCACATTAGCTTGTGTAGGTGTCTGGTAGGTGTGCGTTGCAAGGATTTTAAACAGTGACTCATCTACTGTATAATATTTTATATTTAGCTATAACTGTATGCGAAACACTCTCATTGAAGAATAATTCCCAATTGCATTTGGATATTGTTTTTTTAATGTATTATTTTGGGAGATAGAGCAAGAATGGAAATGCATAAGCATCATTATGTGAATAAATCATTTTATTACAGTATACATTCCAGATGAGTGAAATAAAAATAAAGATAAGTCAGAACATCATCATTCTAGAACACTTCACTTTTGTTCTCTGTCCTCGATTCAGTACATTCGTACATTAAGACAGTGAAAAATATTAAACATTAAGATGTGATTTTTTTTTTTTTTTACCAACTAGTCTAAGAAGTAGAATGCATCTCACCTCGATTAAAAAATATAAACAACTATCTGGGCGTGTTGACGAGCTAAAGGCCTCTGTGGTAAATCAATTATTTAAATAATAATAAAAATGGAACAAAATAAAATGTGTATTTGTTTTTTAATATACTATGCTTTTTTAATAAATATAAAAAATGTGATTATGAATACGCATTTGTATCCTGAATGTCAATAATGCTTGAAAAAAAAAAAATGTTTTTTAAGGCGTCTTCTAATCAACCACATCAAGTATTTGAGCTATAGTCATATGATGAATCATAACCATCAGCATTCCGCATTGAGTGAGGGAAAAAGTACAGGCATCAACGTGTCAAACTTAGAATGTATGCTGAGAAAAAATAGATAAGAAATGTACTGATACTTATCATTTTAGAAAAGTATTATAAAATCATCCACGGATTCATAGAATTGGCTCTGTGTCATTCCAACTCACAAATGCATCTTTCCACCTGAAAACGACAAAATATGCAAATTAGATTCTGCCTATAGTTCCACAATCTACTATTTTGGAGCTTTCGATGATTCCACCGCTACTAAACTGAAGCCGACAATCATTGCTACTGTAGTCTATTTGATCAACTATGTTACTTCATTCATGATGGCAATTGTATCTCACTAATTTTAAAAACTGCTTTAAAAGCAAACAGGCTCACCTTGTTCGAATGCAGAGTTCCAAGGGAGGAATTAAATCAGCATCTTGACAGCTCAAATCTGATTTGCCGACAGCTAAAAAAAAATTAAAATGTTGTGATTTTTTTTTTTTTTTTTTACTAAAACATACATTTTAATTACACCAAGAATTGGAAAAAAAAGTTGACTCACAGACAGTGAGGCGGATCTCTTCCTGCTGATTGGCCAAGCCGTCATAATAGTACAGGTCGAACTCTGCACTTTTATCCTGACTTGTCAACAGCTCCTCCTGCAGGCCAAACAGCACACTGAAGTGGCTTTCACTGCACACAACCCAAATGGGGAAAAGGGGGTTCTTCAGAAAGTCTCCAACCTAAAAGAAATTAAACAGACTGTTAAAAAGATGAGTACTTCAAAAGGGCTGCCCTTAGGCAACCTTTTAAGGGAACATTACAGCAATCACAGTCTTGATTACAATTATCTGAAGTTATCGCAAAATGCATTTTGGCATCGTTCTCTGCTTGATTGCGTCGAGGCAATAATAACAGGAACACATTCACATTTTTCTTTGAAGACAATTATGGTAGGCTTTGAGTTTTATATCTGAAGCTCAAAAAAGAGAAAGTGGTCGGATGTACGATTATCAAATGGCTTTTTTTTTATTATTATAATGTTAAGTACTTGTGTTTGTAACTGTGAAAAAATGGAAAAAATGTGTCTCACCTTAAAGATGTTATAATGTTCGAACAGAGACAGAAGGCCAATATTGCAGTGAGATTTAATGCCCTTGAGCAGCGTAGAGTTGCCGTTGCCCGAGTCCAGCTCCACATTGCCGTCAAAGACGTTTGAAACTGCTCGTCCCACCAGCAGAAGGTTGACAAGCTCCTGGTCGACACAAATACAAAAGGTAATGGGATAAACAAAGTATTACAGCACCATGTTTGAAAAAAAAAAATACAGAAGTATATGCAACTTTGTTTGAAAAAAAAAAAAAAGTATATTGTTTGCATACTTGAGTGCAGTAGCCATGAGCGCCAATGAGCGCGGTGGTGGCCACGTCCATATCTTCTTTCAGTCTTTATTTAAAAAACAAACAAAAAAAAACCAGTGATTTGTCTACTTTGTTTTATTGAAAATTGTCTTTTTATGTTCCATACTTATCAATAGATCGAGACAGGACGGCAGATATGGTCAGCAGTAGACATCCCAACTCCCCTGTCTCAAACTGGATAAATGATACAGAGCAGTAAAGGTACATTAGCATATATTATTTGAAGTTGAGACTGCCCACAAAGTTAATGTTTTTCTTATTTGCCTGTTCCTAAAATGAGCGGCCATATTTGGAGGTAATAATGTCTATTTTTATTAGGAGACAACACAGGAGCTCACCCACCTGCTCAATGTTTTGCTCCAGTAGCGAATGCAGGTTTTTAATGCTGTCCACTGTGAAACAGTTTATCTAAAACAAGCAAGAATGAAAGAATCAAAATATTAGTCAAAATGTGTACATTACTACTCAATTGATGAGCAAAACATCTGAGATAATTATTTCTAGCCTTGCATTTTGTTGAACTTAAAAGGTTCCACAATTTGTACTTAATGAGATGTTCACAAACATGTTTATACCTTTTCAAGCACTCCTTCAGATTTGTAATGTCCGCTTGGAGTGAAAAGCATTCTTCCCGAGTTTCTGTTTTAAAACAAAAGAGAATGTAAGTTTATTGAACACGTATATCATCATTTGCAATACTGGAAAGAAGGCACAGGCTGCAATTAAAGAGGATTCAAAACTCTTACATTGCTACTGTGGCTTGTTTCTCGTCGCCGGCCCTCCACAGAACTTCAGCCACGGCTAAAACCAGACATTTTCTTCTGGTTGCATTTGTTGGCCTTAAACGCCTGAGAACAAAAGTTGTGTATGGAGGTCAAGTGGCTACAAAGTGAAGAAGCACGGAAAAGCTTGATTTAGACGTAATATGATGTGCAATAGTGAATAATGCAACATATGGAAGGAAAGTACAACATACTGAAGTCTTGTGTAACTACTGTCTATGTTTTCAAAGAGAAGTTTCTTTAAAACGAAAGCTTGGATGGAAGCTAGAACCCCACAAGGACCACCCTAGGAAATAAACACATGACATATTAAGCGCACAGAAAAAATATATTTTTGTGACAGTTAAAGTACTACATAGGTGTCAAACTGAAGGCCCGGGGCCCAGATAAGGCCCATCACATCATTTTATGTGGCCCACGAAAACAAATTTTGCACTTTGTGTCATTACTAAAATTGCTTGTTTTTGCTTGCAATTTTTATTACCATATGTTTTTTTTAAATATTTGACCTGATTTTAAAACTGGTTATTCATCAGTTTGTTTTGTAGCCTATACTGTATATAGAAGACGTTGACAATCATAATAGCCCTCCGAGGGAAATTATGAGTACGATGCGGCCCACGAGAAAAACGAGTTTGACACCCCTGAAGTAATAAATTACAGCTACCTTTTTCTGCACCACTCCATATCTCAAGTCATGCGTGTCGGAGAACGCAAAGCCCTGATTTCGCCATTCGACGGTGAAACATTTCAGACTTGAGCCAAGGAGAATTGATTTCAATTCCTGGGTACAGCAAAAGCAAAAATAAATATATCTTTGGTCTTTATTTGAACCCCCCCATGGTGTAAATCAACAACAACCGAGGCGGTGTGTTGGTCCATTGGACGGACTGTGTGGCTGCTCGCTGCAGTTGCTGTGTTCTTGATGGAAATTTTGGGGAATTCTGGCAGTTCGTCATCAATGTCATCTGAACAAAATAAATCAAACGCATCCTCAGCTATGTCAGATCAAAAGGTGTCTCAAGAAGATTCATCCATTCAAATTGCAATATATTGGAGAAATTAAATCAATTCCACACACAAAGCCGTCAAACCCAGAACCTTTCATCTGTGAGACACGTGCTGCCCCTGAAAAAGATTAAAACAAAAACTTACCTAACACCAACTCAGACAAATCTCTCACGTTTGGCTGCGTCTTAGACTTCACTCTACAAGAGAGGACACGGAATCATGAGCACAAAAATAGTTTGACGTTCAATTAAATAAAAGGGCTTTACATTTTTCTGTCATATCTGCCTTCTCCCTCTCCCTCCAAGCTCTTCACTCCCTCTGTAGCATCACTTTGGGATTTTTTCAGGACTTTTTGTTGGAAACTCTTCCCTGACAGTCCATCCCAAGACTGTCTGGGCTCCTCTTCTCTCCTGAACGGCAGCTGAGGGGTAACAACTTTTCGACTCTGCCGTTGTTTGGTTGACTCCTGAAACACGACAGTGAGATGATTCAAGGTGTCTTTCTTAGAAGCGCCAACCAGGTTTGTACCTGAAGGGTGCTAGATATCGGTCCCGCCAAGATACCGCGTCGAACCCGACTGGGTCGGCTCCTTTGACTGACTTCATTAATGGGAGAGTTGTTTACAGCTTCAGTAAGGCGATCGTGATCATGTTGAGACGTCATCTTACACTGGTGGGTTTCATCTACTGAGGCATTCAACCACGTCCGAGTTGCACTGTGGTTAATAATTCCCTGTCTATCAAGTGACAATACCACCCGTGGAGGTGAGGATGCTTCCTTGTCATGTGACCTGTGAGGGACATTCCGTTTAGTTTTTGGGAAAACAATATAACTTAGTCATAAACTTATTTATTGACTACCTTAATTTGATGTGATCACCAGAAACAAAAGACGCTGTGCTGTGATCTGAGTTGCTTTCGTTCATCTGCGACGGAGTTTTTGCAGGAAGAAGACTGTCATTGCCTTCACAGGCTATCGGGTCATCTTTGTGACCTTCAATGTGATGCTTGACAATGATTTCCAGTAAAGTCCTCAAAGGTGAACTCCGAGCCTATAGTAACATGAATGTTATTAGAAGGTAAAGATAGTACATAAATGTGTAATATGTGCTGTGTGGAAATTTTTGAAGATCTTGACCTTATTTGCTCTGTACAGATCCTCAATGTGCAGAACTTGTCTCAAGTGGGATCTGTTGTTGATGCTGGACTGTGTGCGTGGACGCTCTTCATCCATGCACGCGATCGTCTTCTTGAGTCCCTGCACGTTGATTACAGGTGAGCATCAAGATATTATCCGATGGTGTTTGCCTTTGTTAACTGGAAATTTCTGAAAATGTTTGACATTTGTAGCATGCATGTGTAGGATGATCAAGCGACACGAAATTTTTGAAGCCTTCCATTTTTGGGTGCGTGATCAAAGCTTGCAGTCTGCTCTCGAGATAGAAAAGGGGAAAGGCGAGCACAGACTAGAATGTTTTTCTCCCTCTCAACTCGTCATTCAACGTACCTTTCTGCTCAGATATTCCCGCACGAGGGACGCGGACACCTCCTCCACACAAATGACCATCGCTGTGGAGAAAACTGAGCCAGCTTTGCAACGATCTAGCACACAAGAAGCGGCCGACTTGCTTAGCGTTCACTGCCAGTGTGATCTGCTAAATCACGCACGCGCACGCACGAGTGAACGTATTTTACTAGAATAGAGAAAACATCCACGAAATAACTCTTTAAAACCAAAATAAAAAACATACAGTACATAAACAGTATTTGGATAAGTCGCGAGAGGGCGGGGTCTTGTGATGACGTAGGCATACGTGTTACGTTTTAGTACGTGCGCGTCCTTGTTGGCTCTGCTGCGCTTTGCTTTTCCGAAATTTGAAAAATTAAAAATGTTCAAATATTATATATAAGTGTGAGTATAAGAATTACATTATTATGTAATGTATTCCAATACTAAAATAAATGCTGTTTTGCTTTTAAGCGAGCGCAATCCTGCTCCGTCCGGTTAAAGCGCGCCCACGCACGTTACCATGGTGATGATACAAACAAGGCAGCAGCCATATCTTGTAAATGAAAATCAGTGTGGTCGCATTGATACACCTGCAAAAAAAATAAGATATTAAGTGCTTTATTTAACACCCGCCAATACATTTTCATTTTTATTTTTTTAATCTTAGGTGAAAAAAGTGATTTTACTTAGATCCAAAGCCACACAGAATGCCCAACATATAAAAAACATTAAATGTGTTACTGTAGATTGCTGTACTTTTTGTGTGCATCTTGAAAAATCTCATTGATGCTGTATTTTTAATTTTAGGTGTGGATCTCCAGCGCTTGTCTAAAGGTAAAATGCACACACCAAGTCTGCAGGCCTTGTCCATGTAATAAAGGACACCAAGTGCAGCTATTATTCATCATTTTATTAAAACATTTTCTCCTAAAATGTATGACAAATAAGAACACAAGCCTATGCTTTCTTTGTCACACCATGAAATAGTTAACTACCGTCCAGCACAACTGCATATCAAATGTAACAAGAGCAATACAAGTAAAAATAACTTAAAAGAACAAAAGGGCATTTCAGAGGATGATTACATAATCAAACAATTTTAATTAAAATGATGATGCTCAGTTTTTGTTTTTTTACAATATGACAGAGCCGTTGTCAAGAGACTCACTACTGTATCATGTTATTTTAGGTGTTTGACCTTTTTTTTTCACCTTTTATATGACTATATGTTACCTTTGGCACAATGGTGATCTAATTGCATTGCAGATGGTACGTGGAAAAATATTGTCATATTTATTTGATGCACCAAAATCAAGTTGCAGGGACAGCTGCTCTGTGTAAATGGTCGTGGGTTTTTTTTTTTTTTTTTTTTTTTTTTTTTGGCAGGGGCAAAATGGGAGTGGCTCTTCACTTTACATTTTGACATGGCTAAAAGCTCAAAAAATTGATTTAGTATGATGTATTCAAATTAAGTTTTAAATTAAACGAAAGAAAGTTATACCATGTCAGTGTCACTTCAGGTGAGCATCACAACAACATTTGCTGGTATGTTGAAAAACAAAAAGTTACATCCACATGATTGATTAAATGATTTGAAATCATGGCAGAAGATTCATGTCAAATTGCAAACCTGTATGCGACTAAACAAAAATCTCGTTATTGTTTTGGCACAGGTCACGCCCTTCATTATTAAGTTCAACTTTACAACCAATTGACAAGTAAACATTCTGCCTCTATGTATTTTCTGTGTATGCCTCCCTTAGGAATGCCGAGCATACTTCCACTTGCTTCCCTCTTGAGGGACAAATGAAATTGACAACAGGGAAATTTCCCAGCAGTCGGAAGAACCTCAGTAGTCATAAGCTGTAAAAGAAAGACAGAGGCGCTGTTACCTGTGGCTCATTTACCGAAGAAGAGGAGCATGCAGTCCGCTTAGATGTTTCATGCAGGCATGCGGTCGGTCACACCAGGGTGCTCTTACTTTCTATCGTGAGGATGCAGGTGCTCGCCGCAGTGCCTCGGCTGTTCACCGCCTTGCACATATACTCGCCCTCGTCTTCGGGGAAGGTCTCGGGCAGGTAGAGGCAGTACGTCTCCCCTCTCTCGATGTACTGATAGTCTTCGCAGTCTTGGAGCATCTCGCCTTCAAACCACCAGGTTACCTCCGGCTTTGGCTCTCCGGTGATCTTAACGGTGAAGCGGACGGGCTCCGAGTCCACCACAGACTGGTTTTTAAGAGGTTTCTTAAACCATGGAGCGCCCGACCTGGCTTGATCTTCGTCGTCCTCGTAGGAGCCGTTGACGATGCTTGCCTCGTCCTCGACGTCGTCGTCCTTTTTCTACAAGTGGATGAAAATTTTTGTCAAATTCAAGGCCTGGGGACCAGATACGGCCCGCCACATCATTTTATGTAGCCCGCGAAGACTTCCTGCAAAGGTACCTTTTGGAGGGCAGCGTCGATCTCCTGTTGTTCAAACTGCATTCTCTGTAGCTTCTGCTCCTCTATCCTCCTTTTCTCCTCATCCTCTCTAGCTTTGGCCATTTGTTCAAACCTAGCTCGCATGTCCACCTTCTGTTTGAACGGAGACTCCTCACCTCTCGCCGAAGTCATTTGGCTTTCGTCATCCTCCTAAAAACAGCAAATGGGACAATTGTCTCCATCTCTGTACGAGGTTTTGGTGACCTCACACAACCATAATTTGTAGCAAGCTATGGTATTTCAGATCATACCTCTTGGAAGCGTTCAGCTTCTCTCTCTTTAATTTCATCATCGGCAGCCTTCCTCCGAGCTCTTTCCATGTCAATCTTTTTCTGAATCTCCTCTTCAGTCAACTGCTTGATCTTCTCAAACTTGGACTTGAGGTTCTTGGCTTGGATGGAGCCCGTCCTCTTGAGTTTGGTCAACTCTTCGTACTCATTATTTACAATGTTGGAACTTTCATTCACTTCTTCCTGTGAAATAGAGAAAGGAAGTCTTGTTTGGACGAAAGTATTGGGACGGGGGGAAAAATATGTAGTATATTTCCAACTCTCATAGCGGTTAACCTCGCCCATCTCTTGCCGTAGCTGTTCAAACTCCTGCTTCTCCTTCTCCAGTTTCTGTTTGCGCTCATCTGCCTTGCGTCTCCTTTCGGCTTCCTCCTTCTCCTTCAGCAGCTCCTCAAAGTTCATCTCCAGTTTCCCTGGGTGTAGCGCCTCCTGCGATTCCGTCCTCAATAAATCACCCTCGTCATCCAAAACCTACACACATTAAGAAAATAGAGAAAGTGAGACGGATTCAAAACAGTTGGAGTCTTTGGTGGTGAGGACTTACCATGCTTTTGCGTGCTTCGGCAAAGAGCCTCTTCTCCTCTTCCAATCTCTTCTTGGCCTCCTCCTCCGCCTTCTTCTGCTCTTCCTCTCTTCTCTGGCGCTCCAGCTCCTCAAAACTGGCGCAGATCTTTCCAGGTTCGCTGCCCTCCAGGTTCAGTAAGGCCATCAGAGCCTCGTCGTCTTCGTCGACAAGCTGTGTGACAACACAAGTCTTTAGTCTACAACTGATGGACAAAAGTATTGGGACATATTTTTTAATTGATTACTCTACAGTACTCTATCAATCAATATTTACCATGCTCTTTCTGGCTTCAGCAAAAGCTCTTCTTTCCTCCTCCATTCGTCTTTTGGCTTCTTCCTCTGCCTTCTTGCGCTCCTCCTCGACTCGTTGCCTCTCAAGTTCTTCAAAGCTCAACCTCAGTTTTCCGGGTCGGAAGTCTTCCTTGTCGTCCGGGGATGTTGTTTGAGTGCCTTCCTCATCTTCATCCTGGAAAGACGCAGGATTACTAACAGGGTTACTAACTGGTCACAACATTAGGCACACCCACTTACGAGATCTTGAAACAATCGCTCAGGCCAAAAAAAAAAAAAGTGAATTCATTTGGAAACATTTACCAATCCCAGTCGGGCCTCCTCAAAAGCTTTCTTCTCTTGTTGGAGGCGACGTTTGGCTTTCTCCTCAGCTTGCTTTTTTCTCTGCTCCTGCCTTTCCTTCTCCAGTTCCTCAAACGTCATTTTCAACTTTCCTGGAGTCACCTGCACCTTCTCTGCGGTCTCCTCTTCATCCTATCAGAAATAAAAGGAGGATTCAATGCTAGCTGTAAAAATAAAGCTTGCATATGAATTTGTTTTCATGTTCCGACCTCAGGGACAATGGAGCGTCGCTTGGCCTCCCTGAAAGATCGTCTGTTTTCATCATAGCGTCTCTTCTTCTCTTCCTCCGCTGACTTCTTCAACTCCTCTTCTCGATTCTTCTCCATATCCTCAAAGTTCACTTTGATTCTGCCTGGAGCTCGTGATGGCTTGGTGGGAACCACACAAACCAAGATGCTGTCATCTCCTTCCTGTAATTCCACATTTTTTCTGTCAGCAACGTTGGAGGAAATTCAAATCTCGAAATGTGCTTGCCTGAATTTTCACCAGGTCTATTGCCAGTTGCAAGGCTAAGAATGTCACTCTGTGGCCGTTTGCGTTTGTGTCAGCATGAACGTCTGTTACAGATAACGCAGTCTAATTTTGGTGGCACATTGAGGAGGTCTACGCTCACCAGGAGGTGTGGGAAACAGTTGCCAGTCATATGCTGTCTACACCTGGCAGCTTGTTTCTCAATGACCAGGTCAACTCTAAGCAGGACAAACACGAGACAATAATAGGGCACGCTAAAATTGGAGAGACAAAACAGTCCATGTGAAGAGCAATCTCAAGCCTGTCCTTTAACGTCCTAAAAATTATTTTGGGTGCCTTTTGAAAAAAAAATGAAGAAACAAACTGTAGGTGATAATGAGAGGAAAAAAAGGATAGCTATGCTCAATGGCTTGTAATCACCTGTCTGGCACCATTACATAACGTCTGCAGACTTTCTGAAGGTATAAATACCCACAAATATTTAATTTGCTTTTACTGAAAATCCATTTGCTTTTTATTGTAGCTGAGTCATGTTTTTAATTTGAATCGTATTCGTACTTACCTCAGCTGCCTTCTTGGCCAATTCTCTTTTGATTTTGTCTTTTTCCAAGTTGTCTTGAGTTTCCCTCCTTCTTCTCTCACCTTCCATCTTCTTCCTCTCCCCCTCTTGCCTCTGCTTCTCCATTTCGGCAAACTTCCCCTTCACACTACCTGAGGATTCAACAACACAAACTCATATCTTTCACCTTCCACTTCTTTTGGTAGTCAAGTGGCTCACCTGTGATTTTGGGGACGTAGGATTTCTCCACTTTTGCCGGCTTCACCTCTTCCTCCTCATCGCTGGAAGCAAGAAGTTCTTTTATCTATAAAGTGTCAGTTGGAGAAGGAGTGAGTGTTTACACTTTAGACGGGATCATCTCCTCGATCGCTCGGGAGCCACCATGCTCTGCAAGAACATAGGCCTAATCCCTGATAATAAGTGGGTCATGTGACCTGCAGGTTGGATTTTGATTGGGCTGTTGCATGGAGAGCAGATGAGCATACTATGTGTGTGCAGTGAGGCCAGTTAGTCAAGGGCAGGGGACTTGGACTTTAGTTCTGCTCGAGTATCACTAATAATCCCAGTGTATTAATGTTTCTATTTCACCATTGTACTTCTCGGGCACAGTTTGTCTCAACTGGACATCCTAATCTTTGGGATTTTAATTTTGAGTCTAGAAAATTCTTATTCATCATCATATGCACATTTATTATGCCAGAAATTATCCATGCATTTGCTAGTCCGGCTCTAGCTAAGTGAATGTGAATGAGGATGAGCGCTATAGAAAATGGATGCCTGGATTTTTTTTTTTTTTTAACAATTGTGATATGGATTGTACTCAAGATCTGAGCAATTCATCATGCACTCTGTGTGTGTTCAAAACTCATACCATAATGGGTGTCCCACAAGGCACAATACACTTCCCCTTTTTCTTTTTTGTTACATAATATTCAGACCGACATGAGAAATAGCAAGTGTATGGTGACTTTTAGGACACCCTGTACGATTATTGTCATCAAACTAAAATGGAAACACATTACAATGTTAAGAGAAAGCATGTGTTATATGTTGCAGGGTCTCACGGAGAGTGGTTGGTGGGCCGTGCCTCATCCATCACACCATGCGGGGCACACTCGCAGGTTAGTGGGCTTAATCGGCTTTGACCTGCTGCTTCCTGCGGTTCCACTCCCTCTCCTTGATGTACTGGTCCTTTCTCTTCTGCTGCTCATTTTTGTTCCTCTGCCTGCTGCGCTCCTCTCTGGCCTTCTGCATTGCTTCAAACTTTCCTGTCACGTCATTCTTGTCTTTGTTCGTGTTGGGCACATAGCTTCTGGCTACGGGTTTTCTGGTTTGGAGCAGTCTCTGTCATTTAACAGTGAAAAGATGAGAAGCTAGTAAGTGATTGGTTAATGTAAACGGTGATAACTTCTCCGGCCGCCTCACCTCTTTTTTGAGCATAACATCAGAAATATTCTTCTCTTCCGTTGCGTCAAGTGGCGCTTCCTCCTCAACAACCTTTGTGGTTTTCTTTCTTCTATTCTTATCGACACTAGTTTTATCTTTCCCCTTGTGTTCCACGCCGTTCACGTGTGTCTCACCAGACTTTTTCTTCTGTGCATCAGGTGCCTCCTTTGTCTTCTCATCTGCGTTGCTCACATGTTCCTTTTTACTTGGGACATCTTCTGTTTTGACCACTGCTTCAACCTGCGCCACCTCAGCCATGTTTAAATCAAAGTGGCAAGTTGGTTTTAATTTGAGCTGCATAACAAAAGGACAAAAACGGTAAGGACTTCAAAATATAAGGTATTTCATTTTGTCTATAATCGTATTTGTGTTCCAGGATTTATCATGGAGCATATTTTTTCATGACTTCACCACCATTTTAGCAAATGCACTATTCCGCAGTATGTTGGGGAAGACTTCAATAGTACCGTGGTGCTGGCTGCTATTTATAGCACATTTTAGGAGTTGGGGGGGGAGACATGTGATCATGGCTATTTCTGATGAGAGATAGGCAGTTGCGCAGAGTTCACAATGGCCTCCACGTCGGCCCACAGGCCTTTGACAAAATGACCAGACAAAGGGCCAAACAACACCATGATTGAGGACAGTTAATCAGCCAACGCTAAAACTGTCACTGTTTAAAGGTGCACTTAAATACTTTATGTGGTAAGATTCAACATAAACAGAAAACCATTGTGACCGTAAAGTTAGAGCCTAAATTTTTAAAGCACTATTGTATATATTCCAAGCAGTTGGACAGATTTATAAATAAAAATATATATTTTTTAAATTATAATCACTGATTGGATAAGGTCATTCATATGGTTATCAATATTGTGAGGCCTATGGAATCCATTTGTGAGCTATCAATATTACTCATTGTCCTATACAGGGTCAAATATTTTGATTTTGTATAGCATCCACTTGTGTACACTCAAACATGTATTATTTTGAATTGAGAAAATAACTTATTGTAGCAGAACTCTACAATAGCTCTAATGCAAAACAAGTACAACAACAAGCTAAAATGTTTTTTACTGAGACTTGATTATGAATAATTGGCCTTTTTTTTCAAATTTACACAACTTTTGAATTTTATTCCTCTCAGTAATAACATAAAAGTAGCTGAATAACATATTTACCGTAATTGCTCAAATAAATGTCCCACATGTAGCTTGCAACACACTTGGAATAAGATAAAATAAGGTAATTACCTCTAGTGGGTGTTTTTCTTTTCAAGAAGAAAATTAAATAAATAATCCCCAGAACACGCTCGTGTGGAGCCAAAGGCGTCCAGTCTGGTGGTGCAAAGAGGAATGGCGGTCGCTGTTGGTGACGTGCGCTTTCCATAAAAAAGTTGGTGACTTTCTCGTGGACACGCATTCCACGCTCGGTCCCGCTTCAGCTGTTGCGCGCGCGTGCACGCGGAAGACGCTTGTCCGGATGGTCTGCGCTCGCAGCTGTAAAAATACGTCGAGCCTAAAATACAAAATAGATGAACATGCGTCCTTACGTTATATGTTGTTCATATTTGGTTCACGGTTAAAAAGTTAAATAATCACATCAATTAACATAGGAAATGAATGTATTCCTGACGTCACTGACACTACGCATCATTATCTTTAGCCACATAGATTTCATTACGTTTTTTATAGGATTCCATATATGCTTAAGAAGCAGTGACATCCTTTCCAAGTGACCCCAGTAACTTATGCAAATATACCCAAAGTCCACATAAACGGATTTTTAGGAATATTGGAATATTGCCTTAATTGCCCCAAAAGACTATTACAAATTCACTTCATTGTGGCTTGTTGTGTTTTGAATACACCATTGTGGAAAATTTGACCCTCAAGCACCACTATCTCCCACTTGGCCTGCTCCATCCAGGATTCCTCATTAATCAGTTGAGAGGAACACCAGCCTGCCTGCCCTAATGTAAATATTATTGTTATTTTCTACTATATGGTGACAGAAGCAATATTGACCCAAAAATCATCAGTCAATCTCTCATGGATGTTTTTTTTTTTAATGTTGGAGGAAGCTGGAGGCCCCAAAGAAAACCAGTGACAAAATGCAACCACTGCTGCAATGTCATAGCCCAGATTTGAACCATGAACCTCATTAAAATCTCATGGTGAGATACATGAGCTAAACATTCCTATTGGTTCATTCATTCCGTTCATTAAAATGTTGTGGTCTGGGGAACCCCAGCCGGTCAAAGCTCCAGCTAATGTGTACTTAGGGAAATCACAAAAACGCAACAGTGAGAACATGAATTATATTCGTTAATGTATTCTATAATGGTGTTATTTAAATTCAATGCACTGACTGACAGGCAGAAGGTTTTTCTCTTGAGGTTTTCCCTGGTGTATATAAAAGTTCACGCTTGGCTCCGTCTTCCACTGTTTGGAGTCGTGTGGGGCATTAGGGAGGCTGCGGCTTTAAATAGCAGCACAGCTGTGGAAACTGATCAGCACTGGAAGGACAGTTAAACTGAGTCAGACTGGGATCTTCCTCTCAGCTGCTGGAGGAGAACACCAACAGCATTTTTTGGGGGGTGCAGCCAACCTATAGGGATATAGGTTCTTATAGGGATGGACACACCAGACGTGTTAATAAACATTTGTGCATGTTACAGTAAGAAAGAGGAATCAAACACTATAAAATGTTTTGCGTTTTATAGTAATTGATGGAAGGCTTGGTCATCACCAAGTAATAAAAATATCCACCTTTTTAATGCTAATTGCATGTATTCAGTGTGTTACGTTTGTCAATATATATAAAAAATGTTTGTTTTATCGGAACAGATTACACAATAGTGTTTTCTGGTTATTGTGTTTTTCAACCACAAAAAAAACATTTTGGAACGGTTCTTGATTTGAGCTGGCAAACCACCAGAGATAAGAAACAATGGATTTTTTGGAATATAAATATTTCTGTGACAGGTGAAAAATGTATTTATCCGGCTCAGCTCAATTTAAGCAGAACAGTTCAGCCGCTCAACAGGTATCTCCTAAAATCGCAGAAAACTCTTATTACCAAGCACAATCACACACAATAACTTGGGATGCTTGAAAATTGAATGTTACGACATGAAACTTGATCCACTTGTTATTTGCACATCTTTGACTTGCTCCCATCACTTTATCACTTTGAACAAGCAACGACTGTGCTTGTCAAATGTCACGCATGCGTACACTTGACAACGAGCATTTTGAACAACTTCCTGGTCCGGGAAAATCAGTTATCGCGAGAGGATAGTGTCCTCGCGTGCAATGCAGTCCAGTGGCACGGGCCTAGTGGAATGTGAAACTACAAGTTGTATTGCATCCTCTAATTTTTGACAACACCAGAGGCACTCTTTTCAAGACACCACAACTGCCCTCGAAACTCATGCCATGTTTTGACATATTAGAGAACCTCTCTAAAAATGGTAAGTTTCACGATGTAATCACTAGCTAGCGCTGGCTACTATTAGCTTGTAGCTTAGCCAGTTTATCAACAAGCCGATCGTTTGACAGCTGAGCAACACACCGAGCGAGTGGTAGCATTCGGGGCGTTAGCACGAAACCAAGACAAGAAGTGGGCAAAGCTCATTCGTCATGCTTTGACTGCTGAGGAAAAACGATGCATTTTACGTTTTCGCTTGTTGCAGGAAGATGATCACATGCGTGGGGATTTTGTATCGCACTTTTATTTGTGTTGATCACTAGCTAGTTAGCAAGCCGTGGCATGTGTCTTGGTGCAACAGAGTAAGTGAAACGATAAACAAGCTGACTTTAGGTACAATTTATTAGAATTGTGTGATCATGTGTAAACCACTCCTTTTCGAGAGTGAAATAATTTAAGACCTGCTTTTTGGCTTTCTAAGTTGTCTGATCTGCACAGTCTCAGCTGACTCACTGACTCTGGCCCAACATTTGACAGGCATTTCGTTTTAATATGATGTCTGCGCGCACTCCCAGTGACAGCGTTTGTCTTTTGTTCCCCTTTTTAGCCTCCTTAGGGGATGAGAGGATATTGGCCATTTGAGTGTCTGCGGCTGTGGGATCCGTGGCTTGGCGGGTGTTTTGGGTGAGGATGGCGCAGGGGGGCTCTCAGCTTGATTATCACATCCTGCAGGACCTCAAGCAGCGCTTCCCCGAGATCCCAGAAGGAGTGGTGTCGCAATGCCTTCTGCAGGTACATGCCTACACCCTGCACAAGTGAACAAGTCACGTATCCCTGCCCATTTTTCTTGATTTAGCTTTTTTTTTTTTTTTTTTTTTTTTTTTTTTTTTTTTTTGGTGCCATGTCAATTTCTCCCTCAACTTTGATCATTCTAATTTGGCATCTTTCCATAATTCCGGACGGCATGGCCTCATTGAACACTTCATTAGTTTCACCTGCAAAATTTCAAGCTAATTTTGGTGGGGGGACTATTTTTCTCCCATGTGCATTTCAAATAACACATCAGATACGGTATGTTTACATTGGCAAAAGACAAAAACACGTGCATGTGCAGAAGCACAAATTGCACAGAAATAAATCCACAAGTGTGAACACCGGGGAGTGACAACACGGAAGTAATACTATGCTTACATTATGTTCCTGTCTCGGCAGGCTTGGCACGTTTTGACTGCATGGATCCCTTGCGTGTTTTACGTTCTGATCAAGGACTGACTCGTTTTTCATGCTCCATCAAGGCTTTGTGCAAATGAAACAATGAAGCAAACCAGCTTTGGAGCATGTTAAGGGACACCTTTATACTAAGTTGCCTTTGTAAAGATGGCAATGCTATTTTTTCATTGACACTATCAGAGAAAGACTTTCATTACGTATATTATCATTTGCATGAACAGCTGGGTAGAACTCCATTGCATCACACTGAGGGGTGTTTCTAAAATAACTGGTTTACACTTCTGAATTTGCTTTATCTCAAAGATACAAGACCTCATTAGATTTTGCAGCCGTACCTAAGTTACTGGCCAGTGAGTGTGCCACATGGGAATAATAGGTGGCATTGCTGGGAATAATAGGTGGCATTACAAGGATGATGTTTTATTGTTAATAGGAGGCAGTTACCATTAGTCATTTGTTATTTTACAAACAGGAGTATCTGCACTCTCTTGACGAAATACAAGGGTGGAGTTACTATTGGAATTAGTATCAACTATTGGCCATGCAGTAAATATTCCAATACCTATGAGTTGCACATCACCCTCTAATATTAGTTTGGTGATGCATTTGTTGGGTTATTAAAATAATAGGAGGAAAATGTTTCATAAGTACCCCGCTGTAGTAAACATTGATGCAGATTCTAACACGTGGTTGAAATTGTGCTGTCTGTTTTAGAACAACAATAACATTGATCTCTGCTGCCACCTGCTGGCCCAGGAGAGTAATCGATACCTCTATGGAGAGTTCCATCACAGTCCGGAGGAGGGGCGCCTGGGTCGAAATCACATGCTCCACATAAGCTTGGGCTACCCGGGCTCAGAAGCAAGCAAAACAAATGGCGGAGCGGGGCGCTCTCTTGCCCACAGCACGAGTGACAGTCACATTGACCCCCAGAGACCCAGTTATCCTGAGCCGATGTCGGCACCTGCCACGATGGCCCCTTCCCCGAGTTACAATCCTTTTTTCATCAATGACCACAGCCGTTCAGCCAGCACTCCCACTCCTCCACCGACAATTCAGGGTATGTCTCCTACCTTCTCCCCGGTCTCACGGTATACTATGAACCCTATCACAGTCACGCTTTCGCAAAGTATACCCAATGCCCCGCAGGCTTTGCAGATAACCCCTGGGCACTATGCTAATAGCAGCAATACCACCCTTTATATTAGACCTTCACCCTCCCAAAGCCCGCAGCCGTCGCCGTGGTCGTCCTCGGGCACGTCTGTTTATCACCAGTCTCCTAATTATGGCTCGCCTTACGGCTCCCCTCAGCATCAGCCCCAGCCCCAGCCGACATCCCAGCACCAGCAATATGTCTTCCACCCCATTACCTCGCCAACTCTTCCCAGCATGCCCTACCATCACCAGCCGCAGACTCCCGTTTACAGACCTTATCACCCGAAAAGCTCCCTTAAGAACCAGATTGAGATTACTCTGGAGGGCCCACGGCCTCGCAGCAACTCCCCCGTGCACACCCCCCACCCCCAGGGCGCACTTTATATGGCCACCAGTACATCACCCGGCTCCCCTTCGAGGGGCGTGTCAATGACCGTACCTGCGGCGGCATCACCTTTCCACCCCGGGATATACCTGCCGCATCATGGCCCAGTAAGGCCCCGTCCAAGCTCCTCACCTCAGCCGGGCCAGTCGGCCTACACCTTCAAAATCAAAGTCTCCCCCGGGGGACAGGCCCAGCGACCACCCGGCTCGCCTCCCGTGGCAGATGCGGAATCTTTGCTCAACATCGTGGACCTCGGGGCCAGCAGCGCCGCCCCGCCGCCCATCCTCCCCATCTCGGCTCTACCAGGGAACATAGCTTGTCATTTGCAACAAATGCCGCGACCTTCGAGCTCAGGCTCAGATGACTATGCCTACACTCAAGGTATGGGACTTGCAGGTATTAGTTAGCTCAGCTGTATAAAAGATGAAGCAATAGAACTAGATGATTGAATAGATGGCGTCGGATGGTTTAACACATTTTTTTCCTGTCCCTCCACTTCATTATCGCCTTCTCATCAAATTGTTTACCTCCAGCTCTCTTGCTCCACCAACGAGCCAGGATGGAACGCCTTCTGAAGGAGCTACTGCTCGAGAGGCAAAAACTAGAGCAGCTCAAGTCGGACGTCAACAACATGGAATACGACGCTCTACAAAGACGCTTCCGACGAGTCAGCTCGACCAGCTTTATCCCCAGAGTGAGTGCTTGCCAACCTTATTCTTTTGTCGAGGAGCTTCCGTGATATGGAGACGGAATGTTTCAGTATAATTTATTTCTATTTGTGCTCCTGTCTTTGCATTATCTGCCGCAGCCTGAGGAGATGACTCGATTGCGAAGTCTTAACAGACAGCTTCAGATTGATATCGACTGCACCCTGAAGGAGACAGATTTGCTGCAGTCCAGAGGTACGTGCACACGTGCACAGCGACACAAAACAATATGTGCAAAAGTCCCCATAACCCTGAACAACAACACTGATTAATTTGAAAGCGTTGACGTTTAAACAGCCAAGCCCTGAAGCGTACAACTGTGTGATGGACGAAGCTTCAGCGTACTAAAGTGTTTCGATGATCAGAATTAGTCTGGTGATTGCTTACTGGGTCAGTGACCAGCATGTGGCTGCTGTGCGTCACCACTCCCTCCGTACTCTCGTAACCCCATGATGTAGAAATAACAGCTGTTTTGTGTGAGGAACAGCCCACCTAAATATGATTAATGAGTTTCCTTCATATATTTCCTAGTATTAATTCCCTCGCAGGCAGTCATTTTTTATTTCAACATCATTTATTCATATTATTTCCCCTTCTGTCCAATTGAAACGACCTTCACTGATATGTTGGAGAGCAAAATATGATGCTGCTAACTTGGGGCCTGATACATGTCTTCAAAAAAGAAAACCTGTAACGGCCCTTGAGGTAAAAGCTTGCCTGTACCTGATCTCGATAGATGTCCCTATTTAAAATACCCAAGACTTGTTTCAACATGTCACATGACTTGTGATGTTTGTGTATGATAAAGAATGCATACAAACTTTTCTTGGAAATCTTCTCACGCCACAGGGAAGTTCGATCCACAAGCGATGAACAACTTCTATGACAACATTCAGCCTGGCCCAGTGGTGCCACCCAAACCAGAAAAGAAAGGTGAGCGAGGTTCAGTGCATTCAATATCTATATAATATTTACATTTTAAAATAGACACACACACATATGCTGTAACGCAGCACTTGACTGATGTGTCTCTACGCGTCCAAAGGGGACCACTGCCCCAAACCAGTGCCGGGGCCACAGAGGGACGAGGACTTTGAAGGTGCCCAGTGGAGCTGCGACAGCTGCACGTTCCTCAACCACCCTGCTCTCAACCGCTGTGAACAGTGCGAGATGCCACGTTACACCTGAGCTTAAGGCCGTGCTCCGTCCGCATCACATCCCCTGTCAATCCTTTGGTCCACCCCTCTAGAATCTGCAGGGTTTTAAGTTTTTTTTTTGGTTTTTTTTTGCGCCTGGCCAGAGGATCCCACCTCAATCATAAAATATTTAAGACCCTTTTACCTGCTGAGGAAGAGCCATCATACCTCCCCACTCACTCGTCCTGCTTTTATCTGCTACTCCTGTGCACTTTGATTTTAAAAACTGTTTTTCAGGGGAGATGGCGATTCCTATGGCTAATAACAAAACAAAAAAAAGGACCTACAAACTCAGACTGCGGCAGTGGCTGTTCTGAAAGGTCAAAGCAAATGAGGAGTGACATGAGGTTGCGGTTTACCTGCAAACATTCCACACGAAAAGAGGGACTGCCCTGTTTACACAACCGGATCCATTCCCAAACTCAGAATGCTCTTAAATCCAGGAATCGTCTCGATTTCTCTCTCGATGACAATGGAATAATGGAAGCAATGTTATAAAAGGTCTGACTCATGCAAATGTAGACTTTACACTGTATTTAGCTCTGCGTTAGAGCTGGGGGGGGGAAAAAAAGAACACTAAAGTACATGCATTCAAGTATATTCCCGGTACTTTTATGCATATTATGTCGCCTTGTATACGTGGTAAAGAAAAGATGTCGATTTCCTGTGCAAATGCCTCAACTTGCTGTACTTAATAAAAGGAGCGGATGCTATGTGACTTGACTCGGGAACACAACAAGAAACTTACTTAAAACAAACTATGTTGCACAAGGTCAAGTCACAAATGTCACAGCGGCAAAAATGTTTTATTTTTTAAATAACTGTCATCTGCTTCGCACTGGAAAATAATGACATATCCAGCACTGACAATAGGTTGCTTTCCATGTGGATCAACAAGAATATAATAAATGGACAATAGGAATAAAGCGAATTTTTGTATCATGTTTTGTATTTGGGAAATTAACCTTGTATGATTGAAATCAGACCCCCCAAAAAATCCTTTTTTTTTTTTTATCTGCAGTCCCATCAAACTGCTTATGTTAAAGCAACATTTTCTTTATGTTTGTCAACTTCAACATGATCATTAATCCTCATGGAAAGCCTCCCATTGTAAGCATAGTTTTCCAGTTTATTGCTCATTTACATAATGGTCATGCACGGAATGGAGCATTGCTCAAAGCATCTCATATACAGTAGCAGTGCATCATAGATCAACAGCTATACACAGTACACTACGACAGTACACTAACTACAATGATCCCCTTTGACCAACGGCATCACATGAGGAGGTGCGTAATTGGAAAATCCTGCACGCATGATCATCTTCCTTCCCACCGGTTCAGATTTTGATATGTTCAAATACACCACCGTCATAAGGATATGCTGCCGAACAGTTTGTGAGAAGACCAAAAGGAATGTAACGTTTCCTTGGGAGTGCCGTGTTTTGACTAAGGCTCCCTTTTATTTGTCACGTCCGCAGGATGTCATCTCAATAGGACATTTTCCTTCCTGCAGTCATTACTTCCCTGATTAGGGAATTGAGTTGATTTTCTGCTTGTATTTTCCCATCTTGGCTCTGATTGGTTGATTCAATCCACACATTCATCTTCACATGGGGTCAATGGATCCATCTGTTCTGCACAGATTGCCCACCTAATTCTTATTGGCGTTCCAGGGGAAGGAAACAAACACTATGTAGACAAAAAATAGCCACTCACACTTCTTACTCAGTTTATCAATCAGGAGTTGGACTTGGTGCTTCAGTTCGAATTAGTGGTCTTGTGGAAACAGTTTAAGGAAGGAACTTATCACAAACAAGATAGATAGAATCACACCATGTAGTGTACCTGAGTGATGCTATCTACCCTATGTCAGATTCTGGATTCTTTCCCCCCACCGTTTATTCAAAATCACAAAGATGGAATGTGTCAGTATATATTCTTTGTAATTAACACGATTCTCATGCATCTGACTACAGGGCTCCAGACCGCTGAGCTTTTAATATATATATATATTTTTTTTTATTTAATTAATTTTTTCTTTTAATATGTGTGTGTATGTATGTATGTATATATACATAGATTTTTTTTCAAGAATAAAAAATAAATCAATTTATTGGACACACACCTGCGAGCAAATGCAAAAATGCACTGTCTTAAATTTTAGAGGCAAAATGCCATCATCGTCATTTAGGTGCAGTCTGGAGCCCTAGGCTGTGTTTCAAATATTTTGTTTTTGCTGTTATTCAGCCCCGTAGTCATGCTGTGTGACCAAAGTTCAAGCCGGCATCATGTTCCTCTTCTTCCGTGTTCTAATAGTAGTCTTCATAGTTCCTGGAATTGAGGCAATAGAGTATGGCCCCTCCGAAGGAGAAGATGGTGGATCCCCAGCCCAGGCCGTAGCCCCAGTTGAACTCGTGGTACACCCTCAGAGTGACCGCCTCGATGAACTTGATGGGGAACAAGACAAGGCTGCATGTCTGGAGGACCACTTCAAAGGTAAGTGGGAAAGCGCCATTATTTACATGACAACACACAGGTCACATAATTTATTTATTTGTCACAAAATGACTTTTTGTCGTGCTTTTTTTTCCACATTTTTCCACATTCCAGTACCTGCAGAGAAGAGCATGATAGCCACCGGCTTGTAGCAGCGACTCCTGGAACTGCAGCACAAGGCCGCAAGGGCCACCAGGAAGGAGAGCATAGTGAGTGCAGCTCCTCCCAACAGCAAGGCCAGCGTGGCGATCTGCCAGTCTGCACAAGGATATGAGAGAAACGGGTTGGATCAAGAGAGGTGAGGCACACGGAGATCACATCAAGTAAGAAGGAGTATCACACTAAAGTGAAATGACTCCGCCCGCTTATTCATAACCACAGCTTTGATAAAACTATTTGTGGTTATAACGAGAATGTCAACGTACTACTTTTACCGCTTCGGTGCAGGACGCCAATATGGGCGGCAAAGAAAGAAAAAAAAAAGTATCTTTGAGGTGACTCGGATAATGAGTATCCATCCCAGTTGACAGATGCCAGCTCAGCAGCATTCTCAGCATTTTTTTCAGGGAGGGGAAGATAACCTGACATTTCACTCCCGCTTCCTGTCCTTTCTAAATGGGAAACAATCTCACCGGACATGAGGTCGCCTGTTAATATTCTGCCTGTCAAAAGTACGAGCAAAGCCAGGACAGAGTTTGTCTGTGAATTTTGGACACACTCGACACACAAAGTTGTGTAATTATCCATCTAATTATCCAAGTAGTGCAATATCCCTGTTGGCTGGGTTCTGTGTGAAAAGCAAAGATGGCTTGTTGCCAGGCAGGGACATTTTGAGTGTTGTCACTGAAGCCTTCACTTGATGCTTGTTTGTGAAAAACAAAAATGTTAGTTTGAGATGAGGAGACGACCTTTGCCAGGGGATAAATATTCAATAAACTCTCAAGTGCTTGTTTATGTATCACTTCAGTAAAAGAAAAACATCCTCAAATGACTTGAAATAAAACCACACAGTAGTCGCGTTAAGTAGTGTTTCCAATGCTGTTGCCTTTAAGTATATATAGTATGTTGGCCATGTTATAGAGGCAAAGTGTCCACTAGGTGCTGCTTTACAGGCCTAATTATCCATGGCTTGTTAACTGTAGAGGAAGACTCCGATAACAGCCTTGGCCTGCATTGCAGAAAGAGAAGAGCTGCATGTAAACAGGTGCAGGAAGCCAAAGTGTCTTGCAAGCCTCATGAAAGACTTGATAGCAACTTTCATTGTTTGCTATGGAAGTCGGGGAGTTGTTCCAAAGAATATATCTGTTCTTCTCAGGCAGAAAATGATTAAAAAAAAACTCCACCAGCAAATTGATGGAACGTAAGCTGCTTAAGGAGTTCCCACTCTTGTCGGAGGGGAACCGGGGGCCAAGCAGCTGAAATATAAACAAACACTAACTACTTCTGACCAAATATGGTTCAGGATTTTATGTTTATAATGGACCTTGTCACCACAGGATGTAAGCCCACAAAAAGCAGAGCAATCGTTCCCTCTGGTTTACAATAACATGAGGCCCCACTACAGATGGAGCAGCCCTATCACTGTAAAGGTCTAAGTGGCTCGACCCTGAGGTGTTATGACCCTCTGAATTATATGAACAGAGTTAAGGAACAGTTGTAAATTATTTATTGCAGGGTTTTTTTTTAGCAAGAAGTGCTGTCTTGCTATTTATAGTTTAGTTGTCTATTCCATTTAAAAGCATCCTCGGCTTTCTTGAAAGGTGCAATATGAAGTTATTGAAACTCTATTCTTATGCGCTGAAGCTGTTTGGTTTTGGAGTATTTTTACTGAAAATGTTGATGACATTATGGTATAAAAGGAAAACATCCACCCATGAATTTATAAAATGAACAGCCATCACTTTTTATAGGTGTACAAAGTGGGATTAATGAGAATTTCACCTTTAATAATTGCCAGCGAAAACTAGGCTGATCTTAAATTATTTGCCATCTAGTGAGTGATATTGGAATTACACTCAAAATAAATTTGAGGCTAAGCAAAAAAAAGTAATACATTGTATAAAAAAGATTAAAAACAACACACATAGCAGTAAATTGTCAATCTTCCAATTCCTGCCAGTTGTCCCAATACTTTTGCTCATCTCAAGCATCCTCCTCTCTGGGTCAGTTTGGTGCCTACAGCTCCATCATGTCTTCAGACTGCAACGTCAAGCGAAAGCCTTATCAGTGTGCAGGATGCTCTCATTTCGGATTTGGAACAGAACCACACAGCAAGAGCTCGAGTGCTTAAAGGCTTGACAAGTGGGAAAGTGCCAAAGCATTAATCTATAGCTGGTCTGATGACAGATGCAAAAGGAGATACTCCACTCAAGAGCCAATCAGAGCATTGACTTATAGGCAAAAAGTCCTCTTGGGCGCCAATTTAGTGTTTTTCTTACAAAAACAGGCAAAGATGCGTGTTATTGAAGAGCCTCAAGTCTGACTGTCACACACACACGCACACACGCACACACACATGCAAACCACACAATAAACAGGAAGTTGTTCATTTAAGCAAAGCAGCACACACTGAACCCTTATCCCTTCTAGATAGCTGCGATAATGCAATCTCCCAAATACAGAAGCAAAACAATGACACGCTGGACCTGCTCACACATCATATCCACATTCATTCGCTCAGGTCACACCCACTTGATATCCTCACACACACAGTACTCGCTTACATGAGCGTCACACATTCCTCCTTGTGTCTAAAGCAGGCGTGGGCAAACATTCGATTAAGTACTTCTGATTTTTTTATATGTATGTATGTATGTATTTATGTATACATATGTGTGTGTGTGTGTGTATGTATGTATGTATGTATATGTGTAAATACATATAAGTATGAATATATTTTATATGTATCTATTTATTTATATTTAGTCCATATATATATGTGTGTGTATATACGTATAAGTATGTATATATTTTATATGTATCTATTTATTTATATTTAGTCCATATGTATGTATTATCCATATATAAAAATATATAAATATATAAAAATATAATATATATATATATATATATATATATATATATATATATATATATATATATATATATATATAGTATGTATATATAATAATCCGGTGGATGTTCGGCAGCCAGAGGAAATGGCCGGTTGACTTTGTTGTTGGTATGCGGAGGCTACATGTCTTTATATGGCACCATAGAGCACTTGTCTGCACCGGAGAAGAGAAAGGTGGTGGCCTGCCTGACCCACAGTTAGTCAACTCTTCAACAGGAAGACAACAGTTTGTCAGGGGAACAAAGACATTGTTCATGGCTCGCCTCAAAAGTCCAAACATAAGCAAAAACTATTGAAAAGAATTCCAGATACGTTTGGACACAGTACAACCTCCAAATATGAACACAATAAGTTGGAATTAAATTAGAATTTGAATTACCCCGTTTCTGGCATAAACGACATCAGTAAATTTATTTTTCTAACCAAGCTAACTTGAGTTCCAGTTTTGATTCCAACACAGAACGATCAGCCAGATTTTATAACAAAGGAAAAACATTACATTCTTTTTTGTTCATAATTTCAATATATATTTATATATTTATGTATTTCAATATATTTAAAGACAAACAAGCCAAGATTTGCTTCTACATAGGGTATTATATTTGCATTAGTGTATTAACATATTTTTCCCAATTACCGTTTATTAAGCAATTATTTTTATTTATTTTATATTACTTAGTGATAAAAAAAAAAAAACTAAACAACAGATCAACAATAGCAGACAGGAATGATTGATGGTCATTGTTTCCATTGTAAAGGCAGAAGTTTGCAAATGTCTAAAATCAGAAGGTTTGGGCAATCAGTAGTCAAAAATGGCGATTATCAAAATATAAGGTGATTAATTTGATAATCAATTGGTTGTCGATGAACTGATTAATTTTGACCGCTCTAGTTCTAAACAGCACAGCCTGCCTTTAATAAGAAGTTAGTTTTACAGCTGCATCCTGTAAATGATATAGATAGCCACACTACAGACCTGATAAAACCTGACAAGTACCATTCTAACATGCTGGGCCATCCCTTCACGCATTGAATTTCAAGTGACAGCTCCATATCGTGGCTTCCTTAACAGTGGGAAAATGGGCATTTCTACAGCGCTGCACTTGTTTCCCAGGTTACTAATCTCCAGGCATCTGGATCTCTCGGGGGAGTCCTCAGACTCGGAGTTGCCCTCGCTTGTGGGCCAGTGAGGAGACGCACAAAAGGCTCATTTTGCGAGTAACAATAGGCCAAATGAAACCCCAGCTGGAGCGCTCCATGGCGCTGATAAATTCCCACATCATTTCCAAGACAAATATTTAAAGAAAAGCTTAGCCTACATTTAAATAGAAAGGTGTCCCACTCTCACCAGACTTTGATTTCACTCTATTAAAAAAAAAAAGTTTATTTCCCACGTGAGCAGTCTATTGTTCACTCTTCTCTTTCATCTTTCATGTGCAAACAATTTAAATTAACTGGAAAATTATTTCAAGTCTCTCATGGCCGATCTTCCCTAATTGTCACCACCCCAGAAAACCATCTGCACATTTTCCAGTCTCTTTGTTATCCTTGCACTCTTGCATCATTTAAATATGAATAGCGCATTGATTTCACTTTCTTTAAAACAACCAAGTGTTTTTAATGTGCTTCTCACCCGTGGCCAGCGTGCTATTGCAGGACCACTCCGCCGAGCTGACGGGCTTCCAACAGGAGTCCCAGAGGGATAGGTAGTACTGATCGTCCGCCGTGACCCACGCCGGGCTCAACACGGCACCCGCGTCCAGGCACAAGGCGAGGAAGACGCAAAGCAGCCCCACCAACTTCAGGGGCGTCAACGCCGACACGCGCACCTCCTCTGTCCCGCTCACGGATGAAGACATACCTAAAGGTGTCTTTGGGTCATTCAAAAAGAGCACAAGGGTGCTCGCCGTGTTCACTTGGAGCACATAAACGAGTTTAACTCGGGGTGTTACGCCCTCTATACAGTTTGTTGTGATGGGAAGATGCTCAGTCGCTGCTGTTCCAACTCCGGAGGACTCCCGTGCCGCTTCTGTTCCTGACTGAGGAGAATGAAAGCGCTGAAATAACATGCGCGGTGCCCCCGCTAGGTCCTAGTGCCCACCTCACACGGGCTATAAAAAGTCTGCACACCCCTGTTTAAGGGCTTGTGGATAGATAAATAATTCCAAAGCCCTTTCCACCATTAAAGTCCCATAACATAGTAGCTATTTCAGTGTTGTGAAATATTAATGCTGACTTGTTTATCACCCAAGACATTAAAATTTATGAAGGAATAATGATGTGATTTTGATTGATGGCCCGTCGATTGTACAACAGCCTATTACAGCTGGATTGAAAATGTTAGCTATGTGATCTGCGATTAATTTGTTTTGGGGAAGACTGGAAATTGCGTTATAAAAGAAAATCTGTAATTGCATAACCAAACCACACATAGACAGGATGCTATCATACATTTGTCTACACTTGTTTGTGGTTGGTCCAAATTGTCACTGCTGGGAAAGAATCCCATTTCCATTTCCTTTGACTGACACAGAACATTAAGCAAAAGATATATCGTTAGGGTGCAAACTAGCAACTCTTGGCTTTTCCGCAGCAGTCAATAAAGAGCCACAGCTCAGTAGTTAGTTAATGTGAAAGGGGAAAAGCAAAGGTGAGATGTGGGGCAGTGTATTTATAGAGGTTGTTGAGAGGGGCCTAGGTTGGCTGTAAACATAATAAGATGGACATTTTTACTACATTGTGTTTAGAAATGTTAAAAACTGTCATTGTTGTGTCTCATCAAATTTCAAAACAATATCAATTTTTTTCAAGGTGATATTACCGACCTGCCGAAGGGCTTGGCTAATTTTCCTGAAATAGACTTTCAGAAAGGAAAGTGCACTGACACTTAGACATATAGAGCCAGACTCTAGACCACTTGTCAAAATTCCACTGACTGTGACTGACTGTGGTTGCCGTGGTAACCATATTTCATGACATACCTGCTCTTCTCCTATATTGGTTGCTGTAATTAGCTTAGATGACTTAAACACTATACTATACCTACTAGATATCATGTGTTATGCACTAAGCCATAAAGATAATACGAAATTTGAATAATAATACTAATTCTGATTGATTTGTTGGTATAAGTGATGTGGTGTAATAGAGCATAAATTATCATAAAATTGAAATTACCCAATGGTATCGTCAATGTCATACCACACGTATAAAGTCAACATTAAGTAAACCGGCGAAGTTAATGAGGGCCAATTCAGAGTTTATCTTCTAAAACGCTTTTCTAATGATTGACTTAATTTAATAAAAAGTCTATTATTGGGTGTGGTCCTATTCAGGGGCAGAATTGCTCCCCATCAGGGGTTTTGTAGACAATATTCTGTGAAGTTGTATGAATTTATTCCAAATAGTCTTTTGATTTAATTTTGCAGTGTCTCTCAAAATGCACCGCTTCTGTTAAATATAAATGTTTGATGTTTTTTGTTTTGTTTATTAGATTTTTCTGATTTCTTTTTTCTTATGAGATTTACTTTTTTTCACATTAACGTTTACATGAATACAACTGACGGTCGTTATATTGTCAGCGTCTCCTTTCTGTCACTTTGATGAGCCGAGTCTTGTTCTCTTGAGCGCATACAGTTGTGCGCATGCGCAGTGTGCATAGCAACAGTCGAGCTGGGGTGTAGTGATGTGCATTCCAGTTCTGGTAAGTGAACTGAATCTTTAGAATCTGTTCACTCAAAACATTCGTTCAAACGAATCGTCCTCCCCCCACACACACACATTGATCCGTTTTTTTTTTTTTAATACTTCAATAACACACACAACTAAGCAATACACCAGACAAAAAACAATCAAGTAAACACACGGTAATGTCGACAACGGCAACGCACACATTTTTCTCGACACTGAGTATTGAGATGAGTTGCAAGCCGCACCCTCTCTGCCTGGGTGTGTCTCAGCCACACAGAAGGAGGCAGGCTGTTGAGAGCACCAGGTGGGGTTAATTAAGAGGGAGAGTGTTGGAGCTCACGGTACCCTGCTATGATTTGGACAAGGCAGCATTTCCAAAGGGCAGGACTGCAGCGGAAAGCTTGGTAAACGAAACAAAAGAAGGAGCCGGTGAACCTTTGGACATTTGAATATGGGGCTACAGCTCACATCTGGGTGGCTTTGGAAATTCATATGTGGATGTGCTGCTTATTAATTGTAAAATTGATATGGGTCATGGTTATGCTACACATTATAGTGAAATTGTGGTAAATTATGTGGTGTATTTTAAAAAGTAAAAGCTAAAAAAGAAATCGGGCAAAATGTTTGTGTGTAGGGTTGAAAGCTGTTTGGCTAAGTCATCCTGACTTAGTATTTAAAAATTAAGTATTTGATTTTGGGTTATATTGCTTAATTATGGTTTAGAGTTTGACCATCTATCTGTGTTTGGCTGTGTTTGGCTGTTTGGGTGTGTTTGGGTGAAGATAATCAAAAATAAAACAAAGACAAGGAAGAAAAACCAGTCATGATCACTGAGTGAAGTCCAGTTCAAGTCCTTTTGTCCAAGCGCCTCAAGTGGGGAGTGCAGTTTAACCCCACGAAAGTGTGGGCCACTTGACACTGAGTGCCAAAAGTCCCAATGATCGTGAGCAGCAGGGGGGGCCCCATTTCAACCCCTTACACTGAGTGCCAAGCAGGGAAGAAATGGGTACCATTGTTATAGTCACTGGTATGACTCGGCAGGGGTTTGAACCCACAACCTCCCAATCTCAGGGCGGACACTCTCCTCTTAGGCCACTGAGCTGGTAAACACTTGTATCGTAGTATAACACTTATAGTCGTTTTTAAATAACGTGTATACCTATATACACCTAAATATTGTTATCCAATATATCTACTGCAATTTCACATTAGATTGCTGGTTTGAAATTTGCTTTTAATATTATTATTTTTAATAAACATTTATGTTAAAACTTGTCTGGCGTCTTATTCCTTGGTTTTATATTCGCCAATTAAAACATAAAAATCAGACATTTGGTTAACTGCTTTATATGACAATATGTGTAGGTACACTACACGAGGTTAAAAAAAAAAGAGAGAATACTTAGAGGGTTAATTGGACAACAAAAGCATTTCCTTGCACCTGGGATCGAACCAAGCTATTGCCGAGCAAGAGCCCGAATCACTAACCAGTCGGCTATTTCGCCCTGCAGTCTGTAATGCACTGTTTTGTACGAGCGATGTGCAAGAGAGCAAGGCTTCCATAGGGTAGTGGTTAGTGCTCTGGGCTTTCACCCTAGCGACCTGGGTTCGAATCTCAGTGGGAGCCCAAAATGTTTTAGCATAGAAAATTTGCAACACATTTGCTCGTGTAACCATAAAACCAAACATGTTCCATGTACTGAGAGCAAGGCAGTGGTTAGTCCTCTGGGCTTTCACCCCAGCGACCTGGGTTTGAATCTCAGTGCGACCCAAAAAATTTTCACTGATCTAGTCGCTTGTGAGCTGCTCCATAAAAACATACATGTTCCATGGCCTGAGAGCAAGGCTTCCATAGGGTAGCGGTTAGTGCTCTGGGCTGTCACCCCAGTGACCTGGGTTCGAATCTCAGTGGGACCCAAAAAAATTTTCACGGATCTAGTCTTCTTGTGAGCTGCTCCATAAAACCATACATGTTCCATGTACTGAGAGCAAGGCTTCCATAGGGTAGTGGTTAGTCCTCTGGGCTTTCGCCCCAGCGACCTGGGTTCGAATCTCAGTGCGACCAAAAATATTTTCACTGATCTAGTATTCTTGTGAGCTGTTCCATAAAACCATACATGTTCCATGGCCTGAGAGCAAGGCTTCCATAGGGTAGTGGTTAGTGCTCTGGGCTTTCACCCCAGTGACCCGGGTTCGAATCTCAGCGGGACCAAAAATCATAGATTATCATAGAAAATTTGCAACACAGTTGCTAGTGTAACCATATAACGATACACTTCCTTCGAGCTAGGGTTAGGTTTAAAGTTAGGGTTAGTGCTAGGGTTAGGGTTGGGGTTGGGGTTAGGGGTAGGGTTAGGGCTTGGGTTAGGGGTAGGGTTAGAGCTAGGGTTAGGGCTAGGGCTAGGGCTAGGGCTAGGGTTAGGGTTAGAGCTAGGGTTAGGGTTGGGTTTAGAGCTAGGGTTAGGGTTAGAGCTTGGTTTAGGGTTAGAGCTAGGGTTAGGGTTAGGGTTGGGTTTAGAGCTAGGGTTAGGGTTAGAGCTTGGTTTAGGGTTAGAGCTAGGGTTAGGGTTAGAGCTAGGGTTAGGGTTTGAGCTAGGGTTAGCGGTAGGGTTAGGGTTAGAGTTAGTGCGAGGGTTAGGGCTAGGGTTAGGGTTTGAGCTAGGGTTAGGGCTAGGGTGGAGCGGTAGGGTTAGGGTTAGAGTTAGAGCTAGGGTTAGAGTTAGTGTGAGGGTTAAGGTTAGAGCTAGGGTTAGGGTTTGAGCTAGGGTTAGCGGTAGGGTTAGAGTTAGAGCTAGGGTTAGAGTTAGTGCGAGGGTTAGGGTTAGAGCTAGGGTTAGGGCTAGGGTTAGGGTTTGAGCTAGGGTTAGGGTTAGAGTTAGAGCTAGGGTTAGAGTTAGTGTGAGGGTTAGGGTTAGAGCTAGGGTTAGGGTTAGAGCTAGGGTTAGGGTTTGAGCTAGGGTTAGCGGTAGGGTTAGGGTTAGAGTTAGAGCTAGGGTTAGAGTTAGTGCGAGGGTTAGGGTTAGAGCTAGGGTTAGGGTTAGAGCTAGGGTTAGAGCTAGGGTTAGGGTTTGAGCTAGGGTTAGGGCTAGGGTTAGCGGTAGGGTTAGGGTTAGAGTTAGAGCTAGGGTTAGAGTTAGTGCGAGGGTTAGGGTTAGAGCTAGGGTTAGGGTTAGAGCTAGGGTTAGGGTTTGAGCTAGGGTTAGCGGTAGGGTTAGGGTTAGAGTTAGAGCTAGGGTTAGAGTTAGTGCGAGGGTTAGGGTTAGAGCTAGGGTTAGGGTTAGTGCGAGGGTTAGGGTTAGAGCTAGGGTTAGGGTTAGAGCTAGGGTTAGGGTTTGAGCTAGGGCTAGGGTTAGCGGTAGGGTTAGGGTTAGAGTTAGAGCTAGGGTTAGAGTTAGTGCGAGGGTTAGGGTTAGAGCTAGGGTTAGGGTTAGAGCTAGGCTTAGGGTTAGGGTTAGAGTTAGAGCTAGGGTTAGGGTTAGAGCTAGGGTTAGGGTTAGAATTAGAGTGAGGGTTAGGGTTAGGGCTAGAGTTAGAGCTAGGGTTAGGGTTAGAGCTCGTTTTTTTTTTTTTTTTTTTTTTTTTTAAACCTACCATACACGGTAGTTTTTTTTTTAAACTACCATTTAATGGTAGTTATGGGTTAGACGTAGGGTTAGAGCTAGGGTTAGGGTTAGAGCTAGGGTTGGGGTTAGGGTTAGAGCTTGAGGTAGGGTTGGTGTTAGAGCTAGGGTTAGGGCTAGAGTTAGAGCTAGGGTTAGGGTTAGAGCTAGGGTTGGGGTTAGGGTTAGAGGTAGGGTTGGTGTTAGGGTTAGAGGTTGGGTTGGTGTTAGGGTTAGAGCTTGGGTTAGGGTTAGAGGTAGGGTTAGAGCTAGGGGTAGGGTTAGGGTTAGAGCTAGGGTTAGAGGTAGGGTTAGAGCTAGGGTTAGGGTTAGAGCTAGGGTTGGGGTTAGGGTTAGAGCTTGGGTTAGGGTTAGAGGTAGAGTTGGTGTTAGAGCTTGGGTTGGGGTTAGGGTTAGAGCTTGAGCTAGGGTTAGAGCTAGGGTTAGGGTAGGGTTAAGGTTAGAGCTAGGGTTAGGGTTAGAGCTAGGGTTAGAGCTAGGGTTAGGGTTGGGGTTAGGGTTAGGGCTAGGGTTAGCGGTAGGGTTAGGGTTACAGTTAGAGCTAGGGTTAGAGTTAGTGCGAGGGTTAGGGTTAGAGCTAGGGTTAGGGTTAGAGCTTGAGCTAGGGTTAGGGTAGGGTTAAGGTTAGAGCTAGGGTTAGGGTTAGAGCTAGGGTTAGAGCTTGGGTTAGGGTTAGAGCTAGGGTTAGGGTTAGAGCTAGGGTTAGGGTTGGGGTTAGAGCTAGGGTTAGGGCTAGGGTTAGCGGTAGGATTAGGGTTAGAGTTAGAGCTAGGGTTAGAGTTAGTGCGAGGGTTAGGGTTAGAGCTAGGGTTAGGGTTTGAGCTAGGGTTAGGGCTAGGGTTAGAGTTAGAGCTAGGGTTAGAGTTAGTGCGAGGGTTAGGGTTAGAGCTAGGGTTAGAGCTAGGCTTAGGGTTAGAGTTAGAGCGAGGGTTAGGGTTAGAGCTAGGGTTAGGGTTAGGGTTAGAGTTAGAACTAGGGTTAGGGTTAGAGCTAGGGTTAGAATTAGAGTGAGGGTTAGGGTTAGAGCTAGGGTTAGGGTTAGAACTACGCTTAGGGTTAGGGTTAGAGTCAGAGCTAGGGTTAGGGTTAGCGCTAGGGTTAGGGTTAGAGTTAGTGCGAGGGTTAGGGTTAGAGCTAGGCTTAGGGTTAGGGTTAGAGTTAGAGCGAGGGTTAGGGTTTGAGCTAGGGTTAGGGTTAAAGCTAGGGTTAGGGTTAGAATTAGAGTGAGTGTTAGGGTTAGGGCTAGAGTTAGAGCTAGGGTTAGGGTTAGAGCTCGTTTTTTTTTTTTTTTTTTTTTTTTTTTTTTTTTAAACCTACCATACACGGTAGTTTTTTTTTAAACTACCGTGTATGGTAGTTTTTTTTTTTTTTTTTTTTTTTTTTTTTTAAATACCATACACGGTAGTTTTTTTTTAAACTACCATGTATGGTAGTTTTTTTGGGGAGAAAAAAAAAAAAAGAAAACGCTTTATTTTTAAAAAAAAAAACTACCATACATGGTAGTTTAAAAAAAAACTACCATAAATGGTAGTTTAAAAAAAACTACCGTGTATGGTAGTTTTTTTCTTGAAAATAAAGCGTTTTCTTTTTTTTTTTTTTTTGAGAAAAAAAAAACTGCCATACATGGTAGTTTAAAAAAAACTACCATAAATGGTAGTTTAAAAAAAAACTACCATGTATGTTAGTTTTTTTGGGGGGGGAAAAAAAAATAAAATAAAAATACCATACATGGTAGTTTAAAAAAAACTACCATAAATGGTAGTTTAAAAAAAAAACTACCGTGTATGGTAGTTTTTTTTTGGGAAAAAAAAAAAAAAAAAAAAAAAAAAAAAAAAAAAAAAAAAAGAGCTCTAACCCTAACCCTAGCTCGAACTCTAGCGCTAACCCTCACTCTAATTCTAACCCTAGCTCTAACCCTAACCCTAGCTCTAACCCTAACCCTCGCTCTAACTCTAACCCTAAGCCCAGCTCTAACCCTAACCCTCGCACTAACCCTAACCCTAGCTCTAACCCTAACCCTAGCTCTAACTCTAACCCTAAGCCTAGCTCTAACCCTAACCCTAGCTCTAACCCTAACCCTCACTCTAATTCTAACCCTAACCCTAGCTCTAACCCTAACCCTAGCTCTAACTCTAACCCTAACCCTAAGCCTAGCTCTAACCCTAACCCTAGCTCTAACCCTAACCCTCGCACTAACTCTAACCCTAGCTCTAACTCTAACCCTAACCCTACCGCTAACCCTAGCCCTAGCTCAAACCCTAACCCTAGCTCTAACCCTAACCCTAGCTCTAACCCTAACCCTCGCACTAACTCTAACCCTAGCTCTAACTCTAACCCTAACCCTACCGCTAACCCTAGCTCAAACCCTAACCCTAGTTCTAACCCTAACCCTAACCCTAGCTCTAACCCTAACCCTCGCACTAACTCTAACCCTAGCTCTAACTCTAACCCTAACCCTACCGCTAACCCTAGCCCTAACCCTAGCTCTAACCCTAACCCTAGCTCTAACCCTAGCTCTAACCCTAACCCTAGCTCTAACCCTAACCCTCGCACTAACTCTAACCCTAGCTCTAACTCTAACCCTAACCCTACCGCTAACCCTAGCTCAAACCCTAACCCTAGCTCTAACCCTAACCCTAGCTCTAACCCTAACCCTCGCACTAACTCTAACCCTAGCTCTAACTCTAACCCTAACCCTACCGCTAACCCTAGCTCAAACCCTAACCCTAGCTCTAACCCTAACCCTAACCCTCACACTAACTCTAACCCTAGCTCTAACTCTAACCCTAACCCTAGCTCAAACCCTAACCCTAACGCTAACCCCAACCCTCACCCTAGCTCTAACCCTAACCCTAGCTCTAACCCTAACCCTAGCTCTAACCCTAACCCTCGCACTAACTCTAACCCTAGCTCTAACTCTAACCCTAACCCTACCGCTAACCCTAGCTCAAACCCTAACCCTAGCTCTAACTCTAACCCTAAGCCTAGCTCTAACCCTAACCCTAGCTCTAACCCTAACCCTCACTCTAATTCTAACCCTAACCCTAGCTCTAACCCTAACCCTAGCTCTAACTCTAACCCTAACCCTAAGCCTAGCTCTAACCCTAACCCTAGCTCTAACTCTAACCCTAACCCTACCGCTAACCCTAGCTCAAACCCTAACCCTAGCTCTAACCCTAACCCTAGCTCTAACCCTAACCCTCGCACTAACTCTAACCCTAGCTCTAACTCTAACCCTAACCCTACCGCTAACCCTAGCCCTAACCGTAGCTCAAACCCTAACCCTAGCTCTAACCCTAACCCTAGCTCTAACCCTAACCCTCGCACTAACTCTAACCCTAGCTCTAACTCTAACCCTAACCCTACCGCTAACCCTAGCTCAAACCCTAACCCTAGCTCTAACCCTAACCCTAGCTCTAACCCTAACCCTAGCTCTAACCCTAACCCTCGCACTAACTCTAACCCTAGCTCTAACTCTAACCCTAACCCTACCGCTAACCCTACCTCTAACCCTAACCCTAGCTCTAACCCTAATCCTCGCACTAACTCTAACCCTACCGCTAACTCTAACCCTAACCCTACCGCTAACCCTAGCTCAAACCCTAACCCTAGCTCTAACCCTAACCCTCACACTAACTCTAACCCTAGTTCTAACTCTAACCCTAACCCTAGCTCAAACCCTAACCCTAGCCCTAACCCTAACCCTAGCTCTAACTCTAACCCTAACCCTACCGCTAACTCTAACCCTAACCCTACCGCTAACCCTAACCCTAGCTCTAACCCTAACCCTCACACTAACTCTAACCCTAGCTCTAACTCTAACCCTAACCCTACCGCTCCACCCTAGCCCTAACCCTAGCTCAAACCCTAACCCTAGCCCTAACCCTAGCTCTAACCCTAACCCTCGCACTAACTCTAACCCTAACCCTACCGCTAACCCTAGCTCAAACCCTAACCCTAGCTCTAACCCTAAACCAAGCTCTAACCCTAACCCTAGCTCTAAACCCAACCCTAACCCTAGCCCTAGCCCAAGCTCTAACCCTACCCCTAACCCTAGCCTTAGCTCTAACCCTAGCTCTAACCCTAACTTTAAACCTAACCCTAGCTCGAAGGAAGTGTATCGTTATATGGTTACACTAGCAACTGTGTTGCAAATTTTTTATGATAATCTATGATTTTTGGTCCCGCTGAGATTCGAACCCGGGTCACTGGGGTGAAAGCCCAGAGCACTAACCACTACCCTATGGAAGCCTTGCTCTCAGGCCATGGAACATGTATGGTTTTATGGACCAGCTCACAAGAATACTAGATCAGTGAAAATATTTTTGGGTCCCACTGAGATTCGAACCCAGGTCACTGGGGTAACAGCCCAGAGCACTAACCGCTACCCTATGGAAGCCTGGCTCTCAGGCTATGGAACATGTATGGTTTTATGGAGCAGCTCACAAGCGACTAGATGAAGACTCCACAGCAGATGTCATCACAACATGTTGTGTACACGAACACCTAGCAAAGTACAATTTAAAATGACACTTTCGAAGTACCCAAAGTTAAACTTACAAAAGAAAACTCATAATAAATAAAACTTACACAAGAAGAGCCCTAACGTGGCACTTGACAGCTGTCAGTGTCAAATGCAAAATGTAAACAAGGACCATGTGAAAATTAGGTCAATGCAATCTCCGGTTAGAATATGTTATTTTGTAGGTATTAACAAGTAGAATAGTTTTAAATTAGTCACAATTATTTAGGCAGATAATTATGGGATATTTTGGTACACTACACGAGGTAAAAAAAATAATATTAAATAAATAAGAAAGTGTAGCGAACGATTTGGTGAACGATTCTTTTGAACAAATATTTTGAGTGAACCGATTCTAAAGATTCAGTTCACTTGGGAACTCGAATGCACATTAGTAGTACAAAACAGTGCAAGCGATTGTATACTACCAGTTGAATTAGCCGACTGGTTAGTGACTCGATCTCTTGCTCGGCAAGAACTTGGTTCGATCCCAGGTGCGAGAATTTATCTTGATGTTCTTTTGTTGTGCAATTAAGCCTTTATTTATTTATTCTTTTTTTTAAAACCTTGTGTAGTGTACCTACACATATTGTCATATAAAGCATGATTAAGCTGATTTTTATGTTTTAATTGGCGAATAAAGAAACATTGGTGCGAGGATATGCTTTTGTTGTGCAATTAACCCTTTATTTATTTATTCTCTTTTTTTTAACCTCGTTTAGTGTACCTACACATATTGTCATATAAAGCAGTTAACCAAATGTCAGATTTTTATGTTTTAATTAGCGAATATAAAAACAAGGAATAAGACGCCAGACAAGTTTTAACATAAATGTTTTTGTATTAAAAATAATAATATTAAAAGCAAATTTCAAACCAGCAATCTAATGTGAAATTGCAGTAGATATATTGGATAACAATATTTAGGCGTTATTTAAAAACCACTACAAGTGTTATACTACGATACAAGTGTTTACCAGCTCAGTGGCCTAAGAGGAGAGTGTCCGCCCTGAGATTGGGAGGTTGTGGGTTCAAACCCCTGCCGAGTCATACCAGTGACTATAACAATGGTACCCATTTCTTCCCTGCTTGGCACTCAGTGTAAGGGGTTGAAATGGGGCCCCCCCTGCTGCTCACGATCATTGGGACTTTTGGCACTCAGTGTATTACAACAATCTGACATTGATGTTTTAATTTTGTATTTGTTGGATTGTAGTTGATGGTGTTATTATACCAAATGTGTTTGTGTTTGAATAAAAGGTTGAAAAAAAAATCCGTTATGCCGACGTTTCTTATTTTGGGGGACACCAACTCATAAACGTAAAACACATATTGTCATATAAAAGCAGACATTAACCAAATGTTTTGTTTTAATTGGCGAATATAAAAACAAGGAATAAAACAACAGACAAGTAACAACATAAATATTTATTTAAAAAATATATTAATAGTAAATTTCAAACCAGCAATTTAATGTGAAATTGCAGTAGATATATCGGATAACAATATTTAGGCGTATATAAGCATACACGTTAATTAAAAACTACTATAAGCGTTATGAAATAAAGATTACCCAAAGAGAAGCATGATCTCCCCGTTTTTGCATAACGGCGCAACCCTTCATGCAATAAAGTTAGCCGTTAGCCTGGAGAAAACGTGCTTAAAAGAAGTGCTGTTTCCTTCGCAAACCGTAAATCTACATTCTGGCTTACATAGTTCACGCCAGGAGGGAGCCGCAACACGTTCACTGACTGATCCGTTGATGCACGGGAAGGAAGGCAGTTCACCCATTGACTCGTTCGTGAACGGGAAAGTCAGGACTTGTTCCCTCACTGATCCGTTCTCGCGATGAACTGGAAATGCAAATAACTCACTCACTGACTCGTTCACACACAAATCCGTTCAGTTGGTGAACAGGAAATGCAATTCACGACTCGTTCGTGAACGGGAAGGTACGTCATTTTCTTCTTCGTTTTTTTACGGCGAGGTGGCACCAGCTTCAATGCGCATTACCGACACCTACTGGTTGAAGTCATATGAACTGAAAAATGAACGAATCACTTTAGGAAGTGATTCGTTCACTCTCGTTGACTGAAAGGATTCGGTCTCTTGAACGAATCGTTCACTCACGAGCCAAGGCGGCACTTATAAAGTTATTGCACCCCAATCACGCTGATAAGATGCTTGAGGTTTTTCAGCGAAAACGGGCTGAATATTGCCAATAATCATCCCACTTTGTGAATGCTACTTCAGTCAATCAGCAAGCACTGTAAGCATCATATAAAGCAGCCAAAGTACCAAATTGCTCAGTGCAAGAAAAAAACAACACACCATTGCAAGAGTTTGGCTTTTAAAAAGCTTTTCAAACGATTGCTTTTATGTTAAACTGACGAACACACACTTCATTTAATAAAAAGTCTATTATTGAGTGTGGTCCTACTCAGGGGCAGAATTGCTCCCCATCAATATTCTGTGAAATTGTATGCATTTATTTCAAATAGTCTTTTGATTTAATTTTGCAGTGTGTCTCTTAAGATGCACCGCTTCTGTTGATGTTTTTTGTTTTGTTTATTCGATTTGTCTTAATTATTTTTTCTTATGTAAATTACTGTTTTTCACATGGGCGTTTACATGGATACAACTGACAGTCGTTATATTGTCCGCGTTTTTATTTTTTAGTCTCCTTTCTGTCACTTTAATGAGCCGAGTCTTGTTCTCTTGAGCGCATACAATTGTGCGCATGCGCAGTGAGCATAGCAACAGTCGGGCTGGGGGGGCCGCAGCGGAGATGAGGCAATCGTAAATGCGCATTCTGGGGAGCGGAGAAGGTAAGCGAGTCGGTCTGTTGTACTCGCGTAATATTTATTGACAAAAGAACCAGTTTGCGAATAACGGGTATTGACTTTTTGAATCGTTGACGCTTCCGAAATCATCCCCCAGTTGGTTGTCACGTACGGGGCGCAAACTAGCTTCAACCCCGCTTTGCGATGCAGAATTGGGGACGACACCGACAGCATGTAACGGCGCTTAGCCTATCAGATTTTTTCAGTGCCAACTTTAAAAGAAAACGTGATGTAGTTGTAGTCGCATTACGGGAGGCTTTTGTTTTCGTAATCCTGCTGCTAGTGGCTGTTTTGTGCGATTCCCAGAAACCGCCCATGAGTAAGCGTGGACAGTAGCCGCCATTGGTCACTCACACTGGGACGAGAGATGTCTCACCAGGCTGACTGTGACGTTGCTTTTATCGAAATTATTTTACAGTATCATTATTTTATCCATTGTACAAATCGATTGTCCTCTTTAGGATTGCGGGTTACTTTAATTTGCTATTTGTTGTATCGGTTGCAACAAACTACTTCAGGGTCACCTAATCTAGTTTAAATGACTTTGTGGAGAATAAAAATATGCCAAAGAGTTAGAGAATGTTATTTTTCTTGGGAGGCACAGTTAATTATTGTCTGACGATTATCAGCAAGTTAAAAATGTGTTTACTTTTTTGCAGATAAATCACCCGGGGGAGACTGACAGGAAGCATGGGGAGTGGTAAGTTTGCTCTTGTTTTACACTCTGCTTTTAATCCCCACAATTCCATATTTTATATTTTCTTTGATCCCCCTTCTTTGTGTCTTTTTATTTTCTAATGTGTCAGTTTTCAAACATACTGCTGGTTCTTTCTGGTTGTTGTTGTTGTTTTCATTCAATACATAGATCTCCTACTCCCTCTCATGACATTTATGTATCATGAGTTTGTTTTGAGATCATAGCTTGAAGTCACATGGTTGTCATTACTTGTTTAAAAAGTAACACACCGGGCAAAGCATGTGGTGTTTTTATCAAGATGTGAGAAACAGAGCAGTGCTATCACATCAAGTTCCTCCTAACAGTTTAACCCAAGATGGCAGGATGCCCAAATGTAAAGATGCTTTTGTTAGTATGCAAAAAAAAAAAAGTGGGCACCGGATAGGCTTTGTTTCCGTCAGCAACCGTGTCCCTCTTCCTCTTTTTGTTCTATGTGAGCCCCACTCTTCTTTCTATGAAAACACTTTCTTTGCTTAATTTGTTCTCGTTCTCTTCCCCTCTGTTGCCTCTCGCCGGGTCGTCTTTTCCCAACCGCCGCTTTTTCCCCGACTTGCATTTTCTCACAAATTCTAAAGTTTTCCGGCTCTCTCCCTCCCACCGTGACCCCAGTGTTCCTGCCGGCGGACGCGGCGCACTCGGTGCTGCGGCGGCTGCCCAGGGCCAACTACCTCCTGGAAGAGATGAAACAGGGCAACATTCAACGGGAGTGCCGCGAGGAGATCTGCACCTACGAGGAGGCCCGTGAGGCTTTTGAAAACGACGAGAAAACGGTGAGATTTGATGATGTTGATGTCGCTTCCCATCCGAACTACAGTGCCTCCTCCCGATATAGTCACTCTCAAGTGAGAAAGTAGGACACAAAATGCCTGACATAGTTTGGGAAAAATTTGTAATTTCTCTGATTTTGCTATTTTTTTGGCCTATGTGGTAAAATTAGTATTTTTGTCTTCTTTCATAACAGGGGTCACCAACCTTTATGAAAGATTTCATGCATCAGCGCAAAGGGCTACCAATTTGATAAACACTTTTGAAATAAAAATATGATAATACAGAATATAACAGACTAACAATATGTATTAAAAATAATATACAAATAATTATTTTAAATGGTTTTCTACAAATTCCTAATATAGTTGCATATCAACAAATACAGCAGCTCTACTGGAAATGTCTGAACCCTGATCTGCAATTAAGCACCTTCACATGAGATGGAATCCAACACCACCATTCATACTGTTTGAATGTGCATGTGTTTTTCCAGGAAGAGATTAATGTCAGTAGGAAGAACAACCAGGTGCATGTGGGGGGGTGGGGGGCTTGTTTTTGCTCTCAACTATTGTTGGCAGCTGGTGAGTTACGTCACGCACACAGTTGTGTTGGTTACGTGACGTCACTTGAGGGGATTGTTGTCTCCTATATTGTGCTGTAGTGATTCAGACGCAAAGTATTTAAGAAGTGACACATGTTGCATTAACCTCTTTGAATTTCTGTCACCTTGTGTTCCCTCGAATTGAATAAACACCCAATAACGTCTGATGAATAAATTGTAAATTCCTCCTGTTGTGATTGTGGACAGAGGCGATTCTGGGAGGAGTACGTGCGCGAGAGCAGCCCTTCTGGAGGTCTGGAGTCGGTGGTGGGCGGCGTGCATTCCCTCTATCTGATCGTGCCGCTGCTGACGGTGGTGTTCATCGTGGTGGCCGTGGCCGTCGTCGTGTTTTGCTGTCACTCCCGCAAGCGCACGCAGCCCAGCCCTAGCCTGGTCCACTCTCACCATGACCATGTCCTGTCAGTGGTGTCCACGGACCACTGGGGGCGGGATTATCACCACGGCGACCAGTCAGAACTCAGCGTCCACAGCAGCCCCTTGGGCTACCCGGGCTCGGAGGCGGCGTCCATTCGAGGGAGCGCCGCCGACCGTCCGCCGTCGTACGAGGAGGCGGTGGGCCATACCGACATCCGCGTGGAGACGGAGCCCCCGCCGCAGTACGAGGACATCATCAACACCAGCGGAAACCGCAGGAAGTAAACGCACCGCCGTCTCATCACCGTGCACAGTCTGCCAGCACTCGACATTTGCACTAACCTCTGGGGAGGACCGCCAAGCAAGGGAATGCAGCAAATCCGTGCTGTCATGCAAGTCCAACCGATCACCTGGACAAAGTAGGAAAAAAGTTTTTGGAATTGTCACACATAAGGATTTTTCTCAATGCTATGAGACTCATCCGTGCTTTACTTTGCCAAATATTTCACACTACTACTTTGGTGGCACGGTTCAGAGAGAGCAAAACGGGAGACTTCATCGACTCAATGAAGCCGCGCTCATCAGGAAAGCAGCAGCTTGAGCTCATTTGTACATGCAGCATCACAATTCCACGTGTGGGTGTTGATGGAAAGCCATTTGAGCGTTTGTTTGGAATCATAATCTTTGGGCAGCAAAGATATGCAAAAAATGTTCTCATGGCTTCCCATACAGTTCATAATTATGTTTTGTGCAGTTTTTAAGGAATCTGTTTGTCATATACAACTTGCCTGTTATGTGTTGTTGACCCACCTTGTTCCGCTTTTGACGAGTTGTTTTGAAGCTACACTCAACTGTGAAAATCTTCCTTGTGCCCAAAGCCTCCCTCGTAGGTTGAAGGCGCCCAGAAAATGAGGCTTTGGGGAAAAGCATCTCACGGAAGATTGCGTATTTAATGCCACAATGGACCATGTCAAGCATGTGTAATGTATATGTGTATGTATAAAAATATAGTGTAACCTCTGCTTAGGAATGACTATACTTGAGAACATTCCGAGATACGAATTGGCGTCTCAAATTTGTTTTGCCTCTTCTTTTGAACAAATTCGACTTTCCTATCAGAGCGTGTGTGCTGACGTGACGTGTGTGCGTTTACCCATTTTCTTATTGTCTTGAGACCATGGGTAGGCAACTCCGGTCCTCGAGGGCGGTGTCCTGCATGTTTTCTATTTCTTCCTGTTGCAACACATCTGATTCAAAAGGACCATTAATTTTACAACACAATCACAGAGTGAATTAAGTTCCTAAGTAGAGGTTTCACTTACTGTATATACGGTCTGTGTCAAATTAAAGTAAGGTTGCTTTGTATTGATACTAATGTAGCTGAGAACTAAATGAAGGCACTTGTATCAAAGCTCACAATGAGCTCTTCAGAAAGTTTTTGGACTTTGTCAATTTGAAGGTCAAAGTTATGTTCTTTTTTTTTCCGCCTGTTGTGATCACACAATGGTCCATTGAGAGGAATTTGCCTTAAGGCTAAAATGTTCGCCTGAATGTAAGGAAAGAGTTTCAATCATGGGTGTCAAACTCAAGATTCATTTGTTTTATGCAGCCAATTAAAAAAATAGTGTTATTTTCATGCTAACTGGAATTGTTTTTCTTGATTGATAAAGTAAAAAAAATGGCTAGTCAAGGAATTAATTTTGCCAAATCCCTTCTTTTAATTTAACAGTCCACTAAAATTTTTGCTCGACTTATTTCAAAATCAAATTTGTTTTTTTATAAATAAAAATAATAAATGCAGATGTAAATATGAATTTGAAATAAAATTGTGGTAATTATATTTATATGGTTTTCAGTCAAACCATAACTGAGTATGACACCCCTGACTGAACAATAGTTGTTAGACCCAGGCACACTTATGCAATTTTGTCACATACATGAAATGCAATTTATTCTAAAATATATTTACACACTGAGCACTGATTACTTTTATTTTCTTAAAAGTGAATTGACCTATGAAACTCAGCACTCACGACTTTATATAACCTTGAAGTGAGTTGTGTTTATTAAACTCACACAGGTTACACAATGCCTTAGCTAAAATGAGGAAATACAAAATGTAAGGGAACCTATAAGAAGTCTTTATTATTATGTAAAAATGTGTGAAATGGTTTGTAATAAAAAAAAAGTCAACTTCAAACTATAACCTTGTACCTTTTATGCAAACCATTTATGTTTATATTTTCAACCAAATTTTCACCATTCATTCTTAATGGCACATTTACATTATTCCCATTTGAAATTCACATAATTCAGCTCATTCAATTCACATTGGTGAGGATTTTCAACATTCCTAAAATTGCCAAGTTTAAAAAAAATTCACATTTTCACCTTTAAAATTTAGACAATTCTTTTATAAAATTTAATTTTACCCTTCTAATTTCTATATTTTGACAGATTCAAACCGTTCCACCTATAAATTATATTTAGTTTATGCCTACTGATCTTCCATAACATTCCCCAGGTATTTTATTCACCGTCTTCGCCTTCACACGCAAATTCTCAGAAATTGCGTCCTCTAGTTTAAATTATTTCAAACAAGCAGCTAAATGTGAGATTTGTAATATTTGTCCTTGGGCATCGACCTTCCAACTTTGCACGCAACATGATCCCAACGGTAAATATTTATCTGACGGTTAAAGAAGCCAAATATTGAGTAATCAGCCAAAGACCAGAAAAACAAGTGAAACTTAAAATATTGACACATTCATACTAAGGAAATGCACTTATTGTACGTGAGGCGCATACGGGATATTATATACGTAAAAAAGAAAAAGGCTTCAAGTAAGGTGAGCTATTTAGCGCAACACAAAGGGATGTGTCAATTTGGAGTGATGTCAAGGAACCTCCTGTGGAAACAGCACTGTTACCAAGCACACAACATGGATGTTGTGTCCATGTTGACATGTAATGACTCACAGCCACTCTTTTGGGTTTCGTAACACCTCCAGCATCTCGGCCTCTCGGGTTCCGACGGCGGGCTCGTGCATGTACTCCCACCTGATGAGGAAGGTTGAATCGGTCAACTGAGCGACACCAGCGACACGGTCGGTGGTTTTGACGCTGCTGCGCCGTTTACCTGGCGGTGAGGGGAAGGGACATGAGGATGCTCTCAATTCGGGATCCCGGCGTGGCTAAGCCGAACTTCACTCCCCTGTCGTACACCAAGTTGAATTCCACGTACCTGAAGCAGAAATACTTATCTTGAGAATTAGACTTTATTCTTTTAATCTAAAAAAAATATATAAATGTTGTCATAAAAATATGACTATCCTTACAATGTTATTTTGTTAATCTAAAAACTATAGATTTTTTTATCTTGAAAATGCAAAATTACAAACATATTACTTGAACCTTTTCAACCTAAAAATATTAATATAATAATTTTATCTTCTTTCTTTTCCAGGTGGTCCTAAAACTGACTCACTGGGCTCAAACACCACGGGACCCACAACACGCTCACCTTCCTCGTCGCACTTGCTGCCAGTCCTTTTCCTCATCGGTGAAAGGATCATGGAGATGTTTGTAAACTATGGGCAGGTAGCAGGGGACCACAGTGCGAGCGCAGCTCTTGACGAAACCGAAAGCCTCCTCCTGACTGGGGCCGTCCAAGTCGTCGAAGAAGATCCCCCCGATGCCTCGAGTCTCTCCTCTGTGGCGGACGTAGAAGTATCTGTCACACCTGGAAGACCAGACATTGGCAAGATGGTAAAGGCAAGTGAACCATGAAATAATAGGACTATATCGTATTGAGATTTGACATTCTTGATGCAGCTCTTGTTTTTGTATCTCATTCTATTTCAGAAGTGCTCAAAATAAAATGGCCATGAAATATTGATGTTACTCGACAAGAGCCGCCCATTGAAGTGTATGAGATAGCCACGTTCATAACGGTCTTTTCCTACACTGTTGTCTTATCAGCATCATGCAGTCAAGGAACACCCTGTGCATCCCCGGAGATGACATCACACCCTCAGACGTGCATCTCTTTGTACCATTTCTTGAAGTCGGGGTAGTATTGCGAGTGGTGCTTGTCACAGGCCTCCTTTAGTGTGTTATGGAAGTGAAATGCATCTTCTTTATTGACGTAGATTGGAGTCAGGTCTGTGCCGCCACCAAACCACCACTGTTTGGAGCCTACAACATGCATGCACGGGCGGGAGGATACAAGGGTGATGATTCTTTCATGAGCTGAATGGAGTCACAGACACGAAGACACGGTTGCTGACGTCAAAGAGCAGACAATGGCACCCTTACCGTCTTCCTCCTCAATCTCGAAATATCTATAGTTGAAGTGCACGGTGGGGATGTGCGGGTTCTTGGGGTGGATCACGGAGCTCACGCCCATAGCACAGAATGGCAGCTTGCCTGAGAAAAACAAATCACATATCATTTTCATGTTCTCCATGCCTGTCAGACTTCAAGTACTTTAACTTTATTTTACTTTTGCCCGAACTTCTATGTATTTCTTCTCGCTAGACACTCAGAAATGTTCAAATATTTGCCAAATAATGGTGAACCGACGATGCTTACCGTCTTTCCCTTTGAGGACCTTGCCCCTGCTCCTCATCTGCTTGGCCGCCTCTTCAGTCAAGTTTCCGAACACCACCGACACATTGACTCCGGCTTTCTCAAACACTTCGCCATCCTGCATCACGCAGCTGATCCCACCACCACCTAAAACACAACACAAGAAAGGGAGAACTGCTACAGAAATTGTCTGTAGTATGCTGTAAAGCTGATGCGGAAAATGTAGGAAATGTGACAATCAGAAAATTTAACAGTGGCCTAATAATAAACAAACATATATACAAAAATAGTGAGTGCTCTTCATCATCCAACAGTGACTCCCACCTTCTTTTCTTTCCCAACGATCCACCGTGAACGTCCCACCGTCCACCGCCTCCAAAGCTTTGCAGAACTCTGCCTGCGTCTCCATGATGAGCATCTCCATCCTGGTGCACATCTCGCCTTTCCTCGCCTGCAGCACGGCGACGTCAGTGACCGGAGGAGACATGAATCCCCGACACCTCTCCAAGATGTCCCCCTGCTCCTGGTTCTTGTCCTCCTCTGCAGCTCGTGGTACCACAGTCGCCATCTCAGCCCGCTGGAAGTGGTTGACGTTGGCCAATAAGCCAGCGACTGCAGCGGTTGCAGTGACTGCAGCAGCCCCGCTCAGCGCCAGAGCTCCCCGTCTGCTGCTCCGTCCGCCGGCTGACGTTCTGCCTGCGGTCCCTTGGGACATGAACCGTACGCCAGTAGTCCTGGACGACCATGAACTAATTCGCGGCGAACGAGACGAATGGCACTCTCCGGCTCTCAAAAGCCCCTTTAAATTTGAAATAAAACATTGCCTCGTCGTAACCTTTGTTGTATTCTTAACGAATACTAGAGTGGCCATTTTCACACGTCCGTACTCGACTTTTGGGCGCGTTACTATGCACGCACTAAGTAACAAAACACTATCACAACTTGCGTATTCCTGATAACAGTTTGACAGACGTCAGGTAGCGTATACTTCCGCGTTAGTGAGAGGGGCATCTTGGGTAATGTAGTTTACACAGCCACTTAAAGCGCAGCCTTCGCCTGTAGGCGAACTAAAAGTCCCAGTTTACATTGCGTTCACGCAAGGAATGTCCTTGTTTTATTTTTAATGTTTTAAAATATTGAGTATAATGAATGCATTTACCTGGACTAGTTTAATTGATATCTTTAATTTTGATATTTTGTATGGACCAATTTTTGCCTTGAATATCTATATATGTACTGTACTTTTGGTTGGGTTTTGAACACCATTTAAAACACTCCGAACTTTATTATTCAATTTCCGAACTTTATTATTCAATTATGCCATAAAATTCCCCAAACTCTACATATATTACAAGTCATAAAATTCCCCAAACTCTAGACATATTACAAATTTAGAGACCGTTTCCTTGTGGAGACGGCTCAAGCAAGTGGGCTATTATTGTCGTCTGTGCGCATGCGTGAGTGTAAATGTTGTCAGTCTCTATGGCGACGGGACAGCTAATGCTTTTAGGGTTGTAGACGGCAAGAGATTATGTTGACAAGTGTCGCCCAGCAGACTGACAGGCTCAGTGTCTGTATGTGACACACTTAGATGGTGAGGTGGGATAGGCTGCACGTTTGCATGTTTCACGTTTTCACTCCTCAGGACAATTAACGCACAAACCGATGGTGAGTTGACAAACATTTCTTTTGAATTGATTGGATTTCGCGTGAAATCCTTAGAAGGCCCACGGGTGAACTTTTAATAGCCTGTTGTTCATTGAATTCAAACGAAGCAAAGCTATTAGAAATAAAATGTTAAACAGGCTTCAATACTGTTTGCAGCAATTCTGGTTAATTGTCTGACCAAGATAGCATAATTGTATGTTAAATTGTTTGTCAAATACGTTATTAATGTTGTGTCATTTTCATACTAATTTAATTCAGGATATAAATCAATGAACATTTGTTTTGTATTTTAGATACGGCTGACTCAATGCTTGTTTAACCAAGAAAAAGCAGATTTTCTTTAAGCAGTAATAAACCAAACAATGAAACCGTATAAATAATTAAATGAAAATGTTATCCTGGAAAAAACTGTATGATTACAAAATAATGCCTAGCAATGGTTTCTGTTGTGGTTTTATTTCTCTAAAATGTATTTCAAATTTCAATCCGCAAAAAAATCTTCAAACTTTTTAAACTACTAACATGTATGTCAGATATTTATACACCTATAAGTATTAGTCTTGTGTCTTTTGGTCATTGTATATTTCATTTGGAAGCAGATGTTAAATGATGGGAGAGGTTAAAACTAGGAAAACCACTGGTTATTTGATTTTCCTTTTAAAATAGATAATACATACAAAAAATGAAATGCATCTTATCGCTTTCCCTGGCAGATCATGAGTGAGGTGGTTTGCACAAAATCTCAGGAGGTGTATGAGGATGACTTTGAGAAGGATCTGGACTGGCTGATCAGTGAGGAAAGTCGGAGCGAAGAGCAAGTAAGTGAAACCCAGGTGCTGACATACTGTACTACAGTAATATCTTCCTTTCACTGTGCTGCAATATTCATGAGCACATTTGACACACATTGCATCACTGCCGTGCCAACGGAAAACAGTGGAACAACTAAAGTTATACAATTTGTAATACAGAGAAACCCAGATTTAAAAGAATAATTGGGAGAAGAAACAGCCATATAGATAGACACGACTAATTTCTTTTGCGGTTACGGAGATGCTAAGCTAATGTCCTTGCTTTCCAATCCCTATACTAACTCCACCACATTGGTACAAACATTGCATTTAATGGGAATGTTGCCCCTTCCAACATGGCCGGCACATAGGCGTGCTTTTTAGCTTGCACTCCAAGTCTGTTTCATTTCTGTCCCTGTTCTGGGATAATGAATTGAATCAAGGGAGCTGTTGCAGAGAACCTTGCCCACTCCTGCGCTACATGCATATTTCCACCACACAGGCTCCTGACTACGAGGACATTGAAGCGGACATTGACAAAGAACTGGCTGAGGATGAGAAAAAACATAAAGCAAAGGACAAAATCAGCAATTCGGGGGAGGAGGCGGACGATGAAGAAAGGTGGCCCTCACCAATGGACCCACTTGAGTACGATCCAGACGGAGACGGCTCCAGCAAGGCTTTTCATACGCCACCGCAACGGACAGATGAGGAGAAGTACATCATGGAGAAAATCCAACAAGCCAACAAGGAGCTGCAGGATCAGGAAGCTCCGAATTTGAGCCGAAGACGACGGCTTCAGTTTAAAGAGACGCTGGTTACCTTGGTGGTGCCTCCGCTGCAGTTGGAGCATGACCCCGGAGAGGCCAGCGACACGGAGATGGAAGTTTCAGGGAGGCTGTCTGAGCTGAAACTCTCCCCTCGAGAGGAGCATCATGGTTGGAAGAGAGACGAATGTCCCAAGGAGGGTAGGGTCCTTGTGGAAAAAGATGGCAGGTTTGACCTTGTCAGCCTCAAAGAGGTGGAACATCAAGGCCTCCTTCCTCCAATTGCACCAGAGCACATAGGGAACCCCAGGAAGAGTCCTACTTCCGTCCCCGCACCTCGTACCCCAGCTGGAACTTCTTCCGATCGCCTACGGGCACCCCGACCTCCGGCAAGGCCCAGCTCGGCCTGTCACAGCCAAAGAGGAGTCCAGAGGAGAGGAATTAAGAGGCGGGTGCAGTCGGCCAATGGGACGCCCTCCCAGGCCACGTTCAAGCTCTCACCTCAGCAGAAGGAACTGCTGCAAAAGGTCCAGGAGAGGAAGGAGAAAATGGCCAGAGAGGTAACCACACTAATTATAATTATAGCAAAAATCTTTAGTTTTTGGCTTTGTCAATTTTACGTGACATTTCAGGATTGATTTAAAGTGCATTTGAATTCATGTACTGAATGGTGTCAGGCCGAGCAGAGGAAGCTGGAGGATGCGGAGCAGAAGAGACAGGAGAACGAGCTGGCTTTCAAAGCGTGGCTCGTGAGGAAGAGAGAGCAGCTGCTGCAGGAGAAGAGAATCCACAAAGCACAGGAAATGGAAAGGATGAATTCACAGGTAATCACCACAAGAGGGAGACAAAACGCAATAACGCCCGGTCAGGAGCAATTTAAAAGTCTCGCTAGAACTTTGTTAAAAAATGTGTTTTTTTTGCTGCAGAAGGACTCTAGTGAACCAGAGGATGCCTTCCGGCTGTGGCTGCAAAGGAAACATGAGCAGCAACAGCGAGAGAGGCAGTTGGTACACCTGAAGAGGTTGGAGGAGGACAGCGGTTATTTCCTACACAGCCGGGAGGAGTGCGAACGTGCCTTCAAACTGTGAGATCATCACCGTCTTTTTCGCATACATAGACACACACTTAACCTGCACGTGTTCCCTCAGGTGGCTGACTCGCAAGCGGGCGGAGAAGAAGGCGGAGCAACGGGCGGCTCGGGAGCGGTCACGCAGGTTTGTCCTGGAGGAACGGCGGGCGCGGCGCATGCGTGACCTGCTGTGCACGGCCAGCGACACCAATACGTTCCGATTCACGGATCAGATGACCTGTCACTTCTGAAGCACCATACTTAGTTGTTTTTTTTTTTAAATATATGTCATGATCTATTATCCGAGCCCATATATTTGGTGCGACCCTCCTGCTTGTTTTTCCTCTCCAGCAAAATGAATGATATGGATTTCAATACTTTGGTCTTACAAAAGATTTGTTTGTACGTAAATTGCTGGGATGTTCACAAAAAGGATTATACGTGGCTCATCATGGAAAATTCAATTTACATTTTAAATGTATGCTCTTGCTCTCTTGGAGATTTTTTTTCATACGTTCTGGTTTTGCTCTGCTATTTTCCCAAAGCACATTCACCACAGTGACCTCTCTGCATTACATTTTCAACTTGGACAAAACAACAATGCTGTGCATCTTAAAAAGGTGACATGTTGACATCTTGTATTCACAAACACATCACTGACTATATTGTATGTGAATCTATCGGAGCAATTTATGGTTTGTGTTGAAGCACAATAACGTGATTCTGCATGTGAGAGAAAAAAACGCCCATCTACCCTAACTGTCTATAATTTATTAGGTCCCGAAAACATACAGTTTTGTGCATTTCATCATTAAATATCAGTGAAAACAAAAGTGTAGAACCTCACCCGTTCGGATTAAAGCTCTGAATCTCTGCAGAACAGACAATAGATAAATCCCCCCCCCTCCCCATTGAATTTACAGTGCATGACTCTGTCTTATCACCTGTATATCAATAAAAACCTAAAACATCAAATTCCTTGAAACAGGAAAAATTGATCTTTTAAGACAAAAAAGCTTCCCATAACAAACGCAGACAGCAGCTGTCAACGTCTTAAAATATAAATTAAAAAGACGACATAAAATACTGATACATTTCCCCAAAATTGACAGATTGAAGTACCGAGTGCATGATTATTATAAATATTCAAAACACATCTCTTTAAAATAGTGCTAGATAAAACAATCTAAAAGAGAAAACAGTGCACTGTCTACTTTGAGGACAACAATTATTGGCATGGAAATAATACAAAACAAAACTATTTTGGACATGGGAAGTACCGACAACTTGTCAAGTATTACCGACCTATAAGTAAGTAACTTTTGATGTAATGATGTACTCCACATAGTGTTTCTCCTCCTTAAAACCAATATGTTGAACTCAAAAGTAACAACCTGGAGCAGAAAAAAAATTCTCCCCTTTGACACTTTCACAGATCAGTGAGACATAGAAGAAGACAAACAAACAGCAAGAACACACTCCAGCAATTGGTGTGCAGACTCACAAAAAAAAAAAAAAAACCCACCCACAAATATTCCCAAACCTGCAATTACAATAGTACAAAAATAAATCTGTTTCTGATTCCAAGATAAATTCCACAATAAATAACTGTCATCGACAAACGGATGAGGTGGAGGCTACAACTACAATTCATCTTTGGGGTTGATGTCGAGGCCCTGAGTCAACACGGACTTCGTGACCAAGGATTGGATCACCTCATCTGCCTGCAGTCTCTCCTGCATAATCAACAAGCGCACAATCAGTGTCTGTCTCCTTTCAGGAAGCAAAGCAAGCGGAACAGCTTTCTCTTTGGATATGTCAAATTCTTGAGCAGAACATGTACATACAAGGAAAAGAATTTCAAAAAAGAAAGATGTACATACCATTTCCCTGAAGTGCGGGTCCAAGGTGAACCACAGAGCCACAGCACACCTTCGCCCATTAGTGACGGCTTTGACGCCGTGTGGATTCTCCCCGCCGGAGGAGAACGCCACCATCCTGCCACACTTCGGCTTCACTGTTGCCTAGAGAGGAGGCGCAAGAAAACAATGACAAAACACTCAAAATGTTTGCCTTACATTGCAACATGAAATTAACATTTTTGGGGGGAAAACGCAATACAATATTTATTAGTGATTTATATTATTTCTTTATTTTGGGTGTGATGGGAAAAAAAAAAAAAATCCCACAATGTATTTCAATGGCTGTCATTTATTCAGGCTTTTTATAGGTGGGTATTATATCCCTGGATATTTTTGGAAAACGGAAATCAACTTACAGTAACTGTTTTGGCGTCCATCTGCGTAAAGATGAACTCGCCGCCTTCAAAGTCTCCATTAAGGTATAATAGTGCACTGAAAGAAACAGACAATGCTAGAGTCACACACACTGCTTTAATGGATATCTCAGTCATGGTAATGTTTTAGTACCGATACCAAAATACTTTATGCAGCTATAGTACTGAAGTGAGAATTTTATTGTGGTGACAAGACTAACCTGTAGTCCCTATGTGTGTACGCGGGGGGCTCTTTCCAGCATTCATTGGCCTCGGGGTCCAGCAGACAGTTGTCACCATGGATGGGATGGCTCAGGTCATTCCTGAGGTCCTGCTGACCTGTCAAAATCCGACGCAAAAACATGTACAGCCTTTCCTCGGGTTTAAAAATGACATTGGCTATAGTGACGAGACCCAAATGTTTTTTTCTACAACCCATTAAAAGTAGCTCTGAACCAATTAGCATTTTTGTAAGCAGGCTTTTCTGGAGAGCAACCATTTTTTCAATTTCTCATATGTTGAAAACGACTCACCTTCAATGGCCGTGCGGCACACCAGGTGAGTGTAGGAAAAGTGCAGAGTGGAGTTGAGCTTGAAGTAGGACGCAACAATGTTTCTTACTCGCTCGCTGGAGTCGTAGAAGAGGCGGGCACTATTCATGGGCACCCTGCCCTCGTGGCCATACTGAAAGAAGACATGCGGTAATGAACTCTTCAATGATGGCGAAGGCTGAATTTCAATTGTGTTTCAGTGCCGTATATGTACCTGCAGGGTTTTGAGCACCGTGGCTCCTTCGAACTTCTCATTGGGGGTGTGAGGAGACTGCCTGCCGTTGTAGCCGTCGCCAGCCAGTGTGACCGTCTAAAAGACAGAAAAGTTACAACATCCATTTACATCTTGCTGCCCACATCATATAGTGAAATAGTTCATAATATTTTTGCTTGTGACCCAAAAATCTGTGTGGAAATGTTAGGAAGACGGAACTAATTATCCAGCGTTAATCATGGGGCCACCACTGGCCACCACATAGCTCCGCCCCTGTTCTTGAGTCCTTACCTGCGCCAGCTGTCGGAGCTCTGAGCATTCGTCTTCGTTTAAAACTTCATCCAGCAACACTCGCTGAGTCCCGTTCATGTCGGCCGAGTTGTGCACAAGCTTCACACCGTCGTGCAACAACGACCCACCTGCACACAGCACCGAGCTATTTTTGTCAAAAGCTCATCATTACAGGCTGGAAAATATGTGAAGAGAAATGTGACCTTCTTGAAGTTGCTGTGATGGGGCCACACTGACATTCTTCTTCTGTGTGACGTGAACATACTCCATCTCACCGTCCGTGCCAGAGGGAATACTGCACAAGAACCGCAAGTTAAATTTTATGTTGAATCACACATCAACATTTTTAATATTTTTTAACAAAATGTTAATATTTATAAAATGGATAAAAAAAATATTGTTTACTATAAAGCTATCATATGTATATACTATTATATTGTAATTGAAATATTTTTGTAATAAATATATTATGTAAATAAATGTCTAATATGTAAATATGTAACTTTACAAGTAACTGGTAATATAACAAGAAAATTAATCAATTATTGGTTAAATATTTGTCACTATCATCCATTCAAGTAACATCTTTTAGATTGTGCAGGTGTACCTAATATTGTGACCATAAGCAAGCATTATAGAATAAGATGTAAACAAGTAACTACCTGGTGGAGTCAGCTCTCCCACCTGAACTTCTCCAGTAATTCTGCAATGACCAATAAGTGTTAATTATGAGAACGATAAAATTATAAACTTCTTTTCATTAAAAGTTAGAACGACCAGCAGGTGTCGCCTTTCACTTAAAAAAAAGCAAAGATTGCTGTTGCTCGTGCCAGAAACCTGCCAGCCTAGTCTGAGTCAGTTCTAGCAGGGATAATACGTGCATGACTTCTTTGTATACAAAAAAAAGCCCTGCCCGTTCACATATACGTGCTCTTTGCATTTGATGGCAACTCTGAACACCCAAAACAAATAATTCTAGTTTTCTTTCATGTGTTTGATGTTGCAAGCAGTTGCATACCCCTTCAATGAAGTCCACTCCCATGGTTTTACTTCCAATCAGAAGAAGCTCCAGCTCTTGTTTGTGCCTCCTCAGGTACCTCGCAGCCTCCTGCGGACACACACATCAGTGATGTCATTATAGGGAAAACTTTCTTATCAGCATCTATTTTATTCCTATTTTCTGACGGGATTTCCACCCTGTAAGAAAGAAGAGCATCATGCTGCTTCCCCGGCTGCTGATGTTGACTTTTCATTCATGCGGATTGCGACAGGGTGGAGACTTAAAGGAGGAAGACTGTTTGCTTTTGCTCTTTACACACACATGCTGCACCAGCAGGGAAGCCGGCCGGCCGGCTGATACCATTTGTGAGATTCACAAATAAGTTTGGCATATTTTCTCCTGGAGATGAACTTTCTCAAGTTGATTAAAACAACCATGGTAACTAGCATGAAACAAGGGCAACCAGAAGCTTTCTTCTTTGAAGCTATTTTAAATTTTCATAGAAGTAGCTCTTTTATTTTGCCAGGGACGTCTGCGGGTTTGACTCTAACTTTCCCCCTAATGGTAAAAGCCTGAAAGGCAGCATTATGTGAAAGGGAGGCAACTCAGGCCTGGCATCGACATCTTGAGCCTTGAAGGGGACCTCCCTGAGGCTGGAAAGGGGGTCTCTGGTTTTGGGACTTTGTGACTGGAAGGACTTTGCAGAATATAACAATGACAGCCATGTACGCACTCATGCATGCACACTAATAGAAGCAAGCTTTCTAGGAAAAGAATATTGCATAATTTTGACTTAAAGGAGACATAATTTGACTTACTGAAGCAGCTCATCAGTTTTAAATCAGAAGTGGTGAAATGAATAAAAGCTGAATGTATATTATGCTTACATTTGGCCTCTAATTGTTGAGGACATGGAATCGGATGCTTCTCTACTGTGAGCCAGAAATATGTTGTCTTAATTTCATTGATATACAAAAATGGCAAATTCTTCCAGCTGGAAGAAAAATCTACGACACAAGTGAAAAACAAAATCTAAAAAGGAAACTACTGCCAGATGGTTAGTACAAACCCGGTCCAAGAAATACAACTAATGCACTCCTGACTGCTGTCATCTCCCTCGTCCTCATATCCACACTTTTCCTTTGAGGTCTGGCTCTCCACTGCTGAGGATCTGATTTCAATGCCCACATCCCAGATCAGATGGTCAGACCTGTATTTAATTCAAAACCTGAAGCACTGCTCTGAGCCTTTAATTCAGTTCGGAAAGAAGCACATGGCTGAGTCCTTGTGTGCCAACATTTGTCTGCAGTTTGATTTGAAGAAAAACAGGAAGCGTTTGCAGGTGTTTTGCTGTTAAGCTGTGTGGAAAACTGACTGGATGCCAATCTCTGCCATATCATGTTGAAGCTAATCTAGCTTTTCCATATTTGTACCCCGACTTGTCAAATCTGCATTTATGACAAATGGGACAGTGCCTAACCAGATCCGGGAGCCGGCGCTGTTTGTTAATTGTGAAATTTAATAATAAACAATATCAAATACAAAGTAGTGAGGCAATAAAAAAACTCTATGTCTGGCTGTAGTTAAAATATTTTTAGGGGAACAATTTCCCAAGTGTGTGTCTGTATCACTTCCTATTCCTGCTGGCTCTCAGACCAAGGGCAGCCCCTTGTCTGTCATTAAAAAAAGCCCAGTGGAATTCTGCCTAGCAACAAGTAGTCATAAATGTGTGACTCAACCAGGAAAAAACAGGTCCAAGTAATTTTGCTGATCTACATTGCTAAAACTCAATGACTGTTTATATAATCATTAACTATTAAAATTTTCGTTATGCAGCACATTGTAGAGAAGATGAATTGGATTTTAATACAGTAGTCCATCTAAGTGGTTAGGATTATTATACTTTTTGTTAAAATAAATCTTCAGTTGGTTACAGTACATGCAGTTGTATTTCTTATGAAGTTAAAAAAAAACAGTTTATGACTGAACTGAACTGCGTAGGCACGAATCCATCATACAATGACACAACAGAATCTGACCTCTCGTGGTGCACCGCTGTATCCCAGCAGCTCTGCGTAGAAGTCAACATTGTCCGTCATGAACTCATCCCCCTCGTGGAATAAAAGGTACGTGAGTGCACACTGCAGCGCCTCTTCCACTTTTCCCACTGCAAAGACAGAAACAGCAAGAACTGTTTTGGAAAAATCTATGCTGGATCCCTCATTAATAGGAGAGGAAATCCATGTTGACTCCAGCTGATTGACATTTCCAAACCATCAGTGCTTGAGAGAGTGAACCAAAGGGCACTTGACCGCAGAGTCAAGTCACGCTGACGTTAGACCACAAAGACTTGCACCTTCTGCTCATCAGTGCGCTCACGATCACATTCTTTCCAAGCTTGTAAAGGCGTGAGGTTAACCAGAGGCTTCCTGTCTGGGTTGACACGGTGCATCTGCTGTTGTGCCTTCTCGCCTCAGTAACAGACGGGAAATATGAGATCAGTCGGTCAGAAAAACCTCGCAGAAGGTTTCACCAAGGGAATGAAAACACAAGAGGCTGCCGAGTGATGGCAAACATAGAGCCAGTGTGGGGTGTAAAGCAAGCCACGGAGTTGTTGAGTGACTTTATTACTATAATGGAAAAGTAACTATTTGGCTTTTGCTTTTTTTTGCTTCTTCTTATTGCATTTTTACATCAAATGAGTAAGCATCTAATGCAGGGGTGTCAAACTCATTTTTTTCGCGGGCTGCAATGTAGTCATAGCTTCTTTTGGAGGGCCATTATGACTGTCAACCCAAATAAATGTATGAGCACCTCATATTATACAGTAAAAGCTACAAAACAAACTGACAAATAACTCGTTTTCAAATCAGACGAGTAAAAACTGGTCAAATATAAAAAATAAAAAAAAGACAATTTGTAATTCTAGTAATGACACACAAATTTGATGCACAATTTGTCTTCGCGGGCCACATAAAATGATGTGGCGGGTCGTATCTGGGCCCCCGGGCCTTGAGTTGGACACTTGTGATCTAATGTGATGTGTAGCGACCAAATTTAAAATAGTGTTACAGATTCATTAATAAGTACGTGGTAAAGGAAAATGTGCTTTCGGCAGTTTGCAAACATATGTTTTAAGGTTGCGTTAAACTTATAATCATATTAATATCTAGTATTAGAGTGCTCGTGTGGATTGGTGGGGGGCGAGGAATGTGCAGACAAACTGCATGAACTTGTTTTCTTCAAAGTGTTGTGGAATAGGCCCGGATAGGGAGTACCGGAGGAGACCATCTCAAGGTCGGTTAGGAACAAGAACAACAGCACGTCTATGAGACCGGCCTTCGAGGGAAAAACCCAACTGTCTGACCTCAGCGACACCTGGACCGGGGAGGAGATGGCCATCGACCAATCATCTCACAATATTTTGCATGCTTTAATATTCATATTGTGTTTCTTTAAAACTGGGCAACCCGGAAGAATGTGTCGTCTTTTGGTGGTCACAAAAACGCACGAGTTTTAGTGTGAGGGACCCGGGACCCAGGCCTGTATTAGTGCGCTTTGTCAGGAATAAATAATTGGTAAATTTGGTCTGATTGATCTACTGGTCTTCTCTTTGACAGAACGAACTCGCAAAATTGTTAGGTGCGCCAGTGTGTGGATTAGGACATAGCAATTTATGTGTTAAGTGTTGATCGCAATTTGGAGTCAGATCAATAACTAGAATCCGTAACCTAACAATTTCTTGGTGACCGCGGACGTGATGTCAAGAGAAGGGTAATTGACAACTCGTGGTCTTTAGCCAAGACACCGGACAGTGTCAGGGACACTGTCTCCCGGTCGGCGAACCGTTTGGAATAAGCGCACAACGTTGAGCTGGTACGACGTTTCCTAAACCCTGAGCTCATCACCGATAAGGTAAGCAGAATACCTACTATAAGTCGAAATGCTGCAAATTGAAAGAGGAAATTTAAGAGGAGACTGTCGTTCAGATCAAATAAGGTGTGCATGAAGTTAAGATACATACGGTGAATAAGTTTGGAACTTACGTGTGTAACGTGTACGGTAAAGTCAGGGACTTACGCGTACTACTGATAGGTCAGGGACCTAGTGCTTCGTCGTGGCGGACAAGGGTGCGGTGACGATCGTATTCAAATAGCTGGGGTTAATAAAGAGATCCCCGAGGGGAAGTGAGGCCTCCTCAAAAAATATCCGGTGGTAACAGTTCCTCCTGTGAGAGATCAGACCGCTAAAACATCCAAAATGAACCAAATTGGGGGGAGAGAGAGTGTGCGCGCAGAGGATCCTCATGAGTGGGTGTGTATATGAGTGTGTGTGAGTGATGTTTGTTCTATGGAAGAATGGTGTGTTTAAGTTAAGTTGGTTAGAGAAACTAAGATGAGCAAGGTGTGGCAGTAGAGAAAATAAGGTGTGTGACAGAAAGTTACTAGAACGGTGGCTTGATAGGATGAGAATAAGAGACAACAAATGTTGTGTAGAAGACATTGAAAGATGTCGAATGTGAACATGATGAAGGGCGCAACAGCAAAGTTGGCCTGCCCTTTGAGAGGTTGAGACTGATGGGCGAGCCTGCACTCGCGCGTAGTCGCGGGTCTGGGCTGTACGCGTGGGCCTGTGCTATGCTCGCGCGGGCGGTGGGCCGGCATCATGATTGTTGCAGGAAATGGCCAGCCTGTAACCAGTCAACATTGATGCCGCGACCCTCTCGCACGGGGGGTGCTATAGCCCGGGCGAGGCAGGGACAGTGTGAGTTTCTCAGTGAATGTTTGAAGCAGTGAGATTGAAGGAATGTATATGCTGATGTGGAAGCGCAAATTGTGAGTGGTATTGACCGATAGAAAGTGGCAAAGAAGCTACATGAGAGATGGATTGTGCGTGCGTGCGTGCGTGCGTGCGTATGCGTGTGTGTGTGTGTGTGTGTGTACGTGCGGTTGTGTGCGCGCTCGGTGTGTGCGTTTATGTGCACACCCTGTGTGCTGCATCCACACAGTGTGAGGAGGAAGACGGCATGGATCAGAGAATGTTCAAGAAAGGGGGGGCTAACTCGTAAATAATGAGGAGCTATTGGGAGTAATCTGTTTGTCCTTTCTTTAAGGTTAGGTTAGGTTAGCAACACGAGCGATTTAGAGGTTCAAAAGAAAGACAGTTAAAAGAAAAAAAACATTTTTGATTTGGACAATGGCAGGCTAACAAGAGCATGAGAAAGAAGGGTAGAGAAAGCGGTGAAAATAGACAAGGAAAGAAATGAATACAAGGGCATTTATCCATCTTTGCATGATGTGACACACCCGAGTGCCCCGAAACTCGGAGTGAGCTATGTTGGACCGCCGCCGTACGGCGACCCCGGAGTAATGGATCCCGTGGTGACGTTGGGTGGTAGGATGGTAGTGGATGTCGAGGGCGAAGGCGAAAGGGCGGATCAGAGTATTGTACAGTTGATTGAACAAGCAGTAAATAAAGAGAGGCGACGGGCCCGGGAGGGGGACACATCCCGCGTGGACACATCCCGCGTGGACACCTCCACCCCCGGTCCGAGCCCTCAACCGTCCAATGTGACAAAAGGAGAAAGCTGGCATAGACTTACTGCCGAGAATGAGGAGCTAAAAAAGAAAATTGATCAAGCCGATGAGCAGCGTAGACAGGAAGCGCAGATGTTAAAATGGGCAACAGAGAGAGAGAGAGAGAGAGAGAGAGAGAGAGAGAGAGAGAGAGAGAGACACGGAGAAAATATAATTTGCGGAGTGGTCAGGGACAGATGACACAGGCCGAGGTGCAGAAAAATGAATTGATGTGTCCGCTGGTGACCACATCGGGCGGTCAGCACTACGAGCCCATGGTGCTCCGTGATGTGACCACGATAATGGAAAATATGCCCCCACTTCACAGAGGAGGCAAGGTGTGGCTGAACAAATTTTTGGCTCTGATGAGTGGGCAGAGCTGTACACTCGGTGACATGCGCCAGATGTTGGCAGGAGCATGCTCCCTGGTGCAACTGCAGGCAACTGAGGAAGCAGCAGGCACAGCGAGACTGGGGAGGGAGGTGCCCTTGCCACAAGTAGCAGCGCCCCTGTTTGAAAACATTAAATTGACTTTCCCACAACCCACCGATCTGGCCCCCACTATGTTTCCTTATGATGTGAAAATGTCACCTGCACAACATTATGTAACATGTGTGGAGAGTTGGATTGAAACCACAGGTCGACATCCGGCTCTCACGCACGAGGCAGAGGTGCTCTTCCGAACGGCGCTGCTGGATGGACTTCCGCCAGATGTGAAGAAGCAGCTAATGTCAGATCCTGACATTCTGGTTTGTGCCGAAGAACGATTTAAACGTCATCTTTTGCATCACTGCAGAATGTTCACTGAGTCACAAGCTAAAGTTGAAAACGAGACAGACGCATTATCTAAACAGTTGTTGAAATTACAGTTGGCAAAAATGCATGGTGAAGCTAAACAGTCTAAATCACAGAAAAAGGAAATGCAAATGTCACAGGCTCTTCAGGTGGTGGGGCGCGGAAGGGGCCAGTTCCGGGGCGGATACAGAGGGAGTGCACCTGCTTACCCGGGGAGGGCAGCATACAAACCCCATTCGCCCAACGCATGTTTCATCTGCGGCGAAACCGACCACTGGGCAAAAGAATGCCCACAGTATCGACCGCGCGGAGCCACCCGCCCACAAACGCACGGAGGTCAGTACTACCAACATGATGATCTCTGGTGTGGACAATTTGAATAGGGCTGCCCAGGGAGCCAGGAAAGCAGTGGCCCGGCGGAGCCAATGCTTCATGTGACAGTGGAAAGAAAAACCTGTGAAGATGCTGGTGGACACAGGAGCAACTTATTCATCAATAAACACTGCCCTTCCTGTATCCTCACTGTCAAAGAAAACAACAACTTTAGTCGGCTTCTCGGGACAACCACGTACTCTGCCTTTTACCAAACCACTTGAAACTGTGATCACCCGGACAGGGTGTAGACTGTGGTACAAATACATCCATTCCACAGACACTCCGATCAATTTGATGGGAAGGGACTTGCTGTCAGCCGTTCAAGCCAGAATTCTGTGTGGGCCAAAGGGAGTGATTATTCAATTTCCAGATGGCATCAGCATCCAGTGCTCACAGCAGCTACAACAACATGGTCAGTGGCTGATGGCGCCCCTACCGGCAGAAGCAGAAACTGCAACCATCTACTGGGCCAGGCTGGAGCCAGAGACCCCTGCTGGTGGCGGTGTGTTCTCGACCTACCTACTGTGGAAGCCTGGATCTGCTCACTGGCGCCATACCACCCACCTGTTGATCCTTTGCATTGCACTCTATTTTATGACCGAAAAAGTGATGATGTATATCGGGATTTGTTTGAAGAAATTGAAGGGCACATGTGGGATTTAACTTCATCGTGCATTTTGATTGGTAAAGAGGGAGTCGCAGCGGCAACTGAATTGACATATGAACAAATGCAGTGGTTCAAAATGACAGAGAAAGGGGTGCCACACATTTCGCTGGCTCTTGCCCCAGGACACGAGGCCAGACAATTGGGCTCAATGGTCAAGCAGTTGTTGCAACAGACTGATTGGCGGAAAACTCACATTCCTAATTTGTACTGGTCTGAGTCTCAGAATGCATACCAAATTAAACAACCCATGGCAGACACAGGATTGCTGGAGGAGATTATGGTGTCCCGCACACACGGTAGGGAGTTAACTGATCATGAGGACGCTGAAGTAATGCTGGCGGCCTTGCCCGACACACTTTGGTCCCAGGGTCCATTTGATGTCGGGTTTTGTCATTCGGTGGCCCCTATTGATCTCCAAATGGATGAGACGCAGCCTATCAAACGGCCTCAATATCGTTGGCCGAAAGAGGCGGACCAAGGCATGGAAGACACTCTGTGTGGCCTCTGGGACGCAGGGGTGTTGGAAGTGTCCGACGGCCAAATCGCACTCCTTGCTGTGGCGTTACCAAACTGGGTGGAGCTCGGGTCAAGGTGGACAGGAGCTTCATTGTGCACTGAGTTTGACAGAACTGAGGAGATTTGATAAAAATTGAATAATGCGTAGAGCTACAGAGAAAAGCATCATAGTCAGAGATTGAACAGATTTGGATAAAACAAATAAGCTAAAACGGTAAGAAACAAGAGCGAGATCTGATATTTTGGCTCGTCAGGCTTAAGAAGTAGAAGTCGAGTTAGATACATTTTAGAATAGGACATTTGGACTAAAGTGGATTCGGTCAAGAGGAACAGGGGCATTTTGGCATTTTAACAGGGATTGACAGCAAGGGAGATTGAGGATAGAAGATCTGGACAGCAATGACGTAAATTACATTAAAAACTGCCCATTCTAGGGAGAGGTGCTGAATGGTGTGACAGGCAGGATTTTTAGGAAGAGAAAAAGGGGCGAGTTAGACTCGCCAAGAGGGGCAATAAAGAGAAGCAGACTGAGAAACATATTTGAGCTAGACAACAGGAAAAAGGGGGAGAGCCAAATGATGATGTAAAAATCCAGAGGGAATAGTCGGACCCATCTTTATTGAATTTAATTAGGACAATTAATAGAGATCGAGTTTGTAGGAGCAATCTGAGGTTATGGAGGCTCCCCTGACACGCGGGTCCCACAGTCGTCTCCCCCCAGATAGACATATATGACAATTTGAGATGAATCTGATGGGCGAGTTTATGGAAAATTGAATTGGAGATTTTACAATAGGTCATGTTGACAAGTATGTCCAAATGTGAAGAGTTACTATTAGGAGTCAATGTTTGCCTGCACACTAACATACTAACTTTGCTTAGTGTGGGAGGAGAGCTGAGTGATAGAGACGGATGTGTGTGTCTGCGAGTGTGTGGATGGGTGCGTGCGCATGTGATCATCTATGACTGTGTGTGCGCAATATGATTGGCCAGAGAGGTCTGAAGTTGGGGTGATGTGTTTGCAATTGAGGATAAAATTCCTCTCACCTGAAGGGGTGGTACAGACTGGAGGGTCTGGAACTGGTAAGTGATGAGTTCTGACCGGAACCATGGCTCAATGATCAAATCAGGGGCACCATCGACAACAAAACGATGTGATGGAGAAGGCCCATTTCAGTGATATGGTCAGACAAGACAGAACTAGTATCGAACAGCAAGACTTTGGACGATTTGACGTGTGACGACTTTGAGCTCACCCGACGGGGTGACGGACTAGGTGGACAGTGACCAATTGTTTGACGCTTGAACGTGTTTGCGACAATAGCACGCTCTGCTTTGTTTTTCTGTGTGACTTGATTTTTTATTTTTTTTTTTGCAGCATCAGCCACCAGCCAAGGAACGGATTGCGCGTTGCTTGCGTAACTTGTTTTCATTCTTGCAGGTTGTCGATTGCATTCGTGGAAAGTTTGTGTTGGATTTACAAGAATATGTTAACCCTTGCCCTTTTGGTTTTTATGATGAACTTGTTGATGACGTGGTTTTCAGGACATGATCCGCGGGCGCCAGGATTCATTTTATGACTGTTTTAATTTTGATACTTGATGTCTGTTTTTGTGTGTACAAATGTCCGCTGTCAGCCGGGCTATAAGCTCACTGACAGGAGTGCGATGATTTTTGTTTGTGTTGCCGAGTGTGTGTGGTGGACAGTCAAGTTTCAAGGACTTGGGGTGATGGTCCCGGGGCCCAGATGGTAACTAGAGGTTCCGCGGGCCTGGCTACAATGAGTGTGGTGATGAGAGGGGACGCTTTGCAGGTTCCTTTTGATACGTAATGACACATTGGGTGAATGTGTCAAAGGGGGAGAGTGGTAAAATAGAAATGGGTGAGTAGGTTTCAATTTGTAATTGTGATATACAAATTTTTTTTCCAAATTCACTTGCTTTCAAGCTTTAACAGGACATGCCAGAATTCACCCAGCAATGATGGAAGGAGCAGAGGAAGACCAGTGACATCTGGTTGTGGTGTGGAGATGACAAATTATAGGATCGCTTGCCGAAGAATGCATCAGGTATCTGTGCCCTCGTGTCGTTGATAATGCCTGTGGTGGTTGTCCCCATTGAAATACAGAATCTCAATTGGAACCTGGAGTCCCCACTGGCGGGGCTCCTGAAGCAAGCCAAAAGAGACATTTTGCCCCCGTGGTTGAGCGACGACCATCCAACATATATTGACACTATAGGAGTGCCCCGGGGTGTGCCAGATAAGTATAAACTCGTTAATCAAGTGTCCTCGGGATTCGAAAGTATCTTCCTATGGATCACCCCCAGTAAAAATGTAGACCGTATTAATTACGTTCATTACAATGTCCAACGACTGGGTAATTATACAGCTGAATCATTTGCCGCAGTTCATGAACAATTGGCTGCAACGTCGTTAATGGCGTTCCAAAATAGAATTGCGTTGGACATGCTATTGGCTAAGGAACATGGTGTGTGTGGAATGTTTGGTGATGCATGTTGTACTTTCATCCCAAACAACACGGCACCAGGAGGCCGACTGACCAGGGCGTTGGAAGGACTAAGGACACTGAACAAAAAGATGAAAGATCATTCAGGCGTACACACCGATATTTGGTCTGATTGGATGAAAACGTTCGGAAGCTGGAAAGGCCTCATCATGTCTGTGCTTGTTGCTGTAGCTATTTTTATTACAATTATGATTTTACGCGATTGTTGTTGTATTCCATGTATTAGGTCACTCACTGTCCGGTTGATCGAGAAAACCGTCGGCCCGTTGCCACCGATGGGCCAATATGCCCTGGTGACTCAACATGAGCAGCGGGGGGAAGGAAGGATCGACAGCGCGCTGGTAGCTGTTTGCTAAAGTAACGGGTGATGACCTCATAAATGAGGTCATGAGAGGGAATAAAGGAAAATGTGCTTTCGGCAGTTTGCAAACATATGTTTTAAGGTTGCGTTAAACTTATAATCATATTAATATCTAGTATTAGAGTGCTCGTGTGGATTGGTGGGGGGCGAGGAATGTGCAGACAAACTGCATGAACTTGTTTTCTTCAAAGTGTTGTGGAATAGGCCCGGATAGGGAGTACCGGAGGAGACCATCTCAAGGTCGGTTAGGAACAAGAACAACAGCACGTCTATGAGACCGGCCTTCGAGGGAAAAACCCAACTGTCTGACCTCAGCGACACCTGGACCGGGGAGGAGATGGCCATCGACCAATCATCTCACAATATTTTGCATGCTTTAATATTCATATTGTGTTTCTTTAAAACTGGGCAACCCGGAAGAATGTGTCGTCTTTTGGTGGTCACAAAAACGCACGAGTTTTAGTGTGAGGGACCCGGGACCCAGGCCTGTATTAGTGCGCTTTGTCAGGAATAAATAATTGGTAAATTTGGTCTGATTGATCTACTGGTCTTCTCTTTGACAGAACGAACTCGCAAAATTGTTAGGTGCGCCAGTGTGTGGATTAGGACATAGCAATTTATGTGTTAAGTGTTGATCGCAATTTGGAGTCAGATCAATAACTAGAATCCGTAACCTAACAGTGGCAAGTCAGCATTAACGTATTTGCTAATTGTGTCAAGTGTTATGCCGCACTGGGTGTTCCAGGGTGTTTTCTATTATACGCCCCGTCATACTTGACATTTAAAACTTGGACCAGCTAAAAGCATGACAGTTATGACACAAGTGGTGAAACACGATTTTGGTGATCAAGGCACAGACAAAAAGATTCTGAGTTTGGCAGACGTGCACAGATCTGCATAGACTCATGTCTACTTCCACCATGTAGACGTGTCTGTCGTACGCTGAATTTAATGTTAATGAGAGGAGCCAATTTCATTAATCAAGAAAAACCCAGCTGTGTTCATTCCCATAACGCCGCAAACGCCCATTTCCACCTTTGTGCGGATACAGAAATAAAAGTAAGAATAAGAAATAGTAAAAGAAAAAAAAAGTAAAAGGCCAGCTCAGTAGCCTAGTAGTAGAGTGTCCGCCCTGAGACTGGAAGGTCGTGGATTCAAACCCCGGCCGGGTCATACCAAAGACTATAAAAATGGGACCCATTGCCTCCCTGCTTGGCACTCAGCATTAAGGGTTGGAATTGGGGGGTTAGATCACCAAATGATTCCCGAGCGCGGCACCGCTGCTGCTCACTGCTCCCCTCTCCCCTCCCCCCCAGGGGATGGATCAAAATAACATGGGTTAAATGCAGAGGACAAATTTCACCACACCCAGATGTGTGTGTGACGATGATCATTGGGACTTTAAATACAATTCCACCCATGCTGGGGAACAATAAGACAACGCTGAGTGCAAGACATTCGCTGGGCATGATAATAAGCCTCTTGCTTGGTTATTAAGTAATTAATAGGTTGGGCTTTAATAAGCTGATTAAAAAGCTAAAACAAAACACACTAAGTGGTGCACGTAATGCACTTACATTATAGATACAGTTTGACTCTTGTGTGAGAGATTTCATTGCTTATGTAACTGAATGCATTATAAAACAAAATATATATATTTTAATTCATTACAGTGATTTTATTAAACCCCTTCAAACATTTCATAAACTATTTGATATTTCTAGAAGAGGTGAAACAAATTTACATAGGCCATTAAATTTGGCTCAGGGACAAACTACACATGTAGGAGGATAAAAAAAAAAAAATCTTGAAAGCATCTTTCTGGTGTACCCAAATTTAATAAGGTCAACCTTATTCTCGCACTGATGTCAGATGTGGCATCTTGGGTTTTTTAGCCAGTTCAACAACAATAATAATTGCCTTTTTGTATAGAGAAAGCTAAAGGACTCACTGTTGTAGTAGGCAAACTGGAGGTAGTCATAGTGCAGTGGCAAGTAGTTTTCCATAGGTGACAAGCGGCCTGGCCGGGTAGCGAGATCTCTGACGCACTCATGCTTGCAGTGCAGTACCTGAGTGAAGTGGTCTGTAATAACAAAATAACTGGAATCAGTCTCGACAATGGAAAAAAACGTCAACAAATATTATGGTGTTTCCATCACAGTTGCAAGTGACACTGCCGGGTGGTCCTTTGGTTAATTAAGTTCCCCCCACAGCCATTAACACTGCTGAGATCATCTATGTGATGTCAGCACATCTCATAAAACACACAAGCCCAAAATGATTAATTGCTTGTTTACATTCACAATGGAAAACTGAGCTTGATACTCTGAAAAACAGAGTCATCACCCTCAATGAAATTGGCCAGGAGGCATTTGATATGTTTGAGGAGTGGGAGGTGAAGATAAAAAGGGTAAAACAGATAATAGCATGGGAATGAGACAACTTGGATGGAAGCCAGTTAGTCGGTCATGTAGCGCATTTAGTGAAGGTAAACATAACTGGCCACAACTTGAGCTGCACTTTCATAAGATTCCTGTCTTGACAAAGAGAGTTACTGAGTGTGGTGATGGCAAACTTGCTTCTTGACCTTTTTGGGAAGATAGCAACTATATCACTTCCTCAGGTTAAGACCTGAGAGGAAAAGCAGCGCAGCGGCCCGTTGCCTTCCGTGTTGTGAATGATCACTGACATCACCCCAGCACATCTGCAACACTAATTTCCTCCCCTTTGTTGCGGTCTGTTCAGTCTCAGAAGCCGTGTCCAAAAAACGTGCAGCAATTATTAAGAACCTCACTTTCTGAGTCACAACAACAAAAATAAATAAAAAATCTGTCTTTCTCAAAATTTCAAGACCAGATTGCACAATATTACAATCCAAAATCACACCATAAAATAAACATCGTCTTCCTCCAAGAGTGGAATTGAAAATAATCTTCTGATTATAAGTCAAACAAAGCCTATCCAACGTTAATTAGCCGTTGTTTAGGGCCTCGTATTCAAAACAAGAAACGCTCGCCAGTGATTAAGCAGGCGCTACTGCACACAAGCCACCAACTTTTCCACTGATTGCTCTCAACACAAACAACACCCAGCGACTTTTCGCTCTGATTATATTTTTTACAAGCAGCGTGTTTTGATAGCTCTCAAACTGTAGCTGTATTGTATGCAGGGGTGTTTTACACTGTCAACCAAAACGGCCGATAAATTGAGAGAATCAAACACAGACAAACTCAAAAGAAAGATGACCAAGTCTGCTTAGCCTTTTAACAAAATGCGATGGATCTCATTCGAATGTGCTTTAGTGCTGCGCCCTTGAAGTGTATATTTTCTAATTCAATATTATTCCAAACTTTGAAATGTAATTTTCATTATGCAAATAGAGTGCGTTGTGCAGAGCACTGAGATCACATTACTGTCTTTCGCCCTTTGACTCGACGCCAAATGACATTCAGAGCCAAGCCACTGCCAGGCAGATTTGATCACCCAGTGAGCACAAAGAGCGTTGTTTGGCCTCGTCTGAGCCTCCCGGGTCTCTTTCAGCACGACATAGCCTTGCTCAGGCTTAGGGCCAAACAGAACAGTCACGATAGGTTGATAAAAAAAAAAAAAAAAATGCTTTCAGTTCCAACTCAAGTTTTACTGCTTTCATGGTAGATAAAGACTCATCGCTTTGGAAACTGCTGTCTAAGGGACAAACAAATTTATAAAACCACTATTGTAAACACAATTTGTCTTCGAAGATGACATCCGGCCACTGACGTTGCAGGATGTCATAAAAGGAAAACACTTTTCAATTTCATCTAGAGTAGACATCCGGAATGGTTCAGCAGGTCTGTGTGTGTTTACCATTTCAAAAGGATATCAGTTTTTATTTGGTGAAGACAAAAATCGTGACAATGAAACAACCTATGGCCAAAATCTAATTTGAAAAGTTTGAAATAAATGCTGTGCAGGCGTTGGTGGCTACCTGAAATAACTTCATAGAGGCTGTAAGGGTAATCAAGGTGACTGTGGCCCTCAAATTCATGTGGCCCCTGACACAAGGCTCGGCAATCCATGTCGGCTTTGTAGTACTCCACTAGCGCCTCCTCGAAGAGACGGCTGGCCTCCGCGTAGTCGCCTTGTTCGTACAAGTTCATAGCTCCATTAAAGGATTGCTGCAATGAAAGAAAACAGAAAAACGGTACGTAATAAAAACACGTTTACCCATTTTAAATGATCAGAAACAGAGTTTTGGGGGGAAGTAAGCCAAAGCAGACAGAAATAAGCACTGTTTTAAAATAATAATGTAGCATGTAATGGCTCAGAGAAGATCTGTTTACACTGGCAAGGTGAGTTGGAGAGTAAAAGCAATTGAAACCAGTTTGAATGACAGATTTGAGTAGCTTGTAGCTGAGGTAGAACATATGACAAGAAACAAAAAACAGTGGTGTAAGAGAGGCTAAAAGATTCTCAGTGGAGCAATGCAATAAGTGTGCAGAACTTAACCACAAACGGCACTAAAGGAGTTTCCAGTCATTGAACGGCCAGTAACATAAAGAGCCTTTCATACCTCCACCTACTTTTCTCTTTATGTGAAGCGTGAAGAAGAAAAACAATGATCAGGAATCACAGTGACAGCTAGCCAAGTGTTGCAATAAGTGAAATTAGCCAATATGTGCAACCACAAAGCAAATATACATGTAGCGACGTGCTTTTCCACTGCACTCACTTTAGAGTGTTCCATTTTCCATAACAAAGTGTTTCTAATTGCCTATAGATGCCACAAAATGGTGGCAAAGGACTACTTTTGTCCTAATGAGGATACTCAACTTACTTCAACAGTTCCTTGGCACCAAGATACTACAACATGGCGCCGAAGCACTATTGTTATTTCATTTGCCTGAGCGCACACACAAAAGAAAATCTGAGGAGGCAAATTAGCAAAAGCTGAATTGGAAATATTCAGGGTTCACTATACTCATAATAAAGGGGTCTTTGTTTACGATAGATACTCCCCGACGAATTGGAGGGGAAAAAAAATGATCAATCTATCTTCTCCATTACCTGGTGAGGCCGAGCTTCACGGTCAACAAAGTGTTCTTTTTTGACCCCCTGTCGATCTTTGTACTGCTCCAGGTTCTGACTCATCTCCACATGTTCTGGATTGGCCTGGAAGTAGGTATGGGCTGCAGCCGCTGCTTTGTCAGGCTGCTTCAGCTGGAGGAAAACAGAAAACAGTTTGTCATTCCATGAAAAAGTATGTTGTCATTGAGCAGCACCTTTTTTTTAAACTGTAAAGAGAAACAGACATGGCGACCATCTCTGCGACAAACACAAACATTTTTCTTGGCATCTGTTTTAGTCCGTCGCTGAAAAAAATGGTACGATGTATTTTTTCCGCCTCATTGCAATTGTAAAACAGGCCTACACTTAAATTTTATGGCAACGCAAAACATCTGCTCCCAGCAGAGAGTAAATCTGTAACACCCAGTCTGATCCGAATAGATTTATTAGAATCTTAGAGCTTGAGGGGATATTTCATCTCTTAAAAATTTAAACAATGTACATTTATCTAATGCCAAGCTTGAAGTTATATTAGTCATGGGGACCAGATTTAGACCCTAAAAATGTCAACAAATAAAAATCAATGGAACCTGATTTTAAACACGTTGAACCACCCTGCGACATTGTCCCCAGTGACTTGACAAACGAGAAAAATTTTGACCTAATTAATTTTTTTAATCATGTTAAAACATTAGATTCTGTCATCATATAAAAGATTACACATGGACAGAAGCAGACATGATTGAGCACACTAACAGTTTGGCTCCATTGCAGGGACACCTAATTCCATCTGTTTAAATCCTTCAAGTTGATGACAGGTGCAAACCTAAAACAGATTGACTATTTTCTCATCTGCTCATCTGACAGCTGAGCTCAAATCAAAATAACAGGATGGTTCAAAACTACATTGGTAAGAAATCCACAGGAGTCTAATAGTTTTGTGTACAAAAGTAAAAGGTCTTTGTAATTTATGTGGAGTGACAGTTGAGTAAAGTACTTAACATTCTCCCCACAGACATTCAAGCTCTTATTGATGACTGTGGGAAATAAAACCTCGGTTGGATATGCTCGGTCGGTCGGCCTTGAAAGGCTCAAGATGGTGTCAGCTGCATTCCCGGCCTTAAGGGAGCTTGTTGATGTACCATCAAAGGTGCAGGACGAACAGATAAGATCCTCCTCGCAGTTTTTAAACCTCAAGAAAACAGCCTTTGGTGCGTTGCTGCAAGCCTGATGACTCCATAACCCGACACCACTATCTAGTCATCTGTTTACATGTTTTGCGCAGAGCCCTGGAGACAAAACAGAGATCATTTCCCTACATGTGATAAAGACACAAGTGAGGAGGTTACTCACCTCTTCTTCCTAAACTCCTCAAAGACCACCTGGCTTAAGGCTAAGGACCAATTCTCATATCTGATATTGGAGCTTACTTTTGGGCAGAAATTATGTTTGGAATGCATGGTATTCAAGAGACAGTAATTCTGGAGGCTTATGGTGCTAGACTGGAGATTTGGTTTGGCTATTTGTTTGTGGTTGTAGAACGGAATGTCACATCGTCACAAGAACACTTCAAGGAGGAACAGTTATAAAAGTAGCAGATCTTTCAAATTGGAAAATAATTTTTATGTTACGAAGGATTCCACTAATAAATGAAAACAAAACTTTGAGCATACTTTTTTCCTTTACCTAAATTTGAAAGGAGTACCAAGAGGTTCCACTTAGTTCTCAGTTTGCTCCCCTCCAAAAACGTCAACCTGTGCCAGAAGTGCCGGACCGCCCTGCATCAGATGATAAACAAACTCTTGATGTGGGACAACTGTTCTGCCAAACTCCACGGTGCTCCCGCTTAACTCAGAGCTATACAAACACATCTGGACTAACACCAATGACCTGATGATCACATTGCAACCAAAACCATGGATGCAAAATTCTGAATCTGTTAGATCAAGGGTTCAGAACTTGTACAGGCCAATCAAATGCCACCAGCATAACTTTTATATGTGATGCAACACATCAGAATGAGACGTGAAGATTAAAGCATATCACATTTTGTCCTGAACAGTATCTCAGACATTCTGGGACAGGTCTAAACACATTAGCATATTCCTGGCACAGCACTTGTCTGCTTAACGCCAAGAAGTCATTACTCGCAGGCCTACAGCCGGTTCATTTATTAACAACTCATGATGACTATTTTTATGATGATAATTCCAGTATCTTGACTGTCAGGCAGGTGCTGTGGTATCAATGCAACTGTAACTAAGTGGCAATCAGCCCAAGGTGGATTCAACAGGGAAAGACGCCAGCTTCTGCCCTGATCCTGACAAAGATTAGCGATATAGAAAATGCACGCAATGCCTGTGCTTTTGCAGGAAGGGAATAATCTACAAGCCAATCAAATGCCACCAGCATAACTTTTAGATTTAAATCAAACCTTTTAAGTAGAACTCAAGCCTGAGGCCCGGGGGCCAGATCATTTTATGTGGCCCGCAAAGGCAAATAATGTGTGTCAACTCAATGTTTCTTGTTAAAATACCAAGACTGTAAATTGCCTTCTCTTTTAATAACAGTGAGATATTACAATGATGTTTGTTACAATCCCACTTTAAAAAAATAAAATAAATAAAAACATTTACATTGTTGAACTTTTTTGTACTGGATTATGTTGTGTGTATGTGATGAGTGGCCCATCCATTTCTATTTAAGTCATTATTGGCCCCATGAGGGAAATCATAACTACAATTTTCCGGCAACAAAAATGAATTTGATACCCCTGGTCTACAATCCTATGGAAATATTACATGCAATATAGCAGAAAACATCTGTGAGCTCGGCTCATGATGGTTTATAAGGCCAGAGAGTAGGTTGATTCAGCCTTTGAGGAATGTTCTACCGAAGAATGTTCACATTGCAGCAGCAAACCTGCTTATTAGTGCAGATGCAGACACCCGTTTTTGAACAAATTGTTAGACAGAAGCATTTAGGAGATAAAACCAAAATTATTTAGACCATTACTCTGTAGCAAAACTAAATATTTACTGAGAGCTTAGCATGCAACTTTTGCTCCCAAGTAGCAGGATGCCATTTTAAACAAACACTTAAACCAATTTATAAACAGACAAAATACAGCAAGTAAATCCCAACCAATCAGCAGCTGAACAAAACATTTGGAGCTACTTGGGTTGTTATAAAGGGAAAAATATTTGCTCTTTTATAAGGGATTTCATGCAGCTATACTAATATTTGCTAATCTGATAGGGCCACGATGAGGAGAAATTGTCACTAGGTGCTAACCTCCAAATAGGCATGTGAATGACATAATACCAGTGTATGGCTGGAGGCTGAACTCTGACTGTAGATGTATTTGAAGTTCACACATTCCAACTTTTATAGACAACAGCAGGTGACATTTAGGATTAGAAAGTGAAAGAGGGGGCAGGGACTTTTAAGTTGTTGTTTTTTTAAACTGATAATTACAGTATATGGTACAATATTAAAGCAGCTTCTTGTACCAGAAGGCAACACAAAGCAAAGTAGATTGAATTGAATGTTTTGGTTGTCCTTGAAGATATTTCACATCTCATCCGAGAAGGCTTTATCAATTCGTGCAACAAGGCGTGGAAAACAAAGTTGAAGTTTTAGGTTGGAGGCACACCCCAAACCACAAATTGTATGGGTGCAAACCTTTTCATCGCTCTGATTATTAGCATTATCAATTATCCTGTTCAAACCTTTGTCTATTGTTATGCCAGGAAAACATATTTTTAGTTTTACAGGGAAAAAAACTTCTCTTTAATTCATCTACTAGGTCTAACAATTTTTAACCTATTTTATTTGGGTCAAGTCGAACAGGCATTAGTTCTCAACGTAAAAAAATACTTAAGCCACAATTTGAATGATATTGCACACCTGTATGAAACTCAATATTAGAATGGAGTCTTTGTTTGGTTTCTACCACTGAGGCCCATTTTGTCTGGTGACTGAGATCTGTTTTTTTTTTTTTTTTTTTTTAAATGAAAAGACACGTAAATGTTTGACATCATTAACTCAGGTTTCATGTGGTTTAATGTTGCAGGGCAGTACAGTAGCAGCTATGCTTGGCACAAATACTTGGCAGCAGTATGTGGTATGAAGGTCATACGAAAGGAACGTTTGTCTAAATGGCTGCTGAATGCTTCACTGTCTCACATTTTGAATGCACACAATGAGCACTTTAGCCCTTGCTTCAAGAATGGAAAATATAAAGCACATTTGAACTGCTTTCATGCATGCTTTCTTTACTAACATCTCTTGGATTTACTCCAATTATGTAGACATCTCCTCTAATCTCAGGCCAAACACGCCGGTTGTTTTTCTTCTACTACTATATCAACGTGAACATATGTCTTCCATCCACGTGAGTAAACAGATTCTATGCACATGGGGAGGGGGAAAAAAAAAACCTGTTGGTGATGTCATGGGTGAACGCAGCCCACGTGTCCTCCCATCACACCGCCTTTTCCTCTAATCTCTCCATTACCACTGACAGCTCCGCACAGTGGCCTCTTTCTGTACGTCTTGTCCCCACCCTGGACCACAGCGTTCCTCCTATAAGGTCATGCCTAAGGAATTTCTGGAAAAGGCCTCACCGCTGCCGCCGCCACCAGAAAGCCTCTTTCATGAGCTCGGGAAGACACACGAGGCCATGGCGAGCCCACGCTCCTTCCATCAGTGGGTTCAATCGTTTAGCCTTCCTTTGAATCCCTGGTTGGCAGACAAGCCTACGTACAAGCTGTCCAATGAATTATGTGTCAGACAACAGACGCAAGAACGTCTGGCTTTTATTAAGGGGGAAAAAAAATGAAAAGCATGCACTATATGTTGAGATTGAACTTATTGGTGGATACAAAACAAACCGGAGGGACTTTATAAATGAATTTAGATGGTAATTAGTCACCATTAGCCAAACACGAATGAACAATCCGTCCTAATAGCATAGCCGAAGAGCCTTTATGACTCACTGTCCATGAAAAGATGATAATGATGATGATGATAGATGAGGTGATGAGTCACTCTTAACTTCTAAATGAGCTTCTACAAAAAGACACCAAAAGCACCCGCCTGATTGTAAGAACAAAACTATACAAATACATAGTACCCAACCTTAAAAGTAAGAAACTAATCAAAGGAAATAAAATGTGTTTTTCAAACCTTCGCCAAAATACATTTTAAATACTTTACAACTATATGATTATATTTTTTAGTGAGAAGCTTCTGCTCCATTGTACAAAGCAAAGACTATAAATCAAAGCTTGGACGCATTTGGTAAGAACTTAAGAACCCTGACTTCAACCACATTAAACAATTTCAAGATGGGCTATGACAGTGTGAGCCAGGACATCTGACAAATGTTCGGGATAAATGGACAAAAGTATCCCACAGGCTCAAGTCTTTTCCAAGACCAGTTTGAAGCGGTCAGTAGAAAAAAATGTGTCAATACTTTTGTTCGTGTAATATACTTGAACATGATCCCAAATATTAGTTCACAACCATTCTGAGCCAATCTGCGTCAAGCCTCTTTAAATAAGACAATTGTTTCAGCCATGTCTGCCTTGTCGCTGACATCATTTGGAGTAGGGGGAAATGGCCGCTTCCTTTCCATCTCCAGTGACAGCTCATTTCAACAGCGAGGGAGTTCTCACTCTGGGAGAAAATGTTACTCTTTCCCAAAGCAAACTGACACCACATCAGCTACTGTAGCCCTAGTCAAGCATCAGAGTCTTAACCATGTCTGATTGAGCTTCCTGGCCAGGTTGCGAACCTTAAAGGGCAGCTTTGTGTTGGAAACCTCAAAAAGGTGTGTGAATGTTTAAAGAAATGCAGACAGGGTGGAAAATAGGCCATAATGTCTTCCACCCCCCTCCAAACTTCTCACATTCTCTCCTAGAAAATTGTAACGCACACTCTTTTTCTCCAAAGTACTAAAAACAGAATCGGTTAGCCTGGCGTCTATTTTCTTATTTGCTGGTCTACAACTGTTTCCTTTCGCATAAAGGTGTCTGTTCCTAGACTGGAAATGAAAATAGTACGACACACACAGTTGTCACCTTGAATGTGTTTGTCAAAGGTCTATACTGTTGCCCACGCATGAAAACCCGCAAATATTTGCAAACAGGAACTTCTATTGAGCTAAACATAAAGAAAAGTTTGACATTTAGGGTAATTCACATTTTTTCCACCCTTTGCTCAAACTAAATCAATACTACGGTTTTGTTGGAGGTAAGACATTATGTATATTGTATGTCTCAAACTGTCTACAGAAGAGAAGGAAAAAGGCATAAAGGTTAACGTCAGGAAACTAAGGCCCTTTTTGTTTTCACCAAAAAGCACCAGAGACAATGAGCACTGGTCTCCCAGATCGAGGTCACAAGTCTCACATGAGTGAGGACTTACTAAGCCTATCCGCAAGCCACACCAGTACGATAGTGTGTCAATGTTCATTCTTAAGTAGACAAATGCACGCAACCAGGAGCAAAAACGACACTGCCAATGTGTGTGTGGGGTCAGTCAATGTGCAGACAATGCCAGCATTCATACAGTTGCAGCTCTCACCCACTGCGGCCCCCACGCCCCAAACACAAATAGAAACTCAACATTGTTGTGGCCAATGTCAGATGGTAAACTAGCGAGCTTGCTAGGGAAGAAGTCAGACATTAGTTGACATGACTTATTCTATTTCTTCTGTTTCTACGGCATTAAAATTTGGGGACTACACTGTATCTTTGGAAAACCCCGAACCATTGAGGTGACCAACAAAGAGAAAATGCTAATACGAGAGGCGAACGAGTCGTGAAGCCTATTCACAAGTGGAGATCTTACAGTTTCCTACAAAAATACTTTGCATACGTTGATCTCCTGAATGAACTCCGGTATTTAAAGCAAATGGCCAGGAAATAAGTTGGCTGTGTTCACACCCACAACGGCGGAAGCGCCTGTTTCTAATAGTGCTTGTCTGTGAAGATACCAAATGGAAGAAAATTCCACCAATGCTCACATTTAGACTAATTTGCATTGGACACAAAATAGTGTTTTTCCATCTACTCAAAAAAAAAAAAAAAAAAACTGAGAATACATATACAGTATTTTGTATTATGATTATGATGATGATGATTAATTATTATTATTATTATTATTATTATTATTATGTTTGTCTTTTTGAAATCCCTCACAACTATCAAAGCAATATAAAAAATGCATGTTGCTTATTTTCATTATTTTTTAATTTGCTCCTCAGACTGCGGGAGATGATAGGATCAGTCCACCAGTAAATTTGATTATTTTGCTTATTTCCTTGTAATTTCAGAGTAAATCCATAATTGTTTTAAGACTGACCTCCACATTCACTGACTTAACTTTAAATAATATTGTGCCATCAATTCAGAAAACAATGTTAGAGTATGTTGTGTAAAAACAGAGAAGAGTTTAGGGTCAAACAGTGAACAGTGAGAAAGGAGGGCACGTCATGTTCAAGCATAGCTTGTTTGGATGAGACAGTAAAAAAAAAAAAAACTGATTTAAAGAGTTGAACACTTCAGTCATAATAATATTTGGGAGTGCTGTCAAGGGGGAGGTTGAGATGTCTCGAGTTTTACACAAACTCAGGGAGTTCTTAGTTTGGGGTCATAAAGTAACATGCTTTGCAGCTGGCGTGAGAGTGAGTGGATATAAATCTATAGAAACGCACATACTAATGTGAGGTGAGCTGTTTCTCACAAAGAGGTTAATTACCACGTGGGAAATCGTCTTTAAAAGTATTAATAGTCGTAAGCCTAGTTTAACGACTTCAGTTAACATATTGACTTTGTCACACAGAAATAATAGCAACTATCTGAAATTTACGGATTGGTCAACAGGTAAAGATTGTTTTTAGCCTCATCAGGGGCCTCTAAAAGGTCTCGGTTTGGTCTTTTCATGAACGTGTCTCCTGTTGCTGCTGTCGCATTACACAAAAGTAGCTTCCTTGACACACAGCATGCTAACAGGAATTCGGGCACACAAATACGCATACTTGAGCCACACACCAAATAATGCAGTTGAACCCAATGGAACGGTCACACACTGTGTAGGGCTGCAAATAGTTTTCTGAAGTGGCTGATAGTCAACCTGAGCCATTACTTAAACTGCAGGATTTTTGAAAATTTTAAAACCTTAATTTCTTGATCACCAGTTTGTCTACATCCTTCTTCTGTGGTTGACTTGAGAGCGTTTGAACATGAAGGGAATGTGTGAGGGTATTTTTGTATAGGGTTGGGGGTGGGTCGTAATAAGTGGCATGCAGGTGACCCTTTAGTGAGATTTCTCAGCACCCGGCATGCCTCGCATTCTCAAGACATCTTTCAGATTAGGTAATGTTGTCTAGATTAGGTAATCTTAGGAAACAGCTTAGTTTAGGTGTTTGATTACGTATGAATTTATAAGATACGTTATGACTTCTTTTTTAAATCACAACACATGAGGCACACAAAAACACTTGGACCTGGCAGTAAATAAAATGCTCATGTTTCTACTGACGGAGGCACAATGGCCAAACACTATGAATGGCCGCTTATATTTCATGCTGAATTAAAAACAGAATACAAGACTTTGTTTCAGTGATTGAACTATTTAGAGAAAATGAGCTCTTAAAAACCACACAGCCTACTCATTCCAGATTTGGATTTATTCCTGATGCAGAGATGAATCCAGAGCCAAAACGGACTACTTCACAATGTTTGCTTCATTGATGATAACATTTTTCAGATTCCATATCCTTTCGCAGTCAATCTTGCACGGCCACCCATGAGAGGCTCATACGGATGTGGCACTACGTGCTCTAAATTGTTGACATTACACATTGCCATTTTAGGACCTATGACTTTCTATCCTGAGTTTATTGTAGTTTGGAAATGGTTGACAGTTTTTCCCTGGTTGTTATGCCCGTTGGAGCACATGTCATACGAAAACGTTTTTTTTTTTCACCACTGTCCCAGACGTAAACTCGTGTGGTGTCAATTGTAGCATTATCTAGGCATATCCACGAGTTTGTGGCCTGAAGAAGAACAAGATGACATAAGGTGTTCATCCAGCGTGGCTCCTTCGGGTAACCATCAGCCACCCGGTAGAATACTGGCATGGAGTTCAGAACATTCATAGAAGCCCAAGCATAATATCACACTAATTTTGCTAAGTTAGCAGACACTTTTTCATTATTATTTGAAATTGACACTTGGAAATATTAAGAAAGCAGTAACACAATGTAACTTTTTCGTCTAAATAATGAACCTTGAATGACTCTTGGGGTAAGGTTTAAGTGTTCCTATTATTGCCTATTTTTTCCCTTTATGCTTTGTTACGGTTGGTTGATTCTAAGTGAGCCATTAAATTAAATAAAGAAGAACTACTAAAATCCCAAGCAAAGTCTGACAGACTGAGCGGACTGCCAAGTGACTGCGCAATAGCGCATGATTCATTCCGACATAAACTCAAAACCATTACTTGCAGCTGACTCCATGTGGAATAAATGTTTCTGTATACGTGAAAGACTGACTGGAGTGTCATGCCTTCCCCTGAGCCAATCCTGAAAATTTCAGACCGAGATATCCATCAATTTCTCTCAGCCAGCATGGTAGAAACGAACCACCTGGCAATAGTTTCTCCCGTGGCCCAGCATGACCGCAGGCAATAAAATCAGCACCCATTCTACTATACGTTCAAAATACCAGCCTCGTCTCTTAAGAGCTGCTTGGGAAATAAAAACATGTGCTGCTCTCTGTTGTTGAGGTTACACAGAAGTCAGAGTGAGAACAACTTGAGCTGTAGAGAAGAAGGAAATGATGTATGGGGGTCAGAGGATAAATGCTCACATATTGCTTGTTGTTGTCTCACCTGCATGGGATTCCCTTCTGTTGTTGTTTCATTTCTTTTTTGATCTTTGCACACATGCATGAACACGTGTTTAAAAGACACCACGAGAAGAATGAACAATGACCAGCTCCAACACTTGAGCAACGGCGCAGATGCTGTTAAATCTTGGCTCTAGATTTTCAGCAAACCTCGGCAGTATTGCGCCATGGTTCTGCTTCTCGACAGCCAAATAACACAACACAAGCTACGGTATGTGTTCTGTTGTATCTGCTCTTCCAAGAATCCAGAACATTCGGTCTGGCAGCTCTGACACTTTGCTCCATGTAATGTCAAGGCTTTGACTTTGGCAGGAATGAATGCCAGCTGCCAGTAAAAATGGCTACTTCAGAGGCCATGGGAATTACCAAAAATTTTACTCATTGTACTACTGTGGGGAAATAGCCGAGCACATAAAGAAATAGAAACCAGCTGGAACTAATTCCACTTTTTTTACTTTATGGTACCAACTCGACATGGCACTGGGGTCAAAGTGGTTACAGCTTTAAGAGGTTACAGGGTGGTGACTTAAAGAGTCATTCTAAAAATTAGACATAAATGTCAAATCCAGACACTACTAGGAAACTGCGGACACTCTTACTATGTCTTGAATGAAAAAAAATCAGAGGTGCGAATTACCATTGTGCCTACACAACCTAGCTTTGTTTTTGTTAAGGAAAATCACTGACAAATCTTTCTGGGAGGGGGGGGGGGGATGACAAATGTTAACAAGTGTAGGCCAGCAAGGTCAAAGTTCACCCAACCCAGCTGTTTTGACGAGAGGCCCTCGGGCACAATTGGCCTATATCTCACTCGGTTGCCCTCGCTCAACTTTACAACGTGTCCTCATGTTAATCAGTCTTTGGAGAACTCGTGTGTGACATAAGTGAGAAAACTGTTGCCATGAAATTGTTGTAATTAAACCCAAAAGTGGAGGTAGAGTGCCCAAGGGGTGTTTGGTCTTTGGTTTAACTTGTCAAGGAAAATAGTCAGATTGATTCGGGCCCGAATTCAGATCTGACATCATATCACAAGGGGGCAGTTTGTAATATGTCAGCTGACATCAACTGGAATGTCTACACCACAGTTTAGTTTTCACAGGAGCCTACAACTGCTTCTTGCATTATTGAAATATTCCACAAAGCCAAATTACCGTATTTTCTGGACTATAAGGCGCACCTAATGCGCCTTATATATGGGCCAAATTCCTAAATTTAAACTGGCCCGAAGCATTGTGTCATGAAATCAATCATAAGTGGCCCGCTGAAGACTATGAATCATGAATCAAAAAGACTATGGATCATTATTTCGTGATTATAAAGTAATTTGTTGCGTCTGAAGTTGAAATAAAAAAGATAAAATGGAGAATGATTTGACTTGGATTAAAAATCTGCCATGATGCATTAATGGTGTGCCTTATGGTCCGATGCGCCTTATATAAGGACAACGTTTTAAAATGGGCCATTCATTGAAGGTGCGCCTTATAGTCCAGTGCGCCTTATAGTCCGGAAAATACGGTAGACCCAAAAACTAATATGAGTTGGTATACTAAAACCGTCTCTCTATAGTTCAGGCTTGTCTTATGGCCTCTCTTAAGTGGTTCTTGGAAAAAATAACTTTCTCGATTTTCTTGCTATACAGGAATCATCTTTATCGTAGTCACTCAACTTTTTCTTCCCATAGCAGGAGTCAAGTGCACGTCGTTAATTTAAAATACTATAGAATTTGAGTCAACCCACAGCTGCTAAAGTTACAGGAGGGATTTGCAGCTCAGTGTATCATAAGACAAACACTTGAAGCAGGGTTAGATAAGATTGTTTGCCAAAAATCAATCAAATGTAGAAATCAGAGGCGGAGAAAAAAAAAAAGACTAGTGGAAGAAATCTTTTCAGTCACTGAGTCATGGCTTAGATAACAGGAAGTCTCCAGGGTACGAGAGGAAATCCCCAACAATCTGGCGAGGAAAAACACCACCAGACGTATCAAAACAAAGCTCTCCTTTTTTAAAAATGAACACCGCCATTGAAAATAAAACCAGGTGGCCGCTAGTTAAATGAGATTAATTTCTTCTATTATGCCATCATCCTGTATTGAAACAAAAGGATGGGATCAAACTCCCTGGTGAGCTCATATCCTCCCTTCAGCCTCCCACTGAGCCAAATTGAAAAGCCAGCATATGTTCCTATATCGGAAAGCGTCAAACCGCACAGCTTCCCAATCACAACTGCTGTCTCCATTTACTCCTTGAGATGAATAACCGCAGAAGTTTTTGTTTGGGTTGTTAGCAGACTTTGCTGCCAGGAAAAATTGTCATCTTCAATGCGTGGTACTGCGTTTACGACGTATTAGCTAGAAACAAGATGAAAATTACAGAGGGTTTTTAAAAAAAAAAAAAAAATGACAAAAGTGGAAAACAGCATTGTCATTGTGTGAGTCATGACTTTAAATAGCTGATGAAGTCTACTTGTGGATACCCACGGTTTGAATTTTGTTCTGCTCTATTAATAATACCACACTGATGTACTCACACTGACAAAAAAAAAACCTCACATCCTTAAACATTTATGATCAGTATGCTTTTTCATTGACCTCATGTTACACAGCGGAATGATTTGCAATCTTTACTTGAAAAAGAATCTGACAAGGCGAGATGGGATTCAGTCATTAAAAAGCATATTCAATTAAAAAGAATATTCTGAGAAACATCAAAACCAAATGGTACGGTGATCTAACTATAAACGGTTGTCAAATATGATTGAGCGACACTGGAAAATTGTTGATTGGATAAGGCGGCAGAATGTGTGTCAAGTCAATTTTGCCTTTAATTTCTCCTGTTGCTCTGCAAACTCAAATGAGATCACCCTACAATTGAGATGACACTAAGCCTGTGTCCCATGACAGAACCTCTTGGCTATGCCTCTGGCACTGCACGTACAGTGTGAGCTGAGGCCTCCAACAAGCTGACAGCCGACTAAAACATGAACGTCTTGACCAAAACCCACACCCGGGCTGTACTGTACATAAGTAAGCAGCACGTGGGAAAACATGAAAGTGCAAACGACATGCCAGCACATCACAGAAAACCACACGGCGGCACCCAACAGCACGTTATTCTTGGCTGTCTTTAGTGAAGACCCACATGGGAGTGAAGATGAAGTTCCTAAAGAGAAAATTACAGCGAGAAAGTTAATCATACTGTGTTGTAAAAGCTGTTTGAATGAATTTTTTTTTTTTAAATCAAAGATTAAAAAATGAAGGGTCAGACCATGACCTGTCGATTCTGTTTAATGCCCAACATCTGATGTGACGCTTTAGTCTCAGAAGGTCCTATCTAATATTAATTTAATGACAAGATCTCAATCCCATCCCAATCCAAGACAAAATTTCTAACAGATGAGAAGATACTGTAAATCATACAGAAATACATCCCTCTTATTAGCCTTGTTTGTGTCCCCGTTGCTTGGTAACCAGCCCACAAGGTGAGCCCCTTGCAAGGCTTCCCGTTAATAAGTAGGTGTAGCCCCTTTGTAATTTGTAACAGAAGTTCTTCTTCTAAACTATTGCCCAGTGGATTTGAGTCTTAATGTTACATGGTTATGTTTATGTATAGGGGGATTATGTAGTTTACAATGTCTGAGAAGTATTTAAATTGAATCAAGAAGCAAACACGTGCTACAAGCATGCAAGTTCTCATTCACCGTCACACCTATAATTAACTAAAACCACTTGAGTTACTCCGTGCAACTTTATTTAGACTATTAAAAAAAAAGTTGAGCTTTCTTGAGTTTGGGTTTTCCCAGTAAAGAGGCATAAAAGGAGATATTTAGAGTTTGTGGATTTTTATTACATTAGCAATAAAATGTCGACATGGAAGACTGTTAACTCTCGTGAGGAGGTTGACGGAAACTGGGGAAATTAGTTCATTGAAGAGAAGCTGCTTTGCCAGTGAGGTTTTCAACAGCAGCTATATTTGTAAGATCTGGGAGGGCGTGCGGGGGGTCAATGTTGACTCTACTGGGTCAGCAGTTTTCAAAGAGGTGAGCCTCTCTTGGGGGTGCAGAGGACTTCAACGGAGGCGCAGCAGCTTGAGAAAAATAAATAACTTGCTACTGAATGGCAGTTATTGATGATGCTTGACAGATGTTATGGGCTCTAAGGTAATAAAATCCACAAAAGGGCCACAAAATTTGAATTTTTAATGCTTAGTATTACATTGGGAATTTAAAATGTCTTTTTGGGGTTAACAAGGGTTGAGTTACTAATGTTTTACTTTCAATGTCAAGCCATAGCTGGGCTTGCCAAGATCCATTTTTAAACTTGTCAAGCTTGTTTAAATGGTTCTTTCAATATTTATAATGATCCTGATAACAATCTTCTTAAAAAAGAAAAGCCAACCAGAGGAAAAATACTGTTGTCAAAATGGAATTTATAAAATTTAAACCTGTTTCCATTCCTGAAGTGTGAGATTGGATACCACTCAGTCACTAAGATCTCGACTAGTCTCGAGAATTGGCCATGTCAGACAAGTGCTTATGATAGCAACATGTGTGCAACGACAATTTGCTCAGTGTGTACATTGTAGAAGATGAATGTCTTCTTCCTTTTAATGGAAACATGTGAGGTAAGACGTCGACTTGAAGTATCACGTCCGAGGTTATTTACCCCCAAAAAGTTTACTTTCAGTGAAGGTCTCTTATATTATACATCCAACTCTGAACTCTGAAGTAAACATGCAAGTAGAATGTATCATAAACAGTGAAGCTGGCCAAAGCATGAGCAGAATTCTGTTCCAACATCCAGTTGGCAATTTACATTATAAATGGGCCTTTAACTTGGAAATAGAAATTCAGGTTCAATGTTGTGCATATTTTTTCTGAGGTAATGACATTTTTTTAGTCTGAATTGAATTGATGGTGACAATTTTATAGTCTGAGATCTTTTGAGTTATACCCAGTCAGACACTGCATGAAATTGATGCTCAAATGGACTGTTGCTGCAAAACTGTTACGCAATTCTGAAAATTAAAACACTATTTTAAGAAAGGGGACCAAAAGATTAACTTCTATTCATTAACTTTAAAATGCAAAGTTTGCCATGACATGTTAAGATATTTCTACCCGTGTCTTGAGTGCATTAGCAAGACTTGAAAAAATTTTGTCCAGCGAACATCCCTAACCACATCGTGATAAATTTGTTTGGACTTCAGGAACGATAATGAAGCAAAAACTTGTCAAGGATTTTCCATCTTGAGTAATTCGTCTGTCTCACTTTTTACTCCGTTCAGTTTGTCGTTCAAATGAGTTTGGGGAACCAGGAGATGATGCAAAGGTGACTTCACTTTCTTCCTTGATATATTAAACTTCATCTTGCAGTGCTTGGAACTTTAACAGCAATGAATCTTTGGATGGAGTGCCTGATGATGGAATCCCACAGTCTCCAGAGGCCAGCAGATCTAAAACCACGTGTTGGAGCTACTTTTGGCGATCTCCAGGCGTTTTAGTAAGGTCGTTTTGAAGAATTGATTATCATTTTAATCGCCGTAGAAGCAGTTTGGCCGATAAAAGCTACTGTGTTTTATTGAGAACTCCATAAAAGTGAAGCGGTGCTGAGGCTAGCATTTTTGGAAAGCCATGAGCTAACTGGGAAGGATTCCTCATTGGCCTGGAGATGACGTGAGCTGCAGTTGAAATAAGCACATTCCACTTTCTCTTCACTATTCCTGAAGGACAAGCGGCTTTGTTAATGGCTCCTGGTGTCTAACGTCATGAGATTTGAAGCAGATGTGGAGACCCAGCAGGGTCAGTCGTGGCCAAGGATCAAGTTAAGCACTCTTCTGTCCTCTAAATAAGGTGCCATGCTACCTGTTTGGCCTCAGGGATCTACTTTAGGGCCCAAAAGATTCTTGAACCTCGGACACATACTATCTTAGGAATACATAGCAATGCACAAACAAACAGGGTCAAATGAACTGTGGGGTCAAAAAGGCAAAACAGGCTGCTCTAAGAAACTGATAGCTTGTCACCACTGGGCAAATACTTGTATAATTTACAACAACATACTGTTGTTTAAGCGATGTCTTGTGTGATAACAAGTGAAACAAATGACAGAACATACACAGTGCATTTGTAATATTTCTTACAACGGGTTTGACATCTCCTGAATGTTTATTACGTAGATTTTAGGCATTTGTTTTCATTTCAGGTTAAGGAGATAAGACAGGTAGCAGTGCTTTCCTTGTCTACTTGTGGACAGTCATCGATAAATCATTCAAGACAAGTAAGGAAAAAGTTTTTTGGTCAGACCGATTATTACCTCAATCATAGCGCAATACACCCATGAGAAACATCTGTGTGTACGTGTGGAGACACACCCCACACATGGAAATTTATATACTGTGTAAAACCTGCATGGCCAGCTGCTATGTGCAGTCAATTACGGAATGTTAAGCTATTCCGTTAACGACTGCTTTTGAGTTTGGATTGTAAATGCATTTTTATGGCTTGAAAAGAAATGGAATCCAAACGATTCTTCTTTTTGAACCTCCTGACTCACATTAAGCTCACCTAGCCAACAGACTCCTCCTCATTACCTCATTAATCGGCAGGCATTCAATGAACAATATCGGTGAACTGCGCCGCAGTGGGCGCGTACATTCCTACCGGGTGCTACCAGCTCAAGTCCAGTCATGCAGGAGACCTTTGGCACGGCCAAGTTCCACAATGTCTGGCTGTCTGGGCAGAAAGATCCTCTCATAATTAATTTATTTTCTTAGATTTAGTTTATTAAAATAAATAAATGAATGGACTGCAAGAAGAATGAAATACAGCAGTCGATCACACGTGGAGAGTTCCATTTTCCATGTTGCCTCTAGCTTTAACCTCCCTGTTGTGCTGCAATTAAGTCAAAACATTCAACCTGAGCACGTCATGAATGAATCACATGATGAGTCTAAACACCAGCAAGCTTCACAGTAAATAAATTCCACAGTAGGTTGAAACAAGAGAATTTTAGTAGAGCTGCTGGATTATGAAAATATATTAATCATTATTATTTTAGTAATAATTGAAATCACAATCATTCATTTTCCAAAACAAGTAAATTGAGTGTAATAATTGTAATCGAATTTCAATCAATTGCACAGCCTTGTGTTTGGATCACACAATGAAAACCTAAAGCAGAGAATGCAATCTCCTAAACTGAAATTAATTCATCAATGTCTCAATTACTTTGCACAAATATTTGTGTATATCCAACTCATTGAATGACCTCTCACATTTGGATCGACTGAAACTAAGAACAATAATCAGCAGTGTTTGATTGCGAGCCCAGCAGTTGCTGATAAAATCAGGAGCAGTGACGCTTGGGCCCTTTGATCACTCCGCGGTCAGTCCCAGAAACCCGTGGGGGCCCCGAGGTTCAAGCCCAGTCGCTGCCACAGTCTGCCACTCTTTTTTTAAAGCAAAGCAAACAGACCACAACAGGAAAATAAAATATTTGCGAGCACTAAAAGATTGGAACATACGCAGCACTGAGCGAGTGGAACAGTCCGGAGCCTGTGGGAGCCTCTTCAAAAAGGGTCCGAAAGGCCACATTGTACTGACACAAGACGTGTAAAGGCGGAATGCTGCAGGAATCTTATTTATTTTCACAAATACCACTGAGTGCCACTAAAGTACACGTGAGTTTAAAAGCACATCTAAAAAATGATGTTGAAGCGAGATCAGCACTTAAGGAATGAATCAATGTCTGCCGATTCAAAAGGAAATGTCCAAACCAGACAGCTTGGGGTCGAACAACTTCCCACCAAATGTGAGCATGGAAGTTGTGTGTCATCAGCGGGCGTGCGGAGCTACTCCGTCAGACGACTGGCTCTCTGCTCCCCTTTAAGGAGCTGCCGCCAGCATCTCATCTGAGCACTAAGTAGACGACAATGTGGAAAGTGGACAGCCTGAGTCTGTGGTTAAGACTTATTTGCAAACTATTAGATACCACAAACAAAATGACGACGGATAAAGCTGGTAATAATGACTAAATATTTCCATTGGCATACAATATTGGTGATAATAATCAATTAAAATGATTCATTGATTTTTTTTAACTAATATTTTGAAGCAGTTTTATGTAAAACTGAAAAACAACGGTACCGTATTTTCCGGACTATAAGGCGCACCTTCAATGAAGGACCCATTTTAAAACTTTGTCCTTATGTAAGGCGCACCTGACTATAAAGTGCACCATTAATGCATCATGTCAGATTTTTAATCCAAATCAAATCATTCTCTATTTTATCTTTTTTATTTCAACTTCAGATGCAACAAATTACTTTATAATCACAAAATAATGATCCATAGTCATTTTGATTCATGATTCATAGTCTTCAGTGGGCAACTTATGATTGATTTCATGACACATTGCTTCGGGCCAGTTTAAATTTAGGAATTTGGTCCATATATAAGGTGCACCGGACTATAAGGCGGACGGTCGGCCTTTGAGAAAATTTTAGGTTTTTAGGTGTGCCTTATAGTCCGGAAAATACGATACTTTGGAATGACATCATTGTAAAAATCGTATATTGTAGCCATCTATAAATAGCTACAAATCTGCTCATAATTGACTTTTCACCTGCTCCTATTGTCAAGCAATGTTCAGCTACTTCATGGGGAAACCACATTCATGTCTGTGACATGTCTTCAAGATTCAGATTGCTTGTACAGCTACCTCACAATGATGTAAAAGTCAGCTGCCCTTGCTGAGTTTGACACAATGTTCAGACTCGTAAGGTCTGCATTTCAAGTTACAACCAAGTGACTTACTCCTCTTACGTTGGATTGTTCCCACACAAAGTGATTAACAACATCCCAACCAAATAGATGGATCTCATGGGGAAATAAAGCTCAGGAAATGTGAAGAATGCAGAACAAATAACCTCAACGTCCAATGCGATGACACAACTTGCGGTGAAGCATTCTGGACAAAAACACCTGCGCGTACACACTTTTGGCACGACGATAAATTCGAGATACACAGAGGGAAAGGAATCTGCAGACAAAGCTTAAAAAAAAAATTAAAAGAAGTTGAAAGAAAAGATGTGAAGAAATCAGGTGACTTTTTTTATGCAACATTTGCATAATTAGAATACAATTTTATTCCTACATCAAGCTGTCATCTAAACTCTTGGCTGAAGGATTTTTGATTTATGTTTGTTGTCATCAATTATGAAATTTTATGTCGTGGTTGCTCATAGTCTTGGGAGCATGTTTTGGCTCTTGTGCTGGTAAAGTATATGAAACCCTGCTGTGTCCTGACTGGACATTTATGGTGTATTTTCTGTACCATTAATCAAAACAGTATGTTCAACATGATACCTTCAAGATGTTTCTGGATTTAATGTAGAAAATGATACAAGTCTGTACACATTGGATACTTGATTAGGTACAACCAGCACACGGGTGGGAAGCCTTTTTTTCTATTGGGGCCATTTTAGTTTTTTTCGAATCTCCAGAGTCCTCATGAATTGAATTAAAAAAAAGAAAAGGTCAAAATTTGAACCCGGTACCCTCCTTGGATTGTGCATGTACAGTAATCCCTCATTTATCGTGGATACCAAAAACCACCCGCGATAAGTGAAATCCGTGAAGTACGGTCACCAACTAGAAGTACTGGGCAGGTTAACGAGTTAGCGGAAAGATACTAATTCACGATCGTGCTAACACGCGAGGACGGACTTCTAAAGGAATGTAAAGGAACATTTGGAGCAATAGTACATTGTCCTAAAGGTTAGACACATGTTTCCTCAATTTAGAAGTTTTATTTTGACTTTCAAATTGTTTTTAAATTTTGCGAAAAAAAAATGTGCGATGTCGTGAAGCAGCGATAAACGAAACGCGAAGTAGCGAGGGATCACCGTATTGTCATGCACCTTGCATGTGTGCAATGTGAATGTTTCCTGTAAAGTGGCAGTCAGTGCATTTGGTACCACTATCACTTGGGTTTTAAATTTAAAAGTTAGTGCTTCTGATTGTGTTTATCCCAGCAGAGTAAAGTCCAATCACCTCCCTGCAACTTCACATCACATCACCTGGCAGTAACTCATGATGATGTTGAAGGATTAGGAGCCAAGCAGCAGGGGCACAAACTAACCCCTGCTGAGGAGACAACAATGGTGTCCTTTCAAGACTGCTTTACAACCCCCACCATCCGTTCCTACCTTGACATAAGCCAGTTGGAGATAGTTGTAAGGGGACCGCCTGCGGAAGTCCTCCACGACATCCTCGCTGATTTTATGCATTGACTGCACGCCGATGTCTTGCTCGATGCAATCGTCCATGCACGACGCTCTGCGCAGCACCACATCAAAAAAGGCCAGGTCGGAGACGGTGTCCGAGAACGGATGCTGGTCTTGACATCTCAGCCGGCAGCGGACTCTGGAGCGTTTCACTGTGGTGTAGCTGCTGAGCGCTTTCTCCATGGTGCGCACCACGCTGTCATAGTCGCCGCTGTTGAACGCCCGCAAAGCGTCCGTGTATAACAGGTCGTAAGGCTCCAAGGAGGACGAAGACAGCGGGACGGAAGTGAGCAGGACAGCGGAGAAGACGACTAAGAAGCTGGCGTCCATCCTGATTGCGAGTGAGATCGGAAGTGTCAGTCAACACAAGGCTGTCAACCTTGACTTGTCCATTTAAAGACTCTGGAGGTGTCACGCGGCATGCTGGGGCGGAGGACGATGAGCGTAAGGTTCTTTCCTTCAGGGACACACTTTTTTTTTTTTTTTTTTGTAGTGGCCGGGCCCCCTCGTCTGGTTCCGGTGACTCCTCCTGCTCCTCCTCCTCCTCCTTCAAATGAATGGACAACAATCACAGCCCACTTCTCTCCTCCACTGGGGGTCTTCAGCAAGTCTTGAGTGCCTCCCAAAATAATAACGCAGTATTTATAGAAAGTAACACTTGCAAAACAGTCAGTTTAACAGCACAAATCATAGTAATTGTTTTAATATATTAATATTAATATAATTCTCAACAAACAATAAACTATCTTGTGTGACTATTTTACCCCACCTTTTTCTAGACCTTTACACCAAATCTTCATACTTCTATTTGAAGTACATTGTCTCTCTCTTGTGGTAGTTTGCACTTAGTACAAGTATTTTTTTTTCAGCATTCACACAATCATCGGCCTCTGTGAATGAAAAATTTTCTTTTTTTTTTATCACTTGTACGGGGATCTTAAATGACATTAATTATATTCAATTGATTAATTGATTTTTAATACAAAAAAATGTAGAAAGCTTTAGTAAGACAAAATATAATGTAGATAAATATATTGTAAAGTTTACAACAATGAAATATTTTGACACTTTTTGGCTCGTAAAATATAGGCTTATATATAGTACAAAAAGTCACTTGAGTTTACAAGGAATCCTATATAGCTTTACTATTTGCCAAATTCTACAATTGTATTTTTAATCCCGCAGAAGATTAGTGAAAGGTCATACTACTTACTTACACACAACAAACAAAAAAACACAAACAAAACAAACAAACAAACCAAACCAAACAAACAAAAGAAACAAACAAAAGAAGGGGGAGTCCAAGCAGATTGCTCTGGCATTTTCCATGTACCTACTACTTACAAGCCGCTTGGAGGCATTTGCGAGCTGCAGTGTTTACTCACAAGTCACGACAACTTGCCCAGATACTTTCAGGTAATTAATTTAATTCATTTCAGATACTTTTCAGGTAATTACAGAGTGCTTCTTGATTGCAGACATTTCTATTAAACGCTCTTATGTAAGTCTTATACATTTGTTATCATTAAGTATTCAAACTACAATTCTATACCAAGTTACTTAATATTGTCCAAAACAAATTATTTGCATACATAAAATATCCACAAGTAAAAAAAATATATATAAACAACACAGGAGCAAGCTGACAATTTTATACAGAATGTCTTTTCATTTCATTTCAAAGCAGGAAGGAATGAGAGATTAGTGTTGAATTTCCGCAGAGGAGAACATTTCATTTCCCCCTAGCATGGTCTAATCACGCTCTCCAATCTGATTGCGTTTTGTCACATGCTAATTGCTCCGTTCTATCCCCAGAAGTGCAGGGACATCTTATCCGGAAACCACCACTCCCTTTGCCAATAAATTACACTCCACTGTAAGTAAACTCAAACTAAAGATAAACATACTTTTTATTTTTCTTATAAAATACTGTACACAAACTCGACTATAGTACTATAAAAACAAGATATACAAAAAAGAATTCTACAAGCGAGTACATTTAACTATTTATGAGAATCAGCAGAACCTCCAAATTTGAACGTCATCTGTTGTGTGATTGTGATCCGACATTAAGCACTATAATTATAATACTAAAAGTAAAACTACTCCCCATTCTCATTGTTCCACTTTATGTCTGAAGTTTCTGAACTGCCACATGATGAAAGTTTGACTTTTGAGGCATATATGAGAAAATGTAGCTTGTTCAACTTTGGAGGTTCCACTTTGCACAACGCCAGTGCAAAGTCAGTACGAGTCGTTTGAGGACAACGTAGGCTTACAGCAATTTATCAGTCGACAACGCCCATTATTGTGGATACTCCCTGGTGACTAAACATAGTTGCTGTTGGACTTGCTGCTTTGCAGCATGGCGTTGGAACTTATAGACCTGGATGACGATGACCTCGAGCACCTCTGACAGGTCAGGAACGCTCCGCCGAATGTCGTGAGGAAGCCACCGGCCCAACTCACAAACACGGCATTACCAAACTCAAAGCTACACAAAAGATAAGTGAATTGAAGCACCATTTTAAAACAGAATCCATTCTGGAGAACTGGGTTACCTGTGGAGGTGATGAGCATGATGGAAGTCGGCTACGACCTTCTTGACATACAGGGTGGTTATGATGAACGTCATTAACCCTGCACAATACGTACACAGTGAATGTCACCCATTTGTCCCTTTGAGTCAAAATTCAACATCTAGTGACAAACAGGAATAAAAAAAAATGAAAGGTGTTGATAACAGAAAACAGGAATAAAAAAAGGCATTGTTAAATTTCTATTGAAGAGTGGCAGATTGAAAAAAAAAATTCTCCATAAAGTTGGACGCAATGTTTGTTGACTTCTGTCTCCCAAAAATAAATTTCTCGGGATGGTACTAGCCTGTCTTGATATCAGTTGGCTGCCCTTTTGTGGCCTTGTTACAATCAGGTATTAGAAATTAAATATTGCCATTATTTTTATGCCATTTTTATGAAAACTGCCATATTGGGGGGTATTTATGAGATACTAGTTGATATCAGCACACATAGATATGAGTACTCATTCTCAAAAAAAAGTGGTATCAAACATTTCTAAGTTTTACCAATTGACATCAGTTCAAATTGAAACCTGGTGAGAAATCAACGTGTACATACAGTAATATATCAAATGTTATTTTCTACCTTTTAATTATTATTTTAGGTGAGCTGTGCTAAATTGTGACAACTCATATTTACATAACAGTTTCTCAGCTATTTCCAGCAACACATCAAGTAAGCCCTAAAGTAAGCAGAGCTGCAGTGGCAGATTTTTATTATAATTTATTTATCATTCTTATTTATTTAACAGCTTTATCCATAGCCTCTAATAACTGACACACTAATGTCTTGCCCAACATGAGGGTATTGGTGTTTGACGTGTGAGCCACATATATATAGGTCCATAATTTGCCATGTATAATGAAATACTGAGAATGGAAATGATGATTTCACTTTATGGTTATTTGGCTTATGTTAGTAGTCATTACGATTGTCAGCCCCAAATATTCTCCGTGCAGATCAATGAGGGAAGAATCATTCTTAAACATCACATATTGTAACAGCAGTAAGAACACAAAGCAAGAATTTTCGTCATTTTTTGGGGGTCTCTCAGATATTAAAAATCTGCCTCCGATACTTTATATTACTTTACCCTCAAAAGCGGCTTCCTCAAGAAATGTGTATATCTTAACTGAAGACCTAGTTCTTCACTTTCTCGTTTGCTTAGATTACACATAGTATGCAACTTGACTTGTCTTGCCTCACCCCCTGACCTTTGGTCTATCGAAAAATCTGTACGACTATTAATTAGACCCTGGTTGAAAAAAGGATCTCATTGATTGTTGAGAACTGTGAAGCCCGATGAGACTCCTTTGCAATTAAGAATGACATAACTCGCTTCACTTCTGCAGCATATTTTTGAGACAAAACAGCAAAATAAGGATGGTAAGTCATACCTGCTGCCATTAACATAATTCCTCCAATCCGAGCCACTGCGCCTTTGGCGTTGGCCCTGCCTTCCATAAAGCGGGTGCATTTCATTCCGATCGTGGAGACCATCAACGCCACGGCTGACAGGAAGAGACTCAACAGCAGAATTCCCCTAGTTATCTGGACCTGATCTGGTAGTGGGCATAAATCAATGAATTGACTAAAATATACATTGTGTGTCAAATATCAGTGTTACTTACCTGACAATTTGATGAGGGAGTTGTGAAATTCACAAGTGGTCCTGTGGCCGACACTGCAGGTCATCCACAGGCCTTCGTAGATGCGATGCGAATGGCCGTGCATCTTCCACTCCACCATGATGGTGGCGGTCACTGTGGATAACGCTCCAATCAGTGCCAGGATGAAGCCGAGCAGCTGCATCGGTGAGCTGGCCATGGCATCCAGAGAGAGAAGAGTAAGCAGGATGCAAAAAGAAAACAAAAAAAATTCTACTCTAATTGGAAAACTTTGTTGATGTTAGTGTGGATGCTTGTTCAGAGTGTTGTCATGCTGTGTGCTGTAGCCTCTATTTATGCCATTGGTGACGCACGAGAGGTCTCCATCTGATGGGAAGTCCTTTTCTTTATCTGATGAGTGATGAAAACAACACATTTGAATGTGTTGAACTTTGACACACATTTGACCCAACACGACATATGTATATTGCGTATTTGTCAATGAGGGCCCAACAAGGCCTTCTCTTCAGACCTACAACTAAAATTTACATTTTAATATTTGTATCATAAAATTCCTTTTGGCTCGCTGCTTTTGATACATTTTATTTTTCCATCAGATTTTAGCCTCTTTACGCTACCATGACAATGTAAACTATCCCGAGCCTTCACAATCAGTTCTGCTGATGTTATTCAAAGCAAAGAAGAAATTGGACTGTTTCTTTAATCAATCAGATTTTTTTTAAAAAAGGAGGTGCAAACGTACATTTGGCATGTATATCATATCATATATCATATCATATCATATCATATCATATCAATCATATCATATCATATCATATATCATATCATATCATATCATATCATGGGTCACCACCAAAACAAATAATAGAGTAGGAGGTCTAATAAATCCACTAAATAATTGATGGTGAAAATACTCAATTATGCTTCTTATCCTCTGTCGTGTACTGCAAAAATTTTTTTTACAAGAATTAACTTTGTATTCTTGTCACACAGATAATTAAAGCAAACCATTTGAGCATGTTTGGAGAAGGGGATGCCAGTTTGTAAACAGACTAAATTTGCTAAGATTGCATCAGCTTCCACCCTTTCCTGCAATAAGCTTCAAACTAAAAGATGCTCCTCTGTCATACACATTATTTATTTTCACCACATTTGACCAAGAAAATGGAATTCTAGGCTCTAGAATATATATGTGTGTTTATGTTCAGTCTTGTTATATGATTATATTGCAAAAAATGTGCTCATCATCAACATTATTTCTGCAGGAAAAGAAAAAAATAATGAAAAAAAACCTTATCGTTAAGTGTGTACACCTCCTGTTTTTAATGTAATAGTCTAATTTAAACCAATTCATTTTTAGCATGTGAATTTTATTTCTGATGAAATCTCCAACATGTGACACAAAAATGCTTGTTCTCAGCTAAGAGGAAAAGAACAAAAAAACCTAAATGCATTGTATATCAAGGAGCTAAGATAAGGGTTTACATGAAATGAAGAAAAATCAAAGGTTCACAGAATAACGATAAAATCAGATCTGATCTTTAACTAGAATGTCATTCAGAGGGCAAACCTCACACAAAAGTTGAACTGTATTACAGTGTGCGTGTGGGGTTTTTTGGAGAAAAAAAAACAGCACATAATCGGATTAAAATATCTATGTTTATTTTATTTAAAAGAGAAGTTGCAAAAAACTATTTTATTCTGTTTTTGTGATTTTTTTTAAAACAAAAACATTTAAATTTATTTTTTCATCAGCAAAAGACCATTTGAAACTTTCATTTTTCAGATTTTTTTCTTTTGAACTTTAATTACGAAAAAAACATTTGCTTTCACGGCAGGGCACTGGTTAGCATGCCCGCCTCACAGTTCAGAGGGTGCGGGTTTGAGTCGGCCTCTGCCCCTCCCTGTGTGGAGTTTGCATGTTCTCCCCGTGCCTGCGTGAGTTTTCTCCAGGCACTCCGGTTTCCTCCCACTTCCCAAAAACAAGCATGGTAAGCTGATCGTGCAAATCGCCTGTAGGAGTGAGTGCGGATGGTTGTTCGTCTCTGTGTGCCCTGCGATTGGCTGGCAACCGGTTCAGGGTGTCCTCCACCTACTGTCTGATGACAGCTGGGATAGGCTCCAGCACACCCGCGACCCCCGGGGGGACAAAGCGGTACAGAAAATGGATGTTTGGATTTGCTTTCACTTTTAGGACTCAATGATTTTATTTAATCTGAAATATCTTTCATTGTAAAAAAAAAAACAAGGCTCATTAGAAAAATATGTATTTGCTGGACTATGGCACAAGAACAATAATAACGTATGACACCATGACTAAAGGATTATTGATGTGAAACCCGAGACAGACTAAACAAACTTGATTAACATTTTTGTTTTAATCCTGCTCCACCTCTTAAGTGAGACAACCGCTCCTGCAAACAGGTTGAGCAAGAGAGCATGTCAGGACGACGCCCTCTAGCGTGTGTTAAGAAAAGTGCAAAGACAGGTAGGTCCTGATTGTTGCTCTTGTTAGTCCAGATCACTTCCTGCCTTAAATTACTCTCCCTTTCTGATAGCATCAATCAAAACTGAGAATTATCAGCGTTAATCGGGAATATTATTTATATTTTGCAGAACCGGATCTGGTTCCTTTGTAATCTTAAAGAAGATGATGGTTGATATACAGCACAAGAAAATAAATTGAGATCAAAAGTCTACACACCCCTGTTCAAAGGCCAGGCTTTTGTAATATAAAAAAAAAAAAAAAACGAGACCAGAAATCTTTTCTAGACGGGATGTAAAACAAAGGGATGACCTAATGGGTTTGCATAAGAGTGTACACCTGTCCTACTTTCCTTTTTAAGATATTTATTTGTTCCTAGTTGAGTTGGGGAGGTTATCGGAGGTCACATTAATTCATAAAAATGTTTTAAAAAAATCACAAAAACCTTCCATTTTCCATGCGTGTCTTTAAATACTGTACACATTTTTTTTTAAAGCACAGTCTACTCTGAGAAACGTCTAGGGTGTCTAGTATGTCAGAAAACAGTACCCATTGCCAAGAAAACTTGGGATTCCTGTTTGTCTGAAAAAATTGAAAACTATAGAGTCCTCGCAGCATTCACTACAGTATGTTTTAAATAGCATCCACGCCTACAGTTGAAATATTCAAATATCATCATATTTACAGGAAAACGAGTTATTTTTTGCCTTGAATATTGCAACTTCCTGTGGACCATGTGACTTGTAGAATATTATATGTTGAAGTAGGGGGTGGGGGGGGGGTTTAACATAATGTATAATGGCAAAAAGAAGTAAATACATACATTTATGTTGTGGTAGACCTCAGTACCAGGCCTTTCACCTAAATTTATGTTGTGGCGGACCTCAGTACAAGGACTCTCACCATGAAGGCCTACAGTTAAAGCTGGGGTGATATGTTTGTCTTTGTGATGTCCTGCTTTTTGTTGATTTGATGAATTGTCTCTAGCCATAGATGTTGGCAGACAGTCATGGAATGAAGACGTGTTCCTCACTTCTGTCACAATGTAATGATATTTCATGGTGGTTTTGTATATGGGGGCAGGCAACAAATTCTCCTTTTTGAGTGTTCAAGGTAGTTTACATACATTTCTTAAAAATTGTTTTTCAATATGAAACCAGATCAACATGGATTTTTCCTGAGTAATAATAATAAATTACAGTTTACATTTAATTTCCTGAAAATGCAAAAGGCACCAATTTGATGGATTGTGCCGTTTGCAACATTTTCTGTTTTTTGGGAACGTTATGTTCGACCCGTTTCCGCGGTAGAAAACAATTAAAATGTCCACAATTGTATCATTTGTTTTTTTTTCTTGCTTTGGTACAAAGATTATCAATCTGTAGTCCTAAAAGGCTGAATAATTTAAAAGAACATGGTCTTATTGTCATCTTCAAACTTTCATCATGCCATTGAAAGTCTAGCATGGGATCGATGGCCTAGCCCTAAAAATAAATGAGGCTGCACCGTCCTTTGTGCAAGCTTAAACAAAGCACTTTAATTGTCTTGTCATGCATCCAAGGTTGACTCCCTGTGCATTTTGGCTTGCCTGCTGCTCCAACCAGTCAGATATCATTCCTACATCAGGCACGGTGAGCTAAGTGCCCCCTGGCTAAACGGCACATCTTGCTTTTGAAGACTCCCAAGGAGATCAGGTTTTTTTTTTTTTGGCTACATCCAAAATGAAAACACTTCCTGGATCTATTCTGGGGGAAAAAAAGTGAGATAAATCCAATTTATTCATGTCTGCGGAAGGGTGTGGCCCACTATGAGGGGTTGAAAAACTGTGTTTAAAGAGTAAAATCTTGAAACTGAGCACGTGTGAACGGTTCTTTGACATTTAAGCTTGAACTGGCTTAAATGATTTCCTTGTGACCTCCCTGACTCCTTACCGGTTCTTCCTGAAGTGAGGTGCCTCAGGTCTTTTTTGCACCTCATAGCTGAAGAAAAAAAAAACTTGCATCAAATTAAAGGCATCTAGTAAGTACACAGAGCAATTTTTTCTTTTCTTTTCAAAGTGCATTTACATAATTTCTGGATGGCGTGAAAGACAAGGACAGGAAAGGGGGGGGTGCACCTCCAGTGGGTGTGTCATCTGTCGTGTCTCAACATGGCATGCTCGAGTTGATAGACAGCTGCACTCGCACCTGAGCTGCCAAGGTGAGACACACGAGTGAAAAGCACTCACCGCCGACCGTCTGTCTGTCTACCGACTTCTTCTCGGTCATCAGGTGAGTGTCGGAGAGCCCTCGATAGAGTTAGATGATTTGACATTCTAACCTTTGTGTATTTGTTTTGTGTCCACAGGTAGTTTTCACAGCTGTTCTGTTGCCCGCACCGCTAGAAACTTTGCCTGGGAATTTATCGCCTGTAACATTTCAGTCATTGTTTCTGGTCGTGTGTGCAACGTGCATCCAAGCCTGCAGAAAAAGTGGATTTTTGGTTGTTTGTAAACAAACAGAAGCTTTCAGGTTGGGATGCAATGATTGCCAAGTACATCGAAATGGACTACTCTGACCAAATATTTTCCTTGTTTGAAAATCTAAGCTAGCGCTTCAGTGGTGACATACATAAGGGCACAGTGGGTATGGTTGTGGTGTTGCCACATGCAAACCGCTCGTGAGTATGTGTGGTATGTTGGTGAACCAGCTCAACTTAATGATGATGATGATGGGTGTAACCTTTTCCTTTTACAGAGGCCTGATTTTGTGACAATGTTGTTAATTAAAGAGCAGACTTAAGAGTTTGGGATTTTTATTGTTAGTTTGTAATTTACTTTGTTTTTAGAATGGGTTTGTTGTTGTTCACTTATCTGAAAATGATCCATTTTAATTTAGTATTTTAAAAAAAAAAAAGGTAACGTTTTAATATCAGTTTGAGCTTTTCCCAAACGACTGCTAACACTTCTATTCAGTCGAACAGTAATAGCCAAATAATTACATTTAAAATACTCCCAGGAAGCTCATGTAGGAAGTTGAGCAACACTAAAATATAGGGCAGTTTCGCTATTTTTAGTTTAATAGATGTTAAATGTAGTATTTATTTTGTTCGTCTTCCTTGTCAATCAATAAGAAGCTTGGATATAACTCCATTATTAATATAAAATTTGCAAAAGTTGGCATTGTAATATTGCATGTTTTATTTTTAACATTTGTGAAGCAGGTCTTCACTGATCTTGTGATTGTACTGGCGTACCTAACATGTGCATGCGAGATGTTTATATTGACAAGATATTATAGCAAACTCACACTACATTACGGAGTTTAAAGTGATCTTTAATGTGTTTTAGGATACAAGCAAGTTGAAATTTAGAATTATTTGAGGTATACTGGAGATGAAGCGTAATTAACATCGAGGAGAACGCCTATTAAGTTTAATAGAGTATCGGATATCATCACTTCGGTATTTCTTGTTCCCACAAAGTTGAGAACGTCTTTGCCTTGTGTTAAGGTTTATAATTAGCGTAATCAAGAGTTTTACGTTCATATTAGCAGATTCATAGCAGATTTTGGTTTGATGAAACAATGAGTTGGTTGAATATTGCGTGCATTAAATATAATTACAATGTTTGATTCTTTTGTTAGTTTTATGGTAAACTTCCCTACAAGGCTCTCATTTCCAGAGAGCAAGAGTGACAAAAGGTCAAGGGAATCGGGTAAGTGTTTTAATCATGTTAATGCATTTAATGGATAGTAGTTTTTTCTTTTCATTAGCCCGTAGAGGTCTGGAACATATACCCATAATCAATCCATTTTTATTCTGGAAATTGATTGCATTCAGGACTATTGCTCTGGTGCCGAAATAAATGTTCGAGACATGAGTGATAAATAAAAATTGAGGAAATTTTAAAATTTAAATACAAAAGTATTTTCCGGTATTACGTGAATCTTTCTGTTTCACTTTTGGAACTGAGCTACAGCTATGAGCTTTACTACCATGTTCTAATCCGTTGTGATGCACCCGCAGCTCAAACTCAGAAACCGTGATCACTTTTACAGCATAATTGCGGTTTGTATTTGCGTATGCACACACCTGAAGGTCTGCATGTATTTAAAAACAGGTTTTTCCCACCAACTGGTTTCACATCCATTTCGTGTTGACTAGGAGAGGGGCAGACAGACACGCTGGAGACACATGAAACAATATAAAAGACACAGAATTTGTCTCAAAATGCAAATGTGTCAATATTTTCGGTTTTATTTGCCATTCAGATTTCCTTAGATCCTAAGGAGAGGTTAGAATGAAACATTAACATCTGTTTTAGTTGTCATACTTGTTAAGTGAAGGGCTAAAACAACTCGTCACTGACTCCGAAAGTTGCTTTATTACAATTTGAGATGAAATAAGTAAAATAAATCATTTCATTGTAACGTAAATTAAAAATAATAATAATAAAAAAAACATTTACAGCATGTTCCAGCACATGTTGATTTAAGAGATTGCATATAAGCTATAAAAACGAAATAACACAAAAAAAAAGCAGAAAATAACCTGCTCAATATTGGACACGAGTCGAATATACAACACGCCAAGCAACACCAGTACGTACACATCCTGAGCAGTTTTCAACATTTGTCCCAGTCTAAGTTCAGAGATCAACAAATCAACGTACTCAACCAGCCCACAAGGTGGTGCTCTCACCAACCACTAGATTTTGGAGGCCCACTTACAAGTGCTTGGAAAATGACAAATATGGCACATAACCCATTCTGAGAATAGCAACTACGCACATTACAAATGCACACCACCGATTCACACATGACAAAATTGATGATACAAGAGGGAGGGTGGTATCTTTCTCCCCCAAAAAAGAAATTAGGTTACTGCACGCTCTACTTATTCAATATGAAAAGATCAGAACATGGACCAGCAAAAAAACAAGGAAGAATGTCCCTTTGACAATGGATATGTGTTTTTGTTTGGATGGATTTCCCTTGTTTCAAGTGTGCTTCCAACCAAATAAACAGAGGAAAGACCTGTAGATGACCTTAAAGGCCTCCCTTTTTAAACTGGATATAAATAAAAGATGAAAAATTATGTTTTTGTTCCCATTCTTGGCCAATTTGGTTGTAACATGGAAAAAAATAAATATTGACACACTAATCACACATTCAATCTTACTGGTGTTTCTTTTAAGCCCAAAATGATGATTAGGCAGGTTCAGCGTTTAGTTGGGTGATTCTTATTAAAGGCCATTTCATATAGCCATCAGAGTGCCATGATAGACTTGCAAAATCAAACGTGATGCAAAAATCAAATCTCACTAAATCACCGAGCGTGATGTTTCATAAAAAATTGCGTGCTACGTAACGGTTTGATCAAGTTTTCGACCCCTACAGCGGGCCTAATGGCCGGCCATCAGTTCCCCACCCATTTATTTAACGTGGCACTTGAAAGACATGTAGTGCTTTAAATCGTTCATTAAGCTTGCAAGAAGGAACATTGAGTCATTCTGAATATTATCCGGTGGCTATCAGTGTAAGGTCGATTGGAGGAGGGGGGGAATTGTAAGTGCCAAATTGCCAATGACATCCTATACAGTCAGCACCTCTGCAGTGCGTCAACTTTAAGGTTGGTGGATGAGTGAAAGGACAACTACCAGCATCTTGATTATTGAAAAAATAAATGAAAAAGGCTCTTTTGCGTTTTTGTTGCACGATATGGCGACGACAGCTTTTAAGGTGGAGGAAGCGGCTGCCAAATGTTGAGGCCACATCGGACTGAGCAGGCACGTCCCGTTTATAAACAAAATACAATGTCAGGGAAAGCAAGCTGACGAGTAGCGCGGGTCAGAGGCTTGGAGCCCTTGTGATGGATGACATGTCGCCGTTAACGCAGCCTCTGTATTGACCGCAAGGTATTTTGGGAGTGACTACATGAGGTGAGGCTGCTTGAGAATTTAAATTTACAAACACCGTAAAATAAAAAATAAATATAAAAAAAAAAAAGAGGAGGGTTTGAAAAGAGTGAGATTCCAGCACTTTTTCTTCTCGGTGGGATGGCAGGGATGCTGACCAATTAAAAAAAAAAATCCATTGCCAACTCATTAGATTGTCCCAAGGCTTTTGGTCTGCAGAGTGTGAATGGTTGAAGACAAAAGGATAAATAGAGGAGACGACAAAGACAGAGGAGGACTGACGGCCTGTCTGGAGCCTGAGTCACCGCTTGTAATAGGCACCTGTAAAAGTAGACGACATCCATCAGAAGACGCACATAACTGGCGTTGAAGTTGTTCCAGAAATCATTTTTCTTTTATTACAACTGGCATCATTTCTCCCGACTGCTTTTCTTGCTCGTAATGTGTGCCAGTCAAGAGCGGTTTGATTAAAGTGAGAAGAGCGATACCTGGAAGCTCACACAATTCCATTGCAAAAATTTACTCTTATTGTCAAACTATGTTTTCCTGGAATATTTTTGGGACACAGCGCATGTATTTCTTTATTTTAAAAACCATCCGGTGGTGAAATGCTCGATTTCCGCTGCCCTTAATTTGATTGTTTCACATTTATGGCCTGGAAGTGTTTTTCATAGGACTTTGTTATTGAGCTGGCAAAGGTAAGTGATAGACTGACTCATTCCGTCTTGGGGTCACGTCGAGGCCATATGAAAGTAATTGCCATAAATTGAAGACCTTCTGTATATAACATAAAAAAACTGCAAAGGAAAAAAACTTTGCTAAAGGCTTCTTAAGGCAGTCCATGCATTGCACTTGAATATATTGAAACTTGGGGGGGGGGACAACAATTTCCTCCTCTTGGGTCATTATCACACTACACCACATTTATGCAGTTAAAATTTCTCATTGAGCTCATGCCTCGTAAGATGTCTAGGTTTGATGAAATTTAGTATTATGCTGCATTTTGTGTGTTAAGTGAAGGCAACAAAGGACCTTTGTGCGCCGCTTCGGGTCTGGTGGGTGCCCGTTGGGGAGCAGCATGGTCACCGTATCCGTAACCCGGGTTTGCGTTCTCATACTCGTGGGTGCGAGGATGAGGCGGCCTGTGGTGGTAACATTGACAGCCAATGGCAATAATATTATAAACCACACACACAAAAATTTTAAATGACATTTCGTCTTCTTGGCTGGGTGAAGAAGTGCTTCGTTACCTGGAAGGCTTGTGGTGGTTCCTTTGCTTCTGGTGCTCATGATGCTCATCTCGGGTTCGAGGTCGCACAACATCCTCGGAATTTGACTGGAAACCAAATACAGTCAATGGCCATTCAGTAGGTACGCCTACAGGATCTAATAAGATTCAATACCGCAAGCTTGCAAACCTAATTCAACGGAAAAGTATTTGCTTCGCTTGCAACGTACCCTGTAGTCCCCTTCTGCTCGCCTCCTGTCCACCGCCATCTTCTCCATTGCCAAGCGCTCCTTCTCCCTTTCTCGTTCCTTCTCCTCCCGGTCCTTCTCCCGCTCTCGATGTTTTCTGTACTCCCTCTTCTCTTGTTCCATTAGCAGCCGGGCAATCTCCTGCCACAGTTAAAACAGTGATGTTTTCTTTTACAGGGAAAAATACTATCAGCCCGTTCGTTGAGAAGAAATAAATCAATTTTCAACACTCTTGAAATGGGGGAGATGTGATTCATCATTTTGTAATGGAACGTTTGCTGAACAATATTACAGGCCATGAAAAGACAAGAAAAATATTGACCCCCGCACACCTCATCTTGTGCAACTTGGGCTGCACGCACATGGCTCTTGCTTGCCTGAAACAGATAAAAACATTTGCTATCATTAAATGAACAGATATAGACGTATACAGCTATACGCTATATTTCTATAATTACTACCCAACAGATCACAATGTGTGTGGTTTTTTTTTTTGTTTTTTAAAGTATTCAAAACGGGACAAATATCTGGGTGAAAAATCATGCCTGAACACAGGGGGTTAAGTGCTACCTCTGCAAACTGGGAGATAAAAACAACGAAGATAAATATTACACATAGTAAAATGTGTCAAATACTGAATCATTGGCTGATGATGTCGTTGTTTATCACGAACGTCTCGAGTCCGCACAGGAGACAGTTTTAGGATCCCTCCGCATTGCCTGGCAGTTTAATGGGAATGAAGCCTTCTCCACTGTAATAGTGTTGTGTACATGTACAGCTTGCGAGTGATGCTTGATTTATACATAAACTGATCTCCTGCAACATTATGACCACTTGCACAAGATAGTGATCTTGCAGATATAGTCCAGTACGCAAAGTACACTCCCAAATACAAAGTGTTCCAATCATGTGGCTGCTCTGTGTTGTATTTATTCACACATTCACCTTGACTTCTTCCTCCTGCATTCTTCTGGCCACTTCCAAGTCCTTGAGTTCCTGCTCACGCAGATCCAGCTTGGTCAGGTCCCTGGTGGCCTCGCCGACTCCGTACTCCCCTTCTACAAATGCTCCACTCCCTTTGAGCACAATTCGACCTGTGTAAGTGAACATAAATGGTTATTAAAAACAGCACAGTACTAGCTTGATCTAAATATAAATTATCTGATCATTTGAGCTACGAGAGAGGTAGAAAATGTCAATAACTGATTGTTAAACCAAAGACGATCACTTTGATGAAAACAAAAAAGATTGATTGCAGACTATGCAGCTATAAAAGTACCTTTAAGGGCAGCTTCAGTGTGTGCTCATACTCGGCATTTTATTTTTGTGATGACACAGAATAGGCAATTTGCCGTGCAGCCCTGAGGTTCTTTTAGCAAATCACAGTCTTGCATTTCCCCTAGAAAGGTTTGGCTATATTATTTTCTCCACAAACCTAGATTCACCCACCTAATTTTCAGCAATGTTAAAATGATCACAATAAAAGGGAGATGACACCACAGCACAAAAGAAGCACATACAATCACTCCAAGCCATCAAATCACAAAATCAAAATCGATGACCTTGGTTTGATCAGCCCTCCACCTGCGATTGCCAAAGCATCAAACAGCGAACAGCACACCAAAGCGAATTTCCAGAGAACCTTGACGGGGGGCTCAGGGTGGTACCTGTCTCGCCGCTGGAGGGCGTACGCTTGCCGGAAGGTTCCCACAACTCCCTGTTGTCACCTCTCCCTTTGTTGTTCCTGTGCTCTTCAAACACATCATCGGGGCCCGATTGAACCTGCTGGCGGCCCCTGGCCCTCCTCATCCCCTCTGCGTCGTCCTCATTTTCCTCCCGGGATACTCTGTCCCCCCTCAGCTCAATTAAATCATCGTCAAGCGCCCTTTCCCTGCTCCTGGCCCTTGCTCGTTGTCCGTCCTTGCCTTTGTGCGTCTGCTTGTCTCTCACTTCAGGCCTGTCCTGATCATGTCCTCGATCTCTGGAGCGCTCCCCGTCTCTTCCGCCTTTTGTCGTTCTCATTTCCTGCTCCCTGTCTGACCTTTGGTGTTTTCTCAAATAATGCTCCTGCTCTACATCTCTGTCATGTCTCGTGTCCCTCTCTCTGTCCCAGCCCTTGGGACTCAGTGGAGGATGAGCCGGCCTCTCCTTTCTTCTCATCGCTCTATCAGGGTCCTCTCCCATTATGTCACGTGCTCTTCTAGATTCTACAGGTTCATAATCAGGGTACCTGTCCCTACTCTTGCCTTTGGGGGACAACAGGTGATCTGCATGTCTTCCCCGACCGTCCTCCGCTACCGGGAGATGCTCGGGGTACCTAGAACGGCTGGGCGGATCCTGTTTCGGGTGCCTGCTCCTTTGTGGCTCTACCGAATTATAATCTGGCGAATGATCACGTTGGGATGTCACTGGAGAATGCACATCATAAGGGCCTGGGGAGCCAGATGTGTGACGTGTAGGCTTGTCCAGGTCAAGCGGCTGTCTCACAACTGAGCGGGAGGAGATGAGGGAATTTTGGAAGAAGACAATAAAAAAATAAAAAAAATAATGATGTTTCATGGCAGCATGGAAATGCGAAAAGTCACAGTAATAAAATATGAATTTCTGTTAGTAACGTAATGGCCGCACCTGCCAAGGCAGAAACAGGTGTAAACAACATGGTGGTGGTTAGTAATCTCAAATACAAAGAGGCGATGAAGGCAGTGAAAATGTGCACCCCACCCCCAAAAAATAAACATCAAAGCTCACAAAAACCACATTATCACAAGAACGAATGGCTTAAAAAGGAGGTCAATTTAACTGAGGACTGACATGATGCTAGAACGGCAATTGCAGTACCTTCCACTTTTAAGGTATTACGAATATTATTTCATCCTTTACAGTCTGTAACATGAATTTCAGCCAGGTCCTGGTAAATCCACTTTTTGGTCCATTAAGTATTCTATTTCTATTTACCGTATACTACCACCGTTGGTCGGAAATAGATGTCCGTCATTAAGTCAGCATCACTGGTGTTGACCGTAGTAGTGCATCATATTACAAATCACAGACAGTAATATTCTAATATGACTAATAACGTTCAAATGACTAAGTAGGAAGTAATAATGTACTTTAAAATATAAAGTAATACATATTGGAGGTGCTCAATAATGGTGATGCGAGGTACAACAGAATAAAAAAAATAAATAAATAAACTAGAAGGCAAGAAGCACCTTGAAGCCGCAAAGCCCACAACTCAGAACCTCTTTTTTGTTAGGTTGATGAACAGGACATTGCTGACTATGAACAAAAATAATTCTGCTGATAAAAAGTGCCTGAGTGTGAGCCAAAAAGGTCAAAGCGTTCACTTCCCTCCCACCCCTCCCCCGTTATTAGGCGCTCACTATTCTTCCCACTCCATTGACTGACTTCAGAGACTGTCTCACCACATGCTGGGTTGTTGTGTACAACACTAATCTCCTGGATTAGGATAAAAATAAGAACTTGTTTCCTTGGATACGCTTCTGTTTCCTAGCATTACAGTGTCATCCATAGAATTGTCTAATGTGTTACTAAACACATTCCAGACTACAGTGAGCCTGCAGGGGAGTTTTAGCACAAGCAACATGCATGCTACTTTTACTTTTACTTTTTGTATGGAAAATTTTCCCATTCTCAAAAAATTTGTAACTTGATTCCACTATTTGGCAACATCAAAGTTTCACATTCTAAAAAGGGAAACTTCTAAGTCATCGAATTTGCTTCGTGCCAATGCTTGTTTCACAGTTATGTAATTCACATATCTGCCGCGCAAGTGGGTTGCTGCAATTTTAATTCTCGACTTTCTTTTTCATGTTTCTCTGAATAACACGTGTTAACTGACAGTCCAGACTAATACTTGGAAAATACAAAGCAGCTGTATTCTCTCCTCACCTCCTGGATCCTCATAGTATTCTTCATCCTGGTGTTTCTGTCGTCGCCGTTCCTCTTTCATCTCCTTCTCATGGATCTTACGAGCAATAGCCTGCAAACACACACAGGCCACAATAAAGTTGCAGAGGGGAATGAATGGTACTCCTTTTATTTATTTTTTATTTTTATAAATCATTGGATCTTAATGACGTCCTCTGACATACAGGGTGTCCACAGGTTTAAGGAAGGCACATGTGGCCACCTCTCATTCACTAAATATAAAATCAATATCTCCTCTTTCATTTTCTTTCATCAAATTTGTCATGTTGTTTTTGTTGACGTTGTCATTTCATTTTCAAATTTTTGATCCTTTTCTGCATCATAAATGACATCTGTCAAAATTTTAAAGGCAGCTTAATATGGTGCAAACTTGAGAAGCTTCAAAAGTATGCTATGGGGAATGCTTTTTTTTTTTAACAAACAGGTGAGGCATGAAAGTCTAACTTGTGCATGTGTGTGTGTTTGTGTGTGTACGTGCATGCATGCGTGCACCTCCTTACCGCATCCTTCTCCTCCTGCTGTCGTCGTTGTTGCTCAGCCTGTCGAACCAGTTGATCCTGAATTTCGTGGGCAATTTCGTTATCTTGGCGCTCTCTGGTGTTTTGCGCGAGTTGGTGTGTGAGCGCAGGGAGGAGAGAGAGAGAGGACAATGTCACCTTAGTAAGTGAAATAAGACAATTGGCCCATGTCCATCTTGCTTCGCAGTACAGTCTCCAGATTGCATACTGTCTGTATGTGTGGTTGGTTTATGTGTTCTGTGAACTTTGTGTTCCAGAGAAGTTCACAACAATCTCCTGCAGGTATATACTGTGTTCTAAACATTCTGCGCTAACAAAAGGGAGGTGCATTTAGGGAGGGTAGGCAGGGAGTTAGTAACTAGTCCAGGAATGCACACCAAATGTTTCGAAAATTCTTATTACGTGTTGGTGAGCGGACGTAAACAAGTCCGTCATACTGCTCTTCTACTCACAAGGCAAGGACCTGTTTTTCGTGACAGCACCGAACTATGACTCAGTTTGTCCCATTAGAATGCAGAGCGCAGTGTGATTTTTACTCCTTGTAGGTGAGGCAGTGTGAAATGGCAAAAGGCCAAATGTGGTCCCGGGCTGTCCAAATGACACCAACGCTAGGTGGGGCGCTGCTGCAAAACCTGAGGACAAACCCGCAATTGGTACTTGCTGAGTCGTGCCACATCGCTCACACCCACTTGGTAGTTTTTAACTGAGCCAAAACTTAAACTAACGTGCCATTTATAGCCAGAAAACAAGATGTAAAACTGACTGGCGCAATTAAATATCAATTACATGAAAATTGAAAATGAAATGAAAATCATTTTACCACGATTTGGGAACTCAAGCTTGTGTACCTAACAAATTGCAAGCTACGTATGTAGGCTACCAAAACGTACCACACTGGTAAACGCAGGTGCTGGTTTAAATGTAAACAAGGCTGAGTGTGTCATCGTGTGAGAGACACCCACATGGCAACGTGCTGCTTCTTGATCACGACCTTCGCAATCTCATCCTCCTCCTCCTGCAGCTTCTTGGCCACCTGCAGGTCCTGCTGCACCAGCCGGCTCTTGTGGACGTTGGACGCCAAGTGGCTCTCAACTGCAACACACATGACACACTCTGAAAAAGTGGCATCGTCACACAACGAATGGTACGAGACATATTTACTGATCCTCGGCTTGTATTGTTTGGATTGCCTGTTGGGAAGAAGATAAACGGCCAGGAGACGGACACGTCATTCTCTGGTGATAAACTCAAAAGACACTTGAGAAATGAATGCTTGCGGTCCCGGTGCCATTCCAAGGTTAGCGGAATGCACTTTGCGGCCATAACAGAAGATAAATCTTACTGCCTGACGCACTCGTAGCGCTCGGCAAGCGTGGATGGCATCACTCAACTCCTTCACTCAGATCTATTTCACCTGACGATCCATCTTGTAGCCAGCTTCCTTGTGAACGGCCCCAAATTACATCTCGCAATTTACTCGCGCAAGGCTACATAAGGCAGCTCGCGGGCTGCCGAGGTCAAACAAGCATGATGAGTCACTGCTCCTGAAAATTGAGCAAATGATTATCAGGTATTGATCAAGTTGTTTTTTTTCCCCTTCCCATCTGATCAATTATTCACAGCACATAATGCATGAAATATTTGAAAACGTTGAGTCGAGGAGCCCGTGACTCAAATCTCTGTCACATCTAAGACCTTGAAGAGAGACAGGTGCACCTACAGACGCAAACAAAACTGCTGTGTGACGTATGGCCTTCTGGCTTCTCGCTCTTTACTCGGGCTGTTTTCGCACAAGCTTGGTGAGAACGCGATACAATAGTGTGGGCTATTTGGTCAAGGCCGAACCTTATCATCTGAAACAGCAACAGTGTCACATTGACCAGAAATGTGAAAGAGTCTTAAAATTGGGAAGTCCCTTCTGCTTAATTTCTTTTCTCAGAATTTAAAGTTGTTCCCAGGTTTGTTAATGTCTGTGTCAAATATGTTTGCTCCGCGCTTCGGTAGATAGATTTTGGGCAAAATTCAGAACTGACCTGGAGTGATTGATTAATTGTAGTGCATCCCTAACAGGCACTAAATTGATTCAGGCCCAGCAGTTTAAATGTAGGGTGCACTATTTTCATATGGGTAAAAAGAAATATTGAATTGCACTCACAGTGACAATAATCATGAATGAATACAACAAACCTCATAAACCACTGAAAATGCTCCTTTGAGCACTCTTCCCGCAGCAACCAAGGCTTATTGTAGTTTACCCAGTTTGGCTTGACACTATGTCCAAAGAAAAATCTCTATTTGCGCTGTCATACTTTAAATACATCGGTCATCGTTTTGGAAAGAAAACACAAGGGTGGCCTAGGATTGTTGCCGGGCGGCTTTTCGAAAATAGTCAAGTGACGTTATGTCTTGATGGGAAGTGCAGGAAGTGAGTGTTTAAACAGAAGAGGGAGACCAAAGTAGCTTAGCTTCCTGGTTAACAATTTAGAGCCAGAGAATGATTTTTTTTGTTGTTGTTCACAGTTGGATGAGCAAACAGGAGAACGAATGAAAAAAGTTGCTTACTCTCTTGTTCCTGGAGGTTGTAGGCGAGACAGTGGTCTTCCAACACAGCAAAGTCTCTGCACACTGGGAGAAAAAGAACAATGTTAGACAACTAAACTCTGTGCGTGTGCGCATGTGTGTGTGTGTTTGTGTACATTCTTTTATAATATCTCTGTACAGTGTCACAAATAAAAGAATAGAACCACTAAATTTCAAACGTATTGGAACAGTTGGAAAATTTGGACAATGTCCCATAAAAACACCTTTGTTGACAACTTTAAGCTCCACAAGTGTTTTGTTTTGCTTCAGGTGACAAAAAGAACAGTAATGCTACACTACTGCTGCATTGGAACTGACCTAAGGTAAACATACTATTTTTTTCCTTACTGCTGAAGACGACGTTCCTTCCAGGCATAAAAAAGAAAAAAAAAGAAAAGCTGCCCGGCAGCTAGCTGTCTTTTGGCTTATTTGCATCTCAAATTTTAAAAAGTAACAGTGTGGTTTCCTCTCCGTGGCTTCCCCATTTTACAAGCTTATACTTAGAATAAGTCTGTTGTGCCTAAAAACGGCAGCAGCTCAGTTTTCATTTCAGGCTTGAAATTTTGAGTGTTTTTGCTGGCGGTATTTATTGTGGAAACATCCAGGAGCAGGAGTTCTGCTTTAAAAGAGAGTGTTCTCAAGTTAAGCAGTGTTTTATACCGAAATGCCACCCGTCTGACATCTCTCACAGTCAATATACCAAGAATGAGAATAATACAACATGCAATGTTCATTGACAGCAACTTAAGTCACCCTAAACTGTTTTTCTTTTTGCATTTTTCAACAATTCGTCTTAAACTCTGCTGTTCATTTAGCGATGCTCACCACAAACACAAAACCATATAATACAGATGCAGACATTCAAGGAGACATGACAATATATAAAACTGCTACGCAATTAGTGCTGCATTTCATAAACTGGTGATGTGGGGGCAGTGCCTTGGCTCAAAGATACCTTGGCAGCACCATTTTTAGATTCTGCAACCATCTGGTTCCAAAAAAGTGGTACGGCAAAAGCTCAGATTTTTCGTCAACCCTGGAACATCGATTGTACTAAAACACAAAAAGCAACCTGTATTGACACCAAACAAAGGCAACATATGTCACCAACATTTTCACCTCCTGCTTTGGTGGATGCTTGAATGATCAAAGCCCTTAGTGACTCAACGGGCATGGTGGGATTCGATTAACTTGTTCCTACCATATGCTTAATCTTCTTAACCAGGACACCCACAATGCATTTTTGCTGATAAATCTATGCAGACCAGGAGCACACAGTTGAATAGTGCACCTAAAAATAGCATAATTATTGTCGTATTTGATTGGCATTACAAGTCAAAGTCACAAAAGACAACTGTTGCTTGGTGTGGATGTTAAGAAGCGATTTGAACCACATTACGAGTGAACCGGATCCTTTCGCCTGCATTTTTTGTCAACGTCCCTCTGCAGACTAAGCCATGCTTGTCTCTGTGACCAGAATAACAAACATCCAAGTGAGCAGCTGCTGCTTGCCACATCCGCAACATCCCAAATTGCCATATAGCTCCCCTCTCAACAAGCCACCTCACCTGGGTCAGGTGAGATCAGGACTGGGGCCAGTGCTGTATTCGAATGGCTTTAATTTCAAAATGAAAGTCACCCTCTTTATACAAACTTACAACCAACAATCAAACATCAGTCAAACATAATCATTATGAATTGATTACTTTGAACCTTGCTGAGTTTAGCACGCGTCTTTTGAAAATCAGTTGAATATTAACAATTGTATGAAACTTGTTAAAAGTGTCGAGCCCCTGATTTTTGTTGCTTATAGTGCAATTCCACTAGTTATAAAAAATCAAATGATACAGGTCTCATATAAATCATTTTTCAACTTGAAGACACAATACTCCTTCCCACAGTTCAAACATTTTCCCCCATCCCAAACTTCCTACGTGACAGGTAGCATTCCTTAACGCAGACACGTTAAATGATACAGGACGACTCGACTAAATACTAGTTAGAGCTCAGATTTGAGCCAAAGGTGCTAGCATCTGCTAGCTATCTATGCTAAGCGTAAAAAGAACCGCAGTAGAAAACACCTGTGTTTGCTAACTTTTAGCATTAGCATCGTCTGTACTACCTGTGTAAATATGTTTAGACGTGACAAGTGTGTTCTGGACGTTACCCTCTTTCACTCCAGGTAGTTTCTCATGGTCGATGCTGACGTTACACTCAGCCATGTTGTCACCAGTAAGGAGCCGATGAGTGTAAATTGCGTTTTTATCAATGTTTCAACCGCCGACCGGCTGATTGATCGCCTTAACTCATAAACCCAATGGACGGTTCAGGTGCTGGACGGTCCCTGATTGGTTTCGGTGGCCACCCTCTCGCTCTCTCACTTTTTTTTCTCTCTCTCTCTCTCTTTCTCGATGGTAACAACCCTGCCGCGGTTAGCGTGTTTGACAAGCATCTCTTTCTTGTCCCACGCCTACCAATTTCAACTGTGCGTTGCCACAATTTCTGGTTTCACATGTCGCAATAAAGTAACGAAGTGTCAGGACGTACTAAATCCTCCTTATAAAGGTTAGTCTTTCCATGCACTTAAATATAACTGTCTCATAAATTTGGCTTTGGTCAAGACGTGATTTCACAACAAAGATTTAAACAGCTGGTTATTATATTATTTTTACTTTGAAGAGCTACGTTTTGACTTCCGTCATAACCCTCCTTATAAATTGTACTTTTGACTAGGCGCTGTGGCGCTGAACCGTCTGTAGACGCACCACGAATTGAAAGAAAACGCACCTCCCCGCAGCGATCCAGATGATCCACATGAATAATATTTTACGGACTGGACTTTGCCCCTAAATTTAGAATATAAACACACATGCACGAGGAGACAGTAGAGAAAAGCTCACATATGCACAACACACGGAATCATTACACACCACACCATGCTGACCACAATGCTAATGGAACGACTCCCTCTAGTGTCGGCCATTACGTTTCTTGAAGTGCCCAACAGCCTATCAGTCATATTAATAATAACACTACCATTAGGTCCCATTTACAAGACAATCAATAATACAGACAGTGCCAATTCTTATTCATGCAGTGGTTGGAATTATTTTACGTTGACATGAACAAGTATTTAGGCCAACATGACCTAGGCCATTTTCATTAGTGCTCAATAAACTGATTAAAACCAGAATGATGCCAGCATTGCTGCAGTTTTCTCATAACTGTCCCCCACTTCTATGGCCTACGCTGAGGTCTGGTGTACATATTTCACAAATGAGCTTCTGTGTGAAAGGGATAACTTGTATAAATAGTACTATGTGCAGATTGCTGCGGACACGTTTTGCAAGACGAACTTGGAAGTTACGAGTTTTGTCCTTGTAGCAGCACCAATCTGTCCCCCCACTTTCTGAAATATTTCATTTCTTGTTTTTGTCTTTTATCCACACATAGACTATAATTTTTTTTACCATCCATATGTGCATGTATTTGAAGCAGTGCAAGAGAAAAGAAACATGAAGCTGATAAATCCATCCATCCATTTTCTGAACTGCTTAGTCCCCACGGGGGTCGCGGGCGTGCTGGAGCCTATCCCAGCCGTCATCGGGCAGTAGGCGGGGGACACCCTGAACTGGTTGCCAGCCAATCGCAGGGCACACAGAGACAGACAACCAATCGCACTCACACTCTCACCTAGGGACAATTTGGAGTCTTCAATCGGCCTACCAAACATGTTTTTGGAATGTGGGAGGAAACCGGAGTGCCCGGAGAAAACCCACGCGGGCCCGGGGAGAACATGCAAACTCCACACAGGGAGGGCCGGAGGTGGAATTGAACCCGCACCCTCCTAACTGTGAGGCGGACGTGCTACCCAGTGTGCCACCGAGCCGCCCAAGCTGATAAATGTTTTTTAATAAAATATAAAAATAAAATATAATCATGGTTACTCATAAATGACCTTACTGCTATTATGAACGCTTGCGTGCCATTCCACACTGCCTTTGACTGGCCAATTGCTGTAAGTGCAAAAAAAAAAAAAAAAGCAGAAAGCCAAGATGATCGCTATAATGACTTGAACTGCAATGAAGGAAAGATATTTGTTCATGAGCATAGATTTTCTTCATACTTTGACCTTTCCATCACTTTTGTCAATCATAAGTCCAAACATCCTTCCAAAGCTTTTGTGGCTTCTTTCTGTACTTTGTAAAATTCAATCCGACCCAAAAATTCAATCTGAAGGCCCAGGAATTAAATGCTATTTTTGTTGATAAGTCTGCTTTATTTTAGTTTTAATGTTCAACACTATGAAATCTAATTGTTATAGTTACTTATTAAATGAATGCTTGTTGTCTATTTAAGAAACGCGTGGGAAAAGAACAGCCTGCAACTGTTTTGGCCTTGAGAATAAATCTTCATTTCTCGATGTCCAAATCTGAGATAAGAACAAAACCCCTGAAAGTGGTTTTAAGACCAACCCCAAGACCACTGTGGATCTCAATGACAACAGTTTAGTCTAATACACTAAAGGACAATACAAACAGCATTTGACTCCATCAATCAATAATTGGATCAGACCAACCGCATCCTGAGTTCATCGCAAATGAAAGTTTTTCACAGCACAAGCTTTGGTAATTCAATCCCAAAGAGCCAGCTCTGACCTTAAATTTAGCTCAACAGCACTTCACTCTTCATTGCGTCCCAGTGCCACATTCAAATTCAGTAGCAGAAGAACTTAAGTGATGGATTCGCAAAAAAAAAAAAAAAAGTGCTTGGACGAGAGATGTAAGACGTCAACAGGGCCTCGATTGAAAGGCACGGAGGAACTTTTATGATAGCCTGGCCAGCCAAATTCATCTGATGCCTGCCAGCTCATTTCCTTAACACCACGCCCGCACGATACCTGCTTTCTGGCAGCGCTTCATTGACGCACAAACTATAGTGATATAGTGAGACGCTGGTTAGTTGGCTCGGCCGCCATGATAAATGCTCCCTCACCTCCAAATGAGTCTCGTAGCCAAGACTGTGGAGCTCATCTTTTGCGATAATGCACTTTGGGAAAGAATCAATTTACTTAGCCCGGCTTCCTTGTACCAACACAATCCTATGAAGCTACTCAAGGAATTAATTAATATAAAAGAAAAAAGACCTGCAAGTGCCAAAAAATGTAATTCAGTTCTCTCATAACCATCAAGCTGATTAATGACTTGCTCTCTAAGCCTGATTTGTTGATGTCACAGTGATATAGAGTTACTGGCCTTGCCTATAACGTCATATTTCCGTCAGCTACAAAATAGCCCCAGTGAAATGGTCGACTACTGACGACACAAACAGTGACAGGTTATTGATTTAATACGTAAGTGGCTGACTGGCTCCGCCCCCTGGCTCGGAAACGATACATATATCGAAGGGATGGACCCAAGGAAGAGAATCGTCGGCTTGAGGAGTTCACACAGCGAAGCATCTGGGACCAGCTATTGAGTGTCATGGATAGGGTTAGAGTTGTCAACTACATCTTGGGACTTCTGAGTTTGTTACTCCTGCAGGGTGTGATAGATGTGCAAGGAAGGAACTTATTTAATGCAGGTATGTTCATTGAGTTTCTGATTCAGTGTTTGAAATGCAACGGGTCAGATGATGATTTGGTTTGTTGTCTTCCATGCTTCTTTTTGTCTACAGGTAACCATGTTTTGAATCCAAAAGATGACATAGATATCCAGAGTAAAATTCTATCGCTGCTTCTCCACAAAAGTCTAGTTCCTCTTGAAAAGAATGACGCTCCAGGTGAGACATTTGCAAATGAAAAAAAATTAAGGAAATTAAACCAATGGGATGTTGAGGTTTTTTTTTTTTTTCTTGTTGCTAGGGCTTGAATTGGTGGATAAATTGGCTGATTTAGAAGAGGTAAAGATTCAATAACAAATGTGGTCAGTTTGAAAAGTCTTACTGATCTAATACCAGTTTCTTCTTTAAGTTGGAGTCACTGAGGGACGATCTGGAACTGGAGAAGGAAATCGCAGCTAATTTAGTAGACAAACCAATAACAAGGAAGAGGGGTGAACGTAGGTCACCTTTGATATCTCTGAATTCATTTGCATGCTTGCTTCTAGATTTAAGTTTAGTCATGTCCCGTTTAAGTTCACAAATTCTCTTTTGTCTGCAGCTTGTTTCTGGAAGTACTGTGTGTGACATGGGACTCCACGGAAATCAGGATCGATGTGAAATCTTGCTGCAACGCCCAGCATAGCCTTAAGAACCCACAACATCACTTATGTGAATACTGTTTATTTCAACATCATGATTAATCTGCGTCCTCAAGAAATCGTCGCTTCGAGGTGCTCCCATCAAGCGACCGCCGGTTTAAGACCAGTTATTTGCCTCCCGCTTTAGTGTGTCTTCATGTTGCTCTCTTGTGGCAAAATGGAGCATAACATTTTTTGTACATTGCCAGAAAGCATTGTAATAGAAATAGATTGTTCCTTTTAAAAAAAATAATAAAATGTCAATGTAAAGATGTGTTTTGTATGATTTAAGAGATCTTATGTGACACAGAAAGGACATAATATATTTTAATGAGAATCTTCGGACTTGAACTATGAAACAGGGTCAAGCTTTTGGAAACACTGGACCTGTGTGTTTGAGTAAAAGGGATCCGACATGTAGTGTAGCCTCCACAGTGACAGGTGAATTCATGTGCAGTGAGGTTTTAGAAGAGCGTGACATAGCTGAGTCACTGGGCTTTGCCGGAATAATGGGAGAGCTGTTGTGAAAAGACCTCAATCCCACACACCAGCGTGAACAGTGGCGGGCTCGGCAAAAGCAGACTGAAAACATAGCTGTCCCCTTAAAATCTGGTAATTTGCATTTTTAAAAAAACATAAATGCCGATAAATAAAAACAATACAGCATAATGTGTTTAGATTTATTTTCAGGACAAGGATCAATTTATTTGGTAACTAAATTCAAAATGAATAACATAATGAATGGCCATAGCTACGTGATTTCTCCTTGCAAAAAAGCAATATACACTACCATTCAAAAGTTTGGGGTCACCCACACAATTTAATGTTTTCCATGAAAATGAACATATTTGCACAAGGGTTTAAGGATTTTGTAATGCTCCATTAGCTTTTTAACATAATTAGCAAGCAACGGACCATGAGGTGTCATGCATTAAAAACCAGATGTTTGCAGCTAGAATCATTATTTATTACATTAACAATGTATAGACTGTATTTCTGATTAGTTTAGTATTATCCTCATTGAAAAAAATAGCAATTTTATTTAAAAAATAAGGACATTTCTAAGTGACCCCAAACTTTTGAACGGTAGTGGATTAACTAGTTTGACTAGTAATGGACTATAAAATACGCTGTAAAAAATAAAGCTAGTAATCTTAATTGCACAGCATTTTATCATGTGGCCATATGAAATACAAAGTAACTAAAAATAACAACGTAATATTTTTCTGTTGTTACCAGGTGTCAAAAAACAGCTTTCACATATTTGAGCAGGAGAAAGTTTAGCAACCAACGCCATAAAACATGGGACTCTCCAACGAACTCTTTGGAATCTGGGAGTATCCTCGTGTGTGTGAGAACTGAACACATACCGTGTGTCATTACAGCCTGGTACCAGTTAGGCAGGGAGAGGCCGCAGACACTATTATACAACAGTTAATAACACACCAAAGTTCGTGCAGGAACATTATTGCTTGTAGCAGTAGTCCAGTAGAAAGTACCGTATTGGCCCAAATATAAGACGGTATTTTTGCATTGAAATAAGACTGAAAAAGTGGGGGTCGTCTTACATTCGGGGTCAAGACATTATACCCATTCACAACGCTAGATGGCGCCAGATATCTTTAAAGCGAATGTTGAACTTAAGTCCCCAGGACAAAGCGAACCCCTGTCACGAAGAAGAAAAAGAAAAATAGCGGTAGCACAAAGATATTAAAATGTGATAGACAATTTTTGCATGATTTGAATGAGGCAAAATAACATGCTTCTTCTCAAATGTATTGTTATAATCATTTGTTTCAGATGTACTGTAATTATTTTCTGTATAAAAATTTAATTTGGTGTTCAAAAAGTCTTTATTCAAACTTGAGTCTTCAAAAACAGGGGGTCGTCTTATAATCAGGGTCGTCTTATATTCAGGTCAATACGGTATAATTGTAATTTTTTTTCATATTGCTGTTGGTAACGATATCATTGTCAGCTCAGATAGCTGAGCTACATTATGTTGCGTCACCGGTCAGTATTAGTACAGGGAAATGATCTAGCATTCCTGCGTGCCACTCTTGACTGGTTATCACTGACAACACATTGAAGAGGACTCCTAACTTTGGACTTTTGGACAGGGACACCAATAGTTGTGCTTATGTAGTGCTCCAAATCAATTTGGGCTTAATAACGATATAAATAATACCATTGGAGAAGATGGATTATTTTTTATCAGGTGAGTGGAATGTTTGATGTCGTTATTTGAAAAAACAAAAGATCTGATGGTTTTTACTATTGTCCTGCTTGAATACAACACAAATGGAATCACATTAATAACCATACTAACACGTTTCTGTGCAGAATTGATGTGGATATTATTCCTCTCCATGCTGACTTTCTTCACCAGCAATGCAGCCTGCCCGAGCCTCTGCAAGTGTCTTTCCAACGGCTTCGTCACGTGCATAGGTGATACCATTACGGATACACCGACACAGCTGCCCATTCATACCTACAAACTGAATTTGTTCAAAACAAACATGCACGTCATAAGGGAGCAGAGCTTGAAGAAAATGAAGCTGATGACACGTTTCAGTCTAGTCTATAGTCACCTCCATACGATCCATCCCCAGGCTTTCCATTTTGTTCCACAGCTCAAGTCTCTCATGCTGACACGCAACGATCTTTCAACACTTCATGCGAGAGTTTTTAGCCCACTTGTCGCTCTGGAGGAACTTTATTTAGATAGAAACCAACTGGAGGCAATTACTGCCGACATGTTTGAAGAACTTGTTGCTTTGGAATATCTAGATTTGAGTTACAACAAATTGTCCAGTGTTCCTTCAGAAGCTTTCAGCAAACTGGTAAACCTTGAAATCTTAGACATTGGCAATAATTACTTAACAACTCTCTCCCCTACTACCTTTCGCTCCTTGATCAAACTTAACCAGCTCAGTATTCATAAAAATCAATTGAAGAAGTTAGAACCTGGAATGTTTGATGGACTAGTGAACCTTCAGTATCTCCAAATTCACTCCAACAAGATAGCCACTATTCCTCCGGAGGTATTCTGGCCACTGAAGAAGTTGAAGAATCTCACTTTATCTTCAAACAAACTTCAATATATCCCTGAGAGGAGCTTCTACAACATGCCCAAACTTTTTAAACTGACTATTTACAATAATCCACTTTTGTCACTTCCGGATGAGTTGATGGGTCACATGCCTGAAATGCCAGAATTTTACCTATATGACACGAATCTCATCACAGTGCCTGGAAATCTATTTAGCAACATGTCTGGGCTGCAGACCCTAAACCTTCATTTTAACGACAGGCTAAGTGACTTGCCTCCAGATCTGTTTTGCTGTCTTCCTGAACTTCAGAAGCTCTCGCTGAAATCGAACAACCTTCAACAGCTGCATCCCAAACATTTTTCCAGATTAAACAAACTGGAAATATTACTCCTCAATAACAACACCCTCAAGAATCTACCCAAAAATATATTTCAGGAGCTTGAACAACTCACGATGTTGGATTTGCATGGCAACCAACTGAAAAACCTCCCAGAAGATATTTTCAAGTCCAATACAGTTGTAACAGTCATCTTGAGTGCCAACCCGTGGGACTGTACCTGCAGCATCAAAGCTTTGGTAAAATGGATAAAACATAATAAGCACGCGGTTCTTGAAAGTGACGATGTCATGTGTCACAGTCCGCAATACCAAATACTCCGTACCCTTGACTCTTTACATGATGAGGAACTGAACAATTGCAACATGACAACGGTCACTCCGAGTTGCACTCGGACACAGGAAACAACTCAAGAGTCATCTTGGACAACTCCAACAGCTACCGAAGCAGCTTCCTCACCCCGACCAAATGTCAAACCAGATGAGATTTCCTCCACCTACGACATTTCGCCACCATTTCATGACATCATAGTTGTCGAAGAGGGACATGACTTTGTCCACCACAACTATCACAGTGGTTGGGTGTATGTGTGGTTTTTGCCCTCAAAAGCAGTCTTGGCAGGCTTCCTCATGTTTTCTCATATCCTTCTTGTGGCCGCAGGCGTGTTTCTCATCCTTGCTAACATGTATGCTATGCATCTTCTTTGCAAGAGGGCAAACGAGATAAAGGAACAATTTGCACGCATTTAAGGGGTCATACGTAATAGTAGCTTTAAAAAATATTAATAATTAATTCAATATGCTTTATTCACATCTTGTTCTTTTACTATACTGCAGCTTAAAATTATAGCCAGCAATGCATATGTATTTTTTTCCCTCTGTATTTGTAAAGCCTCACATTTGTATTACTAAATAAGACCAATTTTAGGGGGAGATACTCAAAGGTCTTTCCAATATATATATATATTTGTCCTGTCTGTAATGTTTACATTGCAGAAAATAAATGTGCAAATATAGTCAGTTGTGTATGTTCACCCTTGTAATTTATGTAGCTTTGCTATTATTAGTGACCTTATGGTATATGTGTGTGTCCATGCATGTGTGTGTGTGTGTGGGTGTGTGTACTAGTGATATGAAAAAAGCTGCTCTCGGAGGTTTTACAGTGCATTTCTGGCTATGATATGACTATCACACTTCCTCTTTCAATGAGAAAGACAGAGAGCGGATTTCTCCCAATAGAAACTTACAGGCAAGCAAAAAGCCAAAGCGCCAACTCGTTTTTTTTTTTAAACATAATTTCTAATGATGATAACGGCTGTGTAAGTGCAGCAGTGGTATGAGATAGTTTCCAGAAAAACAATCAAGCCCATTAGCTATGGTCTTTGAAAATATTTCAACTTTTACATAATGACTGCAGATGCCACAAATTCCATAACTTTAAAACAAACCACTAACAATAGGAGGATGAGTTAGTGAGCTGCTCCCAAGTTCGTTGCCATGACAACGGGTGATTAGGACTTTCCAGTAGGCTGGTTTTACACAACAGGAGGTATAAACCAGCTCCCATAACACACACACAGACACACGCACACACGCACACACACACGCGCACGCGCGCGCACACACACACACACACACACACACACACACACACATACACACAGGAAATGGTGCAGTTGAAAACAAGCGGAAAGATTGCAAAATAACAGTGACTCATGGGATGTGAGTTTTAGAGGGAAAAAGTACAATAATTTCAGAACAATCAAGTAAGGCGTTTTTTATTTTTGTAAGCCCTCTGAGCATCACTTAGTAGAACTTGTTCTACAGAATGTCCGGCCACTGAGGTTTTTACATTGAGACAGACATTAATAAATCACTTTTAAGCAACAATATTTTTTCAAAAAGTACGTTTGGTAATTTTTACCACTGACATCTTACAGGTTCAGTTTTCGAATAATTAGAATTGAGAATTACATACATAAAAGTAATGCACGCAGCATGATCCTGGATATAAAGTGATTTTTTTTTTAAATTTTCAGAAGTGTTTAAAAAATGCCTTGTGTGTTTTGTGCCGTATGGAATAAATCCACATGGAGACCCAATTGTAGTAATGTTGGACGAGTGCAAGTCGTTGGATCGAGGAGAGGGAGACCTGCAACAGTGGGAGTTGTCACAGCTAAATTTAACATGACCAATCAAAGGGAATCCTTTCATTCCTATTTAATATGGTACACTAGCTGTGTGCTGGGCTTTTTTCTTGTGATAAAAATGTATTCCTATTGTACTGTTATAATTTCTATTGTATTATTGTGGCACTAATACACTCTTGTAGTATAAAGTATCACAACGTGTAAAGTTAATGTGATAAGAGGATGCAAATTTCACAAATTATCACAACTCATTTCTGAATTTCACCCCATAGTGACTTTAGAAACATTTTCCTATATGTAGTGTGTTGACCGATAGGGTCTGTGCGTTATGTGGTTCCACCCTCACTATCTGGATTTTGTGGTAAAGAGGCAGTTTGTTTAGCTTCAAACATACCATCCAGCCTCCCCTGATGATTTACTGTGGACCAAATGTTATATTTCCACATTGCAGCCACAAAAATGGACACGTCATGTTGTTATTACAAATTCTACATTCTAAGGATGCTATGAATGTGCTGTTTAATCTAGTACAAAGGGCATTTCCTTGCATTGAAATGTAGAGCATCTGGGCATTCCATAAAAGGAAAGAGCCATTACATGAGACAACAATGTCATACACACAACAATTTCTTTTCAAATAACAAACTACATTTCCTCTTCACATTACCTCAATCTTAAATGCAGCATCTGTTTCCTAGAAGAAAACTATTCTCACACACAGTTGTTGCAAACATTCAATAATTACAACCACATGGATTCTCCAAGGCCTCGAGATGTGCATTCAAACCAGTTCTGACGCCACAGAGGGTGGGGACTCTCACCCCCCCCCCTTACCCAATTGCCCTCATTTAACAAAAACCTGCAGCAGAAACATTCAGGACAGTTTTGCAAACTAGGACGATGATGACCAGCTACAGATTTCATAAGAGGACCAAAGAAAACTGACAGAAGGAGGAATTCATATGATGATGAAAACCAGGAAAATGTGACAGTGTGACATTTTTAGCGAAGAATTTCACAAGCTTAAGAGGAAAGCAGTGTGCGCATCGGAGATAACGCCAAACTCCCCGTGTGTGTTCAATCATCTACTAACCATCCAAGGTAAGAAATACATTTGTGTGTGTTACATACTTGCCGAAACTATTCCAAATGAATAAGCTCGCTCTTAAAAAGTAACACGTTCTGATGTGAAAAGATGAATTATTACTAAATCTCTACACAATGAGATCAATGAGTTTGTTTTTTCCGTTACATACATATTAATAGACTGTTAAAAAGTCATACAGGAAATAAAACAAATCAAAGCACTTCATGCTAGAGTAGATATGCTTCAGCCACTTTTGGCACACGCTCCCATCCATCACACCCATGCAGGAACTTTTTTTTTTTGTCCAGTAGCCTGATTATAAAATGTAGCTTTTTTTGAAAGGAGATGTTATGCTTGTCTCACCAGTCTTCCGCTTAAAAAGAAAACAAGGAAACTACTTGGACAATGTACTATAAAATTGCGGGGTTGCTCATGGGAGCACAACAAAAGAATTAAATGCAGAAGAAAGAAAGAAGAAAAATAAATATTATTAACACTGCATTTCGTGGTTGGGAATAGGAATCACAGTCTACCACTGAGTCAGCATTTAATGTTGGCATATCTTTCCTTGACCATGAAAGACATTGATTGTCTCACCCGCCGATTGTGAGAACATGATGAAATTGATTTATATGATGAAATCGGTTCCTGTGAACAACAGTTTGGAGACTTTCTGTCAAAACAGTCATCAAAGTCACAACCAATGATTTGCAGGTCTGGGATTATATAGTGTGCAACCATTTTATGTTCACAACAATTCCAAAAATGATTGACCAAAGAAATCGGCTTTTTTGACAATTCAGTGTTTAAACGTCCTAATTAAAGAGAATCTCATGAGTAGCATTGGTGGATACATTAAAAAATGCAGATAATCCAACATTTCTGTCTTTTTTGTAGGAACATAATGGGTCGTCCTCTCCTCTTACTAGTGCTCCTATTTCTCTGCTCCTTCAACATTGCTGTTTGGGCGTGTCCAATTGGATGCCAATGCAAAGGAGTCGAAGCGTTATGCATCGGTATCTCAAAAATTCCTCCTTTGCCGTCATCCACAACGTCTCTTTACCTCTCAAAATGCAACATCAGCTCTTTGAAAGCAGAGGACCTTTCTTCTGTCACTCACACAACACGGCTTGGTATTGATGACACCGTTTTGGAGGAGATTCAACCTGGCACGTTTGATTCCCTTGTGAACTTAACGGCCTTAAAAATGACTGGATTAGAATTGAAAGATCTACCAGAAGCCTTGTTTCAAAATCTTCAGACACTTGAGACTTTGAATCTGAATACAAACAAGCTAGTGGCACTGCGTCCAAAGTGGTTCTCCCAGATCAAAGTTCTCACGGCTCTTGATCTTACTCAGAATCAACTGAGCTTGATACCCATGGAAACTTTTCATCCGCTTACTGAGCTGGAGTACCTGTTGCTCTCGAGAAATAATATCAGTCAGTTATCGAGCGGGACATTCAAAGGTCTTTCCAAGCTGAAATATCTTCGACTAAATAAAAATGTCCTCCAAGAAATACCCAGTGGAAGTTTCGATGACCTGGGAAACTTGGAGGAACTTTCCCTGCAGGACAATCGTATTACTCATCTCCAACATGACTTATTCTCCAAAACCCCAAAACTCACAAAGCTGTTCCTCTCCAACAACCAACTGAGGACACTTCCACAAGGTCTCTTCTTGCACATTCCCCTGCTAGCCCAGATCTCCTTGTATGAAAACCAGCTGGAAAGCTTTGGTCCAGGGGTTTTTGGTCCCATGGCCTTGCAAGAGTTGTGGCTCTACGACAACAAACTGAGTCGTATCGAAGACGACACCTTTAAAAATCTCACTCAGTTGCGTCTCCTGGTGCTCAGTCACAACCGGATCAGCGACGTATCTACCGGAGCCTTCCGAGGGTTGGAACACCTCGGTGAAGTATCACTTCACACCAATCTGCTGAAAACATTACAAGCCGGGACATTCCAAGGTCTCCCCAGCCTGGTAAACATTTCTCTGGAGAACAATTTCATCAATCCTCTGCCTGTTGGTTTCCTCCAAGGTCTAAGTCACCTGGGAGAGATTGACCTAAGAAATAACACCCTTGCAAACCTGCCACAGCGAGATCTAGATGCCATTTCAGTGGCAGATGAGCTACGTCTTGAGCAGAACCCCTGGAGGTGTGACAAGGACATTCTGCCTCTGAGCAAGTGGCTGAAAAAGCACCCATCCAAGGCCAACCACACACTCGTGGTGTGTGACACACCCCTTAATCTGAATAAAATGATGATAAGATGGTTGACAGAAGAGAACTTGGGGCTGAGTTCCACGCAGCAGACACCGATGACCTCAACAGAGAGGAGAAGCAAACCAAATTCACCTGTCGTCAAGACAACTTCTCCCTCAAAGTATGAAGTCACAAGCAGCGGACAGGGAGAGGAAGGTCACGTTCCAAACCATACTTCCATCATCCTCATTGTATCCGCAGTCATTGCTACGGCCATTATAAGTGCTGCCATCATTGGCTGTCTATGCTGGAAGAGGAACAAGAAAGGACGGGCACATATAGGCCACAGGAGCAGGAACTCTGTGCTCTAGATGAAATGTGTATGAAACACCCATTTAGGACAAAGAAAACAATCAATAAAAAAATAATTGCAGGTTGGTAAAGGATTTTCTTACTCTGATACACATAATATATACACAATGTACAATATACAAATATAAATGCATCAAAATCAAGAATAGTATCTATGATGGCCATGAGCTAGCACCTAAGGAGCCTTCACATTTTCATATTTGATGCATAGTCCTGAACAGTTATGAAACATCAAAAGGTCATATTCATTCACAAATATTGAACCGTGTTGTTACATCACAAATCTAACTGTAAAGGAGAACACATGTTTGTGGTTTTAAAGGTTTTACTGCTGTATTTATCTCACTGACTGTTCATTACTGCAACACTGACATCTGCTGCTGGTACCGCCTAACTACATTTATACTCAGCATACAAATTTTAACACATTTGAAGTGAATGAAATATGCTTCTGCAGTTTTTTTACATTTGAAAGGAAGAAATACTTCCATGTTTGGAGAAATGTTATGCACTGAAAGTAAAGCGCTGTTTTGAAACAATCACCCCTGTGTTATTTATTATTCTGGGAGCATATTGAACTAGAATTCAATTCCTTCAAGCGTAACAATGGAGTGTGTCATTCAAACAAACATTACTGGTATCAGGAAAATAATAGCAACGACTTTATTTTTTATTATACAATTATGTTTTTTCTATAGCTACTGAAAGCTTGTTGGCATAGCAACTAACAACTTGCATGTACTCTTTAGAAAAAAATGGCAAATGTATGTTAGCATTTGTTGCTTGCGCCCCTGTCACTGTAAGAATAATACTAAAATCAATATTTGGATAAAATGTATCTTTCATAAATTTAGAAAATGATTTTATCCAGCAATGTAACAGGGTTGTGGGAAATGCAAATAAAATGTTTTATTGCAGGCTGAGATGGACGAATAAAATTGTATGACAATTTCTTGTGTTTTATTGAAAACATTCAAATAAATGGTTTAGTATATTGATATGGGCCAATTTAAAAAGATGTTGCCCAATTTGTCCTACAATTCTGGAGTAATATAATGTACCTCAATACTATCGATTTGATTTGACAAAAGTCACAATATAACCTTTTTTTTATGCTGCAGCCCTGTGCTGTAATTAGTTTGAAAAAAACAACTTCCTTCTACGCCCTTATCTCCAGTCACAGGAACGTGTTGGGCCGCACCCTTGAGGGTCACTGGCAACATTGATAGACAAGAATTTCTAAGACCGCATCTGTGTGCATTTCCTTCGTTCAGCATCTTTTCGCGGAAAATATTCAGGTAGGCGAAGTATTTGCCTTTTATAGTATTTAAGTTTGATGAGGTTGTCAATGTAGTTACAAAATCTTTCTTTATGTTCTAGTAAATAAGCATGGAGAATCAACACGTCATCCTTTTTTTTCTCTTTTCAATTTTGGATTCCTTATTGACTCAAGACCAAGTAGTCCTTAAGGCTGCAACAGAAATCCCTCGCAGTCTAAGCCCAGGTGTGATCAAAGTCGTCTTTTTGAACAGCAACCTCAAAACAATCCCCAAAGGAGCCTTTGTGGAAAACCCCCACTTGGAAATGGTGGATTTCATGAACACAAACATCTCCGCTATTGAGCCGGGAGCTTTTGAAGGTCTGGTGAATATGAAGGACATTGAGATTTCCAACACGCCTCTGACGTCCATTCCTGTAGGAGTCTTTGCAGGCCTTAGCAACTTGGAGAAAATTATTCTAAAGTCAAACAAGCTCCGTAATCTTGAGCGAGGGTTGTTTGATGGTCTCAAAAAGGTAAGAGAGCTCCATTTACATGGAAATGAGATTGCAGCCATTGAAGATGGGACTTTTGATAGCCTTGAGAACCTCATGGTACTCCATCTGGCTAAAAATCGCCTCACTGCTGTAACAACCGACTTGTTCTCCAAGCTAAGCAAACTGGCCACGTTGCGGCTTTATGAAAATCAACTAACTGCTCTTCCAGAAGACATTTTTCATAATTTACCAAATTTAAAAGAAATTTCTTTGAAAAGCAACAAATTAACAGCGTTATCAGCCAATCAGTTTCCATATAAAGACAAACTCACAAAGATTGCCTTGGAGGACAATCTCTTTACAAATTTTCCAGAAGAATTCTTCGTCGGTTTCCCAAATCTCAAAACATTGACCGTGTTCAACAATAAATTATCAAGTCTTCCACCTGTACTTTTTGGTGAACTAACCAAAATGACAGATTTAAGTTTCGCTCAAAACGAACTGAGCGACCTGCCAAAAGCAATTCTCAGTCCTTTGAGTAGGCTTTCCAAGCTCGATCTATCCAACAATCACTTTGTTACTCTCTCGGCTGACTACTTTGAAGGACTCCAGAGACTCACCACTTTGAATATCCGAAACAACAAGATAGACTCTTTGGGTTCAGATGTTTTTGAAAAGATTCCGACGCTGACCTCCCTGGACATGTCGGGCAACAATCTTGAAACACTCCCTCGGGATATTTTTGAACCTTTAACACGTCTCAGTAAAGTTTATCTCCATGACAACCCCTGGAATTGTGACTGCAACCTTAAATCCCTCCATCACTGGATAAAAGCAAACTCTGCAATCGTTCTTAAGCCAGTTGTCTGTCGGTATCCAGAAGATCTAAAAGAACAGGAGATCAAGTCATTGGTAGAGGAGCAATTTATATGCCCTACTCTTGCGTTCACAACCACTACGTTGCCTACGACTGTTCTCACAACTCTACAACGAACCACTCCCACCACAACAGCAATTGCAACTACTACTTGCCCACCCACGCCTACATCAACTACACCTTCACCTACCACAACTAAAGCTGAAGAAACGACGACTGACTTGAAAACAACAACGCAGCAAACAGCACCAGCGACCATCCCGACTACATCAGTTACAACAAGTGCACACGTAACAACCGTACAGACAACCATTGCGATCACAACCGCACTAGCTAGCACTGCGACGTCAACTCTACAAACAACTACAACCATTTTAATAACAACAGCTACACCTACTGTAACATTGCCAGCAACCACGCCCACAACAATGATAACTACAACCACACCAGCTACCACTACGCCAGCCATCACAACTCTACAAACAAGCACAATGTCAAAAGCTTCACCCACAACCATTTTGACAACAACACCCATTATTACACCGGCAGCAACTACAGCCCCAACCACATCACCCACAACCATTTTGACAACACCCATTATTACACCGGCAGCAACTACATCACCCACAATCGCAACGACACAATCAACAACGACCACAAGTACACCCACAACCCAGCTGACCACCACTCAGAAGACAACACCCCTTCCTAAATCCACACCCCCGCTCGTTTTCACCTGTCCCATACAGCCCCATCTCGAGAGCTCACCCAGTTTGTTATCATACGAGGACACAAAAGCAGCATGGCGGTGCAAATCTCAGGCGCTCGTGTATGTCACGCTTCTGCTGGTGGAGGTAACCTGCACATTAGTGCTGGCTAAGTACCTCGTGTCTTTGTACCGCCTGCTGCTGGGCAGGGAGAGGATGAAGCATGAGGTGAAACTCACCCGCTTCTCCTACAGAAAAGAAGTAACCTTGAGGCCTTTGTAGGACACAGACTATTTAAGGAATTTCAAATTGATCAGATCTCCTCATTAGGTATCAAAATAATTGAACTATGGACACTTTTATTTGCAATTTGCAATAATATCTAAAGCTGGGGTGGGAAACCAAAACTTTGAGAACATTTGATCCAACCCACTTGGAAATTATGAAACACAAACCTCACATGAAAGGTTATAAACATCCTAACCGACAAATGCTGATAATGTAGAATCATAGACACTGATAGTTGCATTGTTCATACATTTTATATAGTAAATATAAAGGCTACAAACCACACTTTTACGTAAATATTGATAGTGAATTAAAAATACGCAAGACTTATGATTTGACCTGCTGATGTGTTTTTGAAAATGACTGTAGGTGGGCATGACTATTTCCAAGAGAAAATGAAGCTGAGGAAATCCTATGAAGTGCACCACTTGGCTACTTACAGCAAGGGGAGCTAGAGAACTAATATCTATACCTTTAAACTCCTATAGTATTTCCCACCAGCTAATAAACAAAAAAAATATATTGTCTGAACCAAATTCGCAGTGTATTGAACCCACTCACTAAATTTGATCACACTTTTGTTGTGAAAGGTCTGTTTGGATGCAGTGATGTAGTTTCTCAGGAAGAGTCTAGTTTTGTAAATGTAATTAGACTTTTTGAATGAGTGTTTAAGATTTTTGAGAAAATGTAGGGAAGTTTGTACATTGACCAAGTATATTTGTTCCTGGGAAAAAAAGTTTGAATAAAATATAACAGCATCTTCCTCCAACCCATGTTTTCCTTTTGTTCTGTAAAATGAATGAAAACAGCTGTACAAAAGAATAAGCACAGAGTGAGTGAGTGAGTGAGTGAGTGAGTGAGTGAGTGAGTGAGTGAGTGAGTGAGTGAGTGAGTGAGTGAGTGAGTGAGTGAGTGAGTGAGTGAGTGAGTGAGTGAGTGAGTGAGTGAGTGAGTGAGTGAGTGAGTGAGTGAGTGAGTGATAGATAAGTGTCATTGCCCTAATGAGAAATGTCACCTTTGCTTTACCCCAAGTTGATGATGAGACATTCGCCAATGTACACAACAAAAAAAAGAACACTAATGTCCACATTCAGGGATGAGACATTTGGCTCCTAATTGGCCATTTGCAATTAAAGTGGTTCTGTCTCCTCTGTTCTATTATCCCACAGGGTTGACTAAATTATGGGTTAAAAAATGTGGAAAGCTTTGAGGATAATTGCAATTTCACATCCTACGTCATAATTGATAAGACAGCAAGCACGTTGTACATGTGGTTTTCATGTCTTCTTGTCAGTCAAAAGATTCTGGGCTCGGCTTGGGTTGTTTTTATGAGGCATAGTCGCCAAGCACCACAAGTAACTTACAGACCTGTTCTAAAAATAGATCACTTCCGAGAAATGTTGTTCAAGTGCTTTGAAAATATAAACACCTCTATTTTTTTTTTTAACCATGAAGACCTTGAGATACATGTGGTACAAAAATCCAAAATCCATGCAGTGTTAACCTAACCTGGATTAACCCAACGGCAAGCGACTATGACCTTGTTTTGGCAATTTAAATGCAAATTTGAATGAGTTGGGGAAGCCTGCATTGAAACAATATATGTTTGCAGATAAGGAATTATGATAACGCTTGCACAAATTACTTTTGTTGCTAGCGAGGACGTAATCCTCCAAATGGATTCTTCCCTCAGAGAAGTAATTGTTTTGTTTGTAATTGTTGTTCTTATTGTTAAAATGTAGTGTTGCTCATTCTAATATTAATTATAATAACAATCATGTTTGTTTTACATAAACTAAATAGAGCCATGGGAAAAACACATTTTAAATCACTTTTAGTGAAAATACAGATAACTTGAAATAAAATTCACACTTGTTCTGTTGGCACTACTGGCAATTTTGATGACTCTAAAACAGCCCTGTGGGAATGCATCAACACTTAAAATAAAATAAAAAAATAAAATAGGACATTGCACATCCATCATTGCCGCGATTTCACTAGATAAAAGTGAGTAGATTTTTAAAGCTGTATTATCCCCAACCATCTGTTGTTTTAGATCTGAAAAAAATCAAAGCTAGTTCAAATTGGCTTATAAGGCCTTTGGTCCCTTAAATAGAGGCAGGCAGTATATACAAACTATTATAATCCCTCTTGTCAATTGTCAATCTGAAGGAAAGTGCACAGTTGGGTCAGACAAGATCCCTGACTAATTTACAGCGCAAATGGCCCGAAACGTGCACCATGATCCCAAACATCGAAGGAAAACTAATGATTGGAGGAGTTACCGTCTTGTTATAGAACAAAGCGCGCTTGTAAAATAGAATAAATGATGTTATGTTCCTGTAAGCTTTTGCTTGTTCATTACTTGGAGGCCGCTCCGATCGATGCTGACATGTTGATGAAACGTTGTCCCTGTTGACAAACCTTGACATCGGCTCCAGGTAATTCATCCCTGCCACTCAAGTCACGTTCCAAGATGAAAAGATAAAGTAACTCCGAGCGACCCCCGAGGTGTGAACCTTGATAAGATTACAAGGCTTTCCCCCAAAATCAATGATGTGAAGTCTCAGCCATCGGCGAAAGGTGACTTTAATGGACTGGCTGTCAAGACTAAATGCTGCCAAATCTAATTAATGAAGTCTGTACAAAAGAAAAGTCTGAGACAAACTTGGCAGTTGGTGCCAGATGTTTTTTTTTTTTCCTCTTCATTGTTTTTGATGAATCTATTTGAAAATTTCTACAAAAAAAAAACCCTCATTAGGGTTGATACTGATCAGGAAAACAAGTTTGACACCTGCCACAATACAACATGATCATAATCCATTTCATCACTTATAACAAAGCCTCGCATCAAGAGTAGTGAACAAATAAATCAATCATCCATCTAGCCTTCCATACTACTTAAGCTTCTTTAAACTTTTTTTGTCCCCAGTGTATCACACTGTACAGTTAGTTTCCAATGTATTTATGTTTGCTTTTACTGTTTCTTTATTTTTCCTCTGCTATCTGCTGCCAATGCTATGAGAATCATAAAAATGTTCAAGTGGTGTTAGAATGCCCGATCAATGAAATTTCCATGAATCCCTAAATGACTGCAGAATGGAATGCAAAGACAGAAGCAACATCATCTAGCAAACAATCCACATGATGAGCACCACTGTTCCGTAAGCCTATCCGACTAATTATATCACTGTCCTGTTGTTTGGAGAGAGGTCATAAAGGGGTTACTGGCTGTCACCAGCGACAGCAAAGCAGCAGTGAGAGAAGATCGTACCATCTCTGTGCCACAAACACACGCACACGAATAGGGAATTCAATCCGCTTTGATAGGATTTACACAGCAGGAAAGCAATGATGACTCACCTTTCATGAGGCAAGTGAAATCGTTTTTTGTCATGCAGGGCAAATCTAAGAATATCAGTGTATCATTTGCTTCTAACATGAGACACGCACTTCATCCTGACAGCGTGGGGCCTATCTGGCGATCACGCACAGATGAATGATCAGGAGTTAAATATGATCTCCACTCACTTCACAGTGATCAACATGATATCATCCATAAGTGGAGATCTTAAAAATGTACTTTGTGTATACCGATCTGCAGGGACTCCAGCGCGTCCTGTTGGGCTTACGTCATGTTGATTATGTGCCTCTCCTGTAAAGGGAGCCACTTGGATTGGCCGGGAGTCATGTTTAGTCCCACAACGGCGCAAACACCCATTTCTGCTTGCGCCTCTCTATGAAAATACCAATAAGAAGAAACCCCGTGCTCATTCCTGGAGGGCAACTGAATATCTGTTATTTGATTTGGTACTTAGTAAATACTTTCAAGGTCCCTATTTGCCGGTCGGACTTGTGCTTTTGAATCACCACTGTTATTTCTCCAGACATTTGGCAATAACATTTGTAAGCCCCAAAAGGACTTCCTGTAGAGACGGTTGAGTAAGTGGACGCCTTGTGGCGAACGGGATGTCTAATTAGGATTGTTAGAAAACTGAGATAATTATCAACACGCACAGAAATTAACCACCCTCTGGCCACACACTCGCCACCGTACTAGCATTTCACTATGCCTTTGTAATGAAGATTCCACGTCTGCCAAACTGGCCAAGCGAGAGAGCAACAAAGTGAGCGCTCAAATGAGCAGATGACTCATCGCTTTCCATACTCATTGGTATGATGGACATGATAGATCCTGTTGGAACATTCAAGAAAGGTGAACAATTGGAAACATTCAAATGGTCCATTAAGTGTCCATGTAATTATCAGGCCAACCGTCATATTCATAGAGAAATACAGAAATTCATTTTTTGTGACATTTTTAAAAGAAAATGTCAATTTACCAACGTATGTTTTGAGAATGCTTCATTTGATATTCATAACCTCTGCTGGTGCACTAATTGACCCTGCCACATGTAATAAAGTGCACGGATAAAAGAAGAGCGACCAGAGGGTCAGTCTGATGAACATGTGGCTGCAAAAACCTTTTGTCAGCCAGCATGCACTTATATTTGCATTCTAAACAGCCTGTCAGCAATCATCAGTAGGTAGCGCTAATCAAAGAAGCCTTGATTGTGGAAATCCTGTCTTTACTGGGAAATGCTCAAATACTTTTTATGTAATTAATGCAAGCTCGGGTTAATCTGGAGCACTTCAGTCAGCATTACATTTATGTGTTTGCAGTGCAGATGAACCAGATTTCTGCATACATCTGAGGGAATATTTGAGAAATATGAATTATGAATCCCTTGTCGTGCACAGACAACAGCAGTAATAAAAAAAGGCAGAACAACTAGACGGACCTTCCTTTGTCAACACGTCATGTGGACATTAAACATTTAGGCCTCGTGATTGCCAACATTAGCAGTGATGGGTAGGGTGGGCACTATTTTCAGGACACTATTATCCCCTGTCATGGAAGGAATCAGAGCTGAACGGGGGAGGCTGACTTAATGAGAAGGCGTATGGAAGCATTACTGCCTTGGCTGCAAAATATACAAGAGCCTAGCAGGATGGTAAAAGCAATTTTCATCGGAACAATCCATACATCATAATGGACTGTGTGCATGCAGAAGTGCACTTTCAGTGTGTGGACAACAGACTGAATTGTTCCAGTGTCTACAACAAAACAAAAATGGTAAAATAATATGAAATAGTTCATATTATGGATGACTGACTTAATGTTGCCCTCATCCATAATCCGGGCCACTAAAAGGAGCCGATTTTAACCTCAAAAGTTTTTATGAACAATAGTGACCTTGTAAACTTTGAGATTCAAATAAATCCAAAGAATTTATTTGCTGATAATATTTCAAACAAAAACATTTATTTATATATGGAATAAAAAAAAAAGCATCAAACTTCTTGAATTGCAAAAAAATACGACTGATATAACTCAAGCAAAAAAAAAAAAAAAAGGTTATCTAAAGTAAAGCAGATTACATGCAGGGGAATTATTTGTGTCATTTTTTTTAAATTTTCTCTTTTTCTTTGTCACTGATTAGATTTTTGCTCGATGTACGTATGAAGCCTCACTGTTTGGAAACGTTCACAGGTTCCGTCAAAAGATATGAACGACTGTGCTGAATAACTGACTAGTCAGTCAGCAACCACTAAACCGCTGACAATGTGTTTTATTGTACATGTAAAACAAGAATGTTCAATATTAGATGACATCACATTCAGACAGTTTTAATTATAACGGAAAGGGAGCAGCAGCCGCTTGACGGATGGCCCGCGTGTCGTTTTGATGAATCACTCTCTTAGTTTAGTCTCAGAACAATCTCCTCCAAAATTAGGAGATTTGGCTTTGACCTGTTTTAGTACAACAACACCATAGAAGTTCAATCGTGGTGTTTTGGTGGTTTTAGTGCACAAGCTCATGATATTCAGCCTTGGGGGGAGAGAAAAAAAGATGCCTGGTGAGATTATTCCATGCTGTTCAATGCATCATTGTTAACCAAGAGGCTTTAATCAAACTCTGACATGGAGTCGGATGCCCGCAGACACTGATACTCCATTGAAAGGTCCCGCTAGTGCTAAATCATTCAAACTATCTGTCAACCTTTTGCCAAGTCAGCTTTCGGATACGTATACTTCAACTGTGTTCCGCACATGTCTCGCGGGTAAAGGGAAGTCAGTCCTAGCCGTCCATCAAATATGCAGTACACCGTGAGATCATGTAAACATTCACTCAAAGATGCAACCAACTCGGGTGGATGAGTAGCTCAACTTGGCTACACACATCACGATAATTGGGACGCATTGATCATTTTCGTACCTACAGATTATGCCATTTTTCTGAACAGTTATTTTTTGTGGTAGGATTTTATTTTATTTCAGTTTATTTTATTTTCACAAGAACACAGGTGTTAAAATAAAGACCCACTACCAGATTTGGCCCACTGTACTTGACTTGATTGTTCAAAACTAGTTATACATACCGTATTTTCCGGACTATAAGGCGCACCTTCAATGAATGGCCAATTTTAAAACTTTGTCCTTATATAAGGCGCACCGGACTATAAGGCGCACCATTAATGCATTATGCCAGATTTTTAATCCAAATCAAATCATTCTCCATTTTATCTTTTTTATTTCAACTTCAGATGCAACAAATTACTTTATAATCACAAAATAATGATCCAGAGTCTTTTCGATTCATGATTCATAGTCTTCAGCGGGCCACTTATGATTGCTATCATGGCACAATGCTTCGGGCCAGTTTAAATTTAGGAATTTGGTCCATATATAAGGCGCACTGGACTATAAGGCGCACTGTTGGCGTTTGAGAAAATTTTAGGTTTTTAGGTGCGCCTTATAGTTCGTAAAATACGGTAATCAATATGTACCGGAACTCTAAATAATGAATGTATGAACAATGTGTTTAATGAGAACATGTGGAAGTGTTCAACCCTGATATTATGCACATTCTTTCTGAGAAGGCCATGTCACTTATGATATTTTTGAAACATCACATCCCATTATGGCCAGGGGATGAGAGGCATGGTATAAAATTAAAATCTTAATTTTTAATCACACGCTTTGTCAGATAGACATGTGGTCTATGTCCGCTTAATGGCCTTGCCAAATATACCACCCCTGTCTATTTTGAACCACTACCTTCATTCATCATTTTTACTCTGTATTACGTGTACCATCACAGATTTGTCTCTGAAAATCAATTTCACTAATGGGCACTGCCACCTGCCATCCAAATGAATAAAATGATGTGGAGGTGCATCATGAATTCATCAACCATATTGCCATTATGCTTCTATGCGAATGTCATGCCTAATCATCAAATATTTATCATAATTATCATGAATCATACCTCTTGTGACTCTTCAAGTGTCCCAGGTAACTGAATGGTGCTTGGGTTTTATTTTGCACAAGGAACAACATAATGCATGCTACGCCACAAGTTAAAATTAGAAACGTTCGTCAACATGCCGATAATGAGCTTCTTTGCAAGGCTTCGCCTGAGCAACGTTGCGGATGCATCGTCAGGAGATAATATAAAGAAAAGTCTTACAGGCCTTCTAATGGAACGCCAGTTGCTCAAAACAGAATAGTTGAGCTCCACTGTAATTGAAATGGTCATTCACAAGGATGTTGCAAACCTCCACTTCATTTAGTCATTTTTACTTGCACTGCAAGATTTCAGTCCATTACGCTGAAGTGTGGTACCATTGTGTTCTTGGTGATTATACTTTCTAAATTGCCTTCAGATATTTAAAAAGTCCCTGCCATGTAGTTTCAAGCTGCTTTGTTTACATGTCATGGTATTATTTTGCTCCCCAAATAGTTTTTTTCCAGCTAAATTAAAATTGGTGAAACACAAAAACAAATGGAGTCTTTTACACTTGTGGATAAAGCCTGGAAGAAAAATAACCCATAAAGTTTGGCCTTCTTATTTCGAGCACCAGATATAAGCTAGAAAATATTTGTACTATGTACATGGAATTCTTAAAAAAAAAAAAAGGGTTTTGACAATTCAAATGTATGAATATAGAACTTTTAAGGAGGCATTACTGATGGCGTGAGAGAGGCGCTCATACGTCAGCAGGGAGGGAGGCACCCACCACAGGGCTGCCTCGGAGGGAGCGCATCCGAACCAGGATGAGGAGGAGCGCGCTATAAGAAGACAAGCGACCCCGGGACAGCGTTCACACAGCAGACTCGACGATGACGAAGAGATGAGGAGAGCGAGAGAGAGCAATGAACTAAGAAGAGAGAGAGAGAGAAGAGCGATCAGGATGACTTATTTTGAGGCTGCGGCGTGAGCGCCCAGTGCGAGAGAGAGGGAGGGACGACCGGGCGAGTTTCAAGTGGCCGGGCGGAGCTGCTGCTTATTCAAAGTGTCACATTGAACACCTGAGCGGTCTGTTTCCTGCCTCATCACCATCCTCGTCCTTTTACTTGACCCCAATGTCATCAATTCTACTTTGAGCCTCGAGAAGTCTGGAACAAGTCCCGACAGTCAGTGACGGAGACATCCGTGACGCCTCAATATGTACCAGGGGCATTTACAGGTAAGAGCCGCTTTTATTACTTGTGCTATTATTATCATGGTTTGCCTTACATTCATTTTTAGTTTGATTTGAGTCATGGAAAATTTGCTGTTGGCAAAATTATATGTCATCCGACCAAGTTCCAAACGAATCGAAATGCCGCCAACGTCATATTTATAGTCAATATTTTCCTATTAAAACACTTGTCATAAACAGACCCGTTTGTAATTCGAAACCTCGCATGTTGAGACCGTCATAAACTGAAAACATGTTTTTAATGATACCGGAGCCAAATTATGATGGATTGAAGAAACACACACATTCGTGCGTGCATGCACGCGCGCACGCACGCACAAACAAACGCACAAACGCAGACAACATACACAAGGGAGCTCAAGGAAGATGCAGGTGCATGTCACGTGTCAACACCTCTGCCAAGTGGGAATCACACTCCGATTTTCCAACATGCAAGTGGGAATCACACCACGATTTTCCAACATGCAAGCTACCCGCGTGACGTCACCCAATCGGACGTCAATTTGCAGACAGCAGAATAATTTATTACATCACCATTGCAGACTGAATAGTGGTGGGAAAATGCTGTAGTGTAACCTTTTTTTTTCATATTATTAATATATTTTTTAAGTTTGAAATTCAGCTTCTGGTGGTGTGGTCTATTTTTGATGCAAGTTTGCAAAGTAAAAAAGATACTTTGCGCTCTCATTACGTAATAAAACACTCCAGTCATTCAAGAGCATTAAAGACCAAACTTGAATATTTTATGACGTATTACTCAAGCATGCAGTGTTCATTGAAAATGCATGAAAAGGCGCTCGACAGCTCACGTCTGATTTTTGGAGACTTATTTGTAACAGCCCAAATGAAATCCTTGTTTTGTGACGAATGGGATGTAACCAAATGTTCCACATATCCATCTGATGTTTTAATTCATGTCATGTGCTCTGATATTTTTAGTTTCCTTTCCCATACCGTTAAGATAAAATGTATTTAGCAAATTCTTTAAACGTAAAGCAGCTACTTCATTTGATGAAATAGATCTTTTTTTCATGTTTGCAATCGCATGCATTATGTTTGATTTTGATATTGTTCCATTGGACTATCAATTGTGTACATATTACGGATGAGTATAAGAATAATGTGAACTGTGTGGACTTTGGAGAAGTTTACGCAAAATTGTGTGCTGTTGATGGCGTTTTACAGAAGCATGTGACATTGGCTTTTAGAAGTAGTAGGAAAAATTCTCCTTTCACTTGTATCACATATTACTGAGCATTTACTTCTGTGCCCACAATAAGGCAACCCGATTTCTCATGCAAGTCTGGACTCCAATAGTAATGATCACAGTAAAAAATTTTAATGAAAAATGTTAGACACAGTTCTCAGTACTCCACAACTGCAAATGGCAACCACAAAGTAAAACCCAAAGTGAGCTTTTGTCATTATTCATTGCCAAATGAGACCTGTGTCTTAATGAACTTACTTTGCTGTACTTTAAAGAGCAGTGCGCCATAAGTCAGTTACTCTTAACAAGAGATATCAGATTTCCTTCTCGACATGGAAATCCGTCTTACCATCACTGTCTGTCAGAGTGTTTTATTGCATTCTGTAAGGAAGCCAGTCCTAGTCATCATATTTCATTTTCGACCGTCTAATTCTGAATGTCTGCACAAGGATGGCGGATGCTTCGACTGTACACAATTGCGGTTGCAGTGTCTCTGTGAATCCGAACATGATAATATAATATCAGGTGGATCGAATGTCTTGGCTATATCTCAGGTTAGACTCGTGACAACTTGGCAGGCAAACAATAGAATTGTGAGCAGAGCTTGATCGGAAAACAATTCTAGACTGCAGACTTCTGTTTCGCTCATCTTTCCTCTGGCGTAAAAATATCCCGGACAAGAAATGTGACAGCATACCCTAAGTAACTTTAAGAAGAAAAAAAACTGCAAAAAAATTAAGCAATCTGGTGTACCTTTTTAGTAAGTACTGGATTGTGTCATCATTCTTGGTCTGACAAATCGTGACTTTACAGTTTGCGGTGTAATTTTTGTTATGGTTTTCCCCCCACAGTATTTATATTTAGAGTAAATTTAATTACGAGAGTGGTTCTATTATGGGCGCAAAATAGATATTGGATTAATGGAAGAGATACTACAAGGCCTTTGGTTGTTTGCTCTGTTAAGCAGAACATGATTACATAATTTGATTGCCATAATGCAAGTCCCCGCAGGGAAGATCTTGGGGGAGTTTATCACTGATCAGAAGTGGATCAAGTCTCTACAGACTCTAGTTTAAAAACAATTCGTATTTAGATGGTAAATGGGAAAATGTAATGTTTTCTGAACAAGAGGAATTATTTGTTTTGAGAGTCGCACATTAGGCTGGATCTAATTCTTAATCTATATTTATTATATAGTGTATATATATGGTCTTACTTTTGACTGTTTGTCTATCTAGTTGAAATAATAGTCAGTAACCTAATGCTTGACACAAATGTTGATCAAGTGCTTCAGTGGAGGATTTAGCAAGCCTGTGCCTTTCATCATTAAAAAGGATTCATTTGCATAGTCCACCAACTAAGTTTTCTTTCTTTACTGAGACCCCTTCACTTACTGTCATATGAAGGAAGACATTTCCATCAAGAATTCTACTACGGCTGAGCTGGACAACTAAAGGTGCGTGGACTGAGGTCTGGCAAGCTATTTTTATCGAGTCAGCTTAAAGTCTCCTTGACGTAATGAACCGTGGTCTTGATTAAAAGCTATTTAATAGGCCTGCCTAGTTCAGGAGCCAGAATAATGAGAGAAATCAGGTGCTCCCCGACTGGAACGAAAGCTCCACAGGCAGAGCTTCTCTCAGAGATGGTAAAAAAGAAGGAACTGTCACTAGATGTGTGGAAGACTTTGTAATCCTGAGTTTATTAAATTTTTAATTTCCTGCCTATATAGTCAGGTGTCCCAATACTTTTGTCAATGTATTATACGTAACTTCACACTAGATTTCTAAAATGGAGCAGGCCTCATCATGACAAATTAGGTCAAGTTACAGCAGGTTAGTTTTGTGAATTTATGGCAAAAATGAAGCAAATTAAAATAAAATAAAAATGAAACAAAACGGAAAAACGCATAAAATGATTGAGTAATGTGGTAGCTGCTTGTTTGTAAGGGAGACGTATCCTCTGACTCAGTTGTTTTAGTACCAAAAGCCATGACAAGTCTGACACAAACATGGAAGATACAACAAACACATTTACTCTGCAGACAAAGACTTAGCGTTGTTCCCCACATTGTTATTAAAAAGCATTCCTGGATATGAGAAGAATTTCCACATAATCAGCCTGGAGGATTTTGTGTTGTCATCCGCAACGTAAGTAGGAGACATCGTCTGTAAGCTGTTTTTATTAGCAATTTTTACCAGCTGAGATGTCATAAACAGCTTCTGAAATGTCATTTTAAAAAGCTTTGTTGTCTCATTTTACTTGTTTAGTGTGAACCAGGGTTCAGATTGTACTTTGCCAAACATACCAAGTGAAATTACAGTACTTGCGTTTATTTTAACTGAAACCAATACAAATGCTGGTCTGAAGATCCAAATTCTTGTAAAATTCAGAATTTCAGTCTTACATTAAAGACCCCTGCCCCAAAAAGAAAAATTCCGAACTATATCCATTGTTATCTGCTTTCTTTATGTAGCTAAAAGTTAACGCAACACAATTTGTGACTAATCTAATTTTTAACTAAAAAAATGTCCGTTTATAGATTTTCTCAACACAGCACCCCCCTCTTCTGCCTGCAATTGAGACTCCGTGTAATAAATTAAAAAGACTCAAATGCACTGGTGATAAATCAATTTGACCCATAGTAGATTCCCTCTGTCTTGTTTCCAAGCGCGTGAACACAGCAGCCCTGCGAGCCCCACATGGCAAGTCCCCAGAGTTACTGTACAAAGCCCCATTTTTTCCCCTCACAAAAGTAGGACACGCCTCAGCATCTTTGTAACTCGGAGCAGAAGGCCGTGCAAAAGAATAGGTGGCCCATCTATCTCTCTCTTCTTCCCAAGCCATTCATAACAGTCATTCTTCAGCAGGGAATTAATTTGCTCCAGAAACCAGGAGTCTCAGCGCTCAAGTTGAGGCGCCATGTATTTGGTCCTCCGAAGATTGCTGACGAGAGCACTTGATAAACAAATATGTGCTTCAGTGTGGCAGATGTGAACAGGATCGTCATATACTGTACTTTATCTCTTGGGGAAAATGATTGCTTGTCTAATATGGCATAAAAATCATGTTGTCGCACCTTGTTATGAAAGCACTCATCCTTTTTCCTCCAACAGCTTTTCACAGATAAACAGACTTCCTTTTCCACAGTGGTAGTTTGAATGATAATGTGCTCACGATAACACAGAAAGTCCTTAACTTGGATTCACGGGGATGGAAGTTCAAGGGTGTAAGATTTGGTGCTGACATTTATAGCCACTGGGTGAATCTTATCAACTTGTGGAGATTTTATTACTAAGAGGGAGGGAACTCGAACATATATTTATATATTTTTCTTCGTTTTGATAGCTACACAACAAAGACATTAAAGAAGGTAAACGGATGTGATTATATGAGTTGAACTATAATCACACCACATATTTTGGAGTGCAGTCAAAAGAGCAGTCTGTGTGCAAGGATTGAGTTGTCTTGCCGTTAATGGGTAGGCACCAAACTGCAAAGAGTGCAATTTGGGAAGAAAAAAAGGGTAGAAAATGCCATGTTTCCGTAAAATGGAATCCAAGGACAGCAGATTCAATGAAAACAGCAGCAGTTCCAGAATTGAACCCTGTGGAACACAAGATGTCTGTATTGTGTTTACGTGAATGGTCAGACAGATGAGACTGTCAATCTGTGGTTGTGATAGTCCACAGAAAGTTATTTTCCAACGGTTTGACTTGTTCAACACACTTTGGAGTTAAAGTTAGCTCCGCCCACCACAAACCAAGAGATTTTCACGTTTCTTTTTTTTCACACTGAATTCCGACTAGATGTTCTAAAAGGAGACTTGCTATTTAAAGGGTGAACAAGAGGGACTATTATTTTCAACTGTCAAGAAAATACATTATTTTATGATTTAAAGTCTCCCGGATACAGTTACAACCTTTCTCGTCAGACCTCTGAACCTTTATCTGAATTTTGCCCTGACAATGAACCTGCTAGAAGGGGCTGACTTACTTTTTATTCATTCAGTTCACAACTTCCCGTTAGGCGAAAAACCAAAAATTAGGATGAGAAGATTCAGGATTAACTCAGCACATACTGAATTCATTTTCTGCTTGCTAAACTAAACAGTGAGGGATAATACTTTATTTGTTAACAAATGCACATTTAATTTATCGTCGAGCGCAAAAATTGCAGTAAGAGAACTGGATCAGATTCACACATTCAAAAACCTGCTTTGAAAACATCACCTTTGTCTTCTTCTCAGCTGAGGTCGACTCGGCCCAGCTTTTTTGCTGAGAGAATCTGCTTTATGCGCCTTGAGCAAGGCTCATCTTTTGATATGCCGACTCCTAACATTGCACCTCCAGACAAAAGGTCTTTTCTTTCTATGTGCTTGTCATACAAACGGAAGAAGATACTCTGTAAAAAAAAACAAAAAAACAATGCATAGTATGTGTATATGCAGTCGTGCAATTAATGGCAACAAAAGGCAGCTTTCATATCATGAAGGCGCACACGTGAAAGAAATTTTTCTATTGAGTTGTTTGCCGCGTCGATATTGCTCAATGCTGACTAGGTTAAAGAACATATGCCGCTTAACACTTTAGCTAAATCAGTGTGACAATCGACCATGTTTTGCCAAAACAAATTCACAGCAGCTGTTGTTCCAATCCAGCCTGTTCGAACTGTCAGTCACACCTCCCCGGGGGGGCCGTGTGAAAGTCAGATAGGAAGCGCAGAGTCAGAGATGTGAGGTTGTGATATTGCATATGGGGGAATTGATGAGAACTGTCTGGTCAGATGAATTCAACACAGTAAGCAATTGCTGTTGTGAGACAGCGCTCGAAAAGCAACCTTTGTGCATTTCCAAACAACGTTTATGTTAGCGGCTGTTTGGGATGCTTGCGTGCATCACTCCGTGAGTGACGGCCAGGCGCCTCACGAATCCAAATACCATACGGGTAATGAATTCCCTGGCAAAAGTTGAGGGCTGGCCTGCGGGGTGGATTGTGGCGTGCAGATGGTATGTATGCTGAGTTCAAGGGTACACCAGCTGAGCGGACGCAAAGGCAGGCAGGTTTCGCAACCAAGACACGATCGCTCTCCTGGAGCCATCCCGCAGGCTGTGATCCAACTCAAAGTTTATATTATGTGTTTATAGGCACGGCTCACAAGTAAAGATCACATTTTCTAAATGCATCCGTGCATCTGTTTGCCCACAAGCAGTCATGCTCACACAATTAGAACTAATGAGAGAAGACACAGACGTGTGATTCATATTTACCTATAAGACAGCATGGTCACCAGCCTGCTGATGAAAGGGTCAAAGGGCATGCCAAGTTTGAGCTGTTGGTGGTTGTGTCTAGCCTGTGCCACAACCAGTCAGACTGCATAAACCAAATGTGCCACTATGGTTTGTGTGTTAATGGATTAGAGCAGTTCAAACTACACCAGAATAAATTCCTTGCATCTTCTTAATAAGATTATTCTGATTATTATTAGCAATATGGCAAATAAAATTAACCACAAAAAAATCACTGCAACTAATCGCGCATGACAAATGTTAGAAATGCTTGCATGCATAACAAAAGTGCAACAGAAAAAAAACCTGAGTGTTCAAAGATGTCTTGTTACAAGGAGATCACATTTCCTGAATTTGGCTAAGTATCTTAAAATCTACACATGATATGTGGCAAAAGGAATAGATGCTAATAGGGGTTATAGTATGAAAAATTTACTTTGAAATTGTAACTAAATTAACAGTACCACCTCAAATCCAGTTTCTCAGTCTATAACTTTGCAACTAGGCTCGGCCAATATAAAGAGATGGACTTCAGGGACTATGATGTCAAACTCAAAAGGTAAGCAGAATTGCACAAATTTGCATTAACTAACAACAGCATTGTGTTCTGGTGATTAGCCAATAGTTGAATATTCTGCAAAATCGTTGACGTGGGCACAGGAACTATTTGATAATAATAATAAATGGAACAAACATGTCAATGACCATGCAAGGGTAGCTTTTGTCATTTGGTCAAATGTGACAAGGTTCCTGGGATCACAAAAAAAAACAGGGTCACCAAAAACCACAGACCCATCACATTGTTTAAAGGTGTGACAAGCCAAACATTGTTCTTTTGTATCTTCCAATTCATTCCCTTCTGTGTGTAATCCATCAATGCCAGAGGCAATGAGTGTCTGCGTGTCCATGACACTGTTTGTATCACTGCACTGAGGCTTGTGTGCCATTAAGAGCTTTGCTACCCAAGTGATGTCTCAGTTGAATAACAGATACCACAGTTTGTTGCTATTTTGGGCTGGTGAAGCTTTTTTTTTTGTGCGTGTTTGGGCCCCTTAGTTAAGGTGAGGACAAAAATTTAAGACCTTAAGAAGCAAAAAATGTCTGGATTAGCCACAGTATGAATATACCCCCCAAAAATCTTATAAAAAAGGTCATAAAGAACACTCACTAGTATAGTCAGTAAAATGCCACTCATTCAAAGTTGTCAGTACATCTAAAAGTCACCAACATTCACTTTGAGCCTTTTTTTAGCATCATCCAGGCTTGGCACTGTTAAGGGAAGAACAAGATCCATCTCCTTTGTCATTGTTGTCATCCAAACTGGTGAAGAGGCATGCTCAACCTTGAGCAGAAGCACTCAAGCCTTTCTGCTTTTCACATTCCATTTCCTGCTCCTCGCTCTCATGCCGCCCTAACCTCAGGAACGCTCGCATGTCAATTAAAGTTGATCTCGAAGACATCATATACTGTACAGTACCCCTAGGGTGGGAAGACCGACTTCCATAGAAAAGGTCAGGTTTTAATGATGGTGTGGCAAGAAATAGATATATAAGGAGTAATGTTGGAATGTTTGACCTAAAAACAACATACGACAAATTATCGCACGCATTTTCCGTTTTGTTCTCCCAATCTGTTGTCGTTCATCCCATGGGTGCTTAATGGGATTGAGGTCAGTGCTCTCTGGTCGTTCAAAGCCAAACTCATCCAGTCAGAGTAATCTACCTTGCTTTGTGCCTTGGGTGCGGTCATGCCGGAATAGAAAATAGCCTTCTCAAAACTAGAGGGACTTGTCCAAATATTCAGAAAGAATTAAGGGCTGTCCCAAGACTTTTGTCCAGCCCACACCCGATCTCAAGCTTTGTGTAGTGACTGAAAAATGACTTCCTTTCACGCTACAGTGCCTCGCCTTTGCAGAGTGAAGAACTTGAGGGGAAAATTGGAGTGTGATCTATGACTCCTTAGCGCTTCAGTGGCACAATCGCCGCTTTAGATTCAAAAAGGAACTATGTCATGAAACGCTTGGATGATGCTTCTCTTGTGTTGTTTCAATGTTTTTATATAGTGATGAAAATGGAATTCAAAAGTTAGAGAGTCAAACTGACGAGTTTTCCATAACATTCTAAAAATTCCTAAATTTGTGTACTAACCTGATGACGCATGACGGACTGACTCATTGATGACAGTTCGAGTATATGACTATTTCCAATATTTCCAATTTCAAACAATTCCACTAAAATTGTTGCTCATCTATTAAAGATATATAGATGGCAGATTTGACTTATGTAAATGTCTATAGTTAAATTCCCATCTGCAACTCATACATGCATAATGAGCAACATGTTCCAAGTCCCCCCCCCCCCCCCCGTTCAATGTTACATAGCATCATTCTCATTGTAGAAATGCAAATCCGAAAGGCTCAATACTTTGAATAGCGAGCTAATGCATTCTTGTACTGTTATGACTATCAGCTCAGACTTCAATCACTACAAGTGGGCCTAAAAAAAAAAAAAATCTACAAACCATTAGCATTTCCATGATTGTATTGCGATCCTCTCAGCATTTTTTTTTTTTTTTGCCTCATGAAGTTTTCAAAAAGCATCCAGTCGCAGGCTGGCAGCACTGAGAGATGCTAATAAACTAAGCTAGAAGACGTGACTATCTGCACCTTGGAAGCTCCTTGTGTAATCAGCACCACCACTTGCATCTAATCATGTATGAGGGGCACCCATGATACACACACACATACATATAGTGGCACTGTGGATGATCAGTGGAGAAATTGCCCTTTGATGGCTCCTCAGTATGGAGATTTATTCTGAAAAGGAGACTCTGGCGTGTGTGCACCGCGTGAGACTCAAGTGACCTGGCGTGAGAAAATGGTCGTGCTGAATTTCATTCACGCTGCTGAACGTTTAACATTTGATGGGTCGTTCACATGCTTTTCAGTATGTTCAGCTGAATGACATCGTACGAGCGTAGCAGGTTCAATTATGCAGCACTAACCTTATGACAAATAGATCACATTTCAAAAAGATTCGCTTTGAAAACTTTAACTCTGGGATTTTGAAATGAGGACTGCCTCAGTGGATATGAGCCTCCATTCAGAGAACAAAGGAACAAATTGAAGCAGATTAAATCTTAATGATAGCAGATTAGACAAATGTCATATTTTTGGGAACAGCAGCGGTGTGGATTAGTGATAAGTGACAACACCGCAGGTCTTTAAAAGGAATTCGGTGCAATATTGAGAACATGCTAGTTGGTGTCTATGTTTCTCATTGTGGAGTCTCCTGGTGTCTCAGAAAGCTGCTGTAGCTGTGTTTGGCTTAGTGAGAGCTGTCCTATCAGCACATTAGGCTTCCTCAGATAAATGGCTCAAGAAGGAAATCCTGCCACAGATACTTTTTGATCCCTCATTTTTACATGCAGTAAAATATATCTGGACAGCCTAACCCATTGGCAGTTGGAAGAATTATTGAGTTTAAAGGAGGAGATAGGAATAGAGCGGAACTCGCTCAACCCGGCCGTCACATTTATTTATGTATAGTTAGCACTTCACTGTTGATAGTGAAGGTATTTTGATTCCTAAGTCTATGTGATCCGTTTAAAAGTATAGGCATCACATTCAGTGCTGCTGATTTTGTTTAGATAGACCGAGGGCACTATTTGACCAAATCTGGCGGAGCACGGGACATAAATCTGTGGCGTGTTAGACTGACTGGCTGTTGGCGATTTCGAAGATGCACGCAAGAAGGCCTATTCCAAAAAGGGGTGCGTGCGCCATTCTGGGTGTGAACACAGACAACTTAGTTTGCTGCTATTCAAAGTGGCTCTTCGCGTTCCAATTAAATGCGACATTTCACGGAAGTTACAGTTACCATTCACAGCACAAGTAAGGCTGCACGTCTTTTTGTTGTGGTTATAATTTCACACCTAATTTTCACTTGCACTGGCAACAGCCACCCAAGTTGGTTTGATGAAAATCTATTGAAGCACTTTTCAGGTCTACTAATTAATTCAGTTCAAATCTACAATGAATTCAGCCCCTACGCCAAATGCATAAATCTGCGTGTATTTTTTTTTCCCACTAAAATGCACACAAAGATAGATGGGTGCATATGCATCCTTTTCATCAGATGTAAAGCAGCACAGATGCATCATCGGCTTTTATCGTCACGAACCGCCCTGATTGACATGCCTATCTTTAGCCATGCATTGAATTCCACATCGTTGTGCAGTAAACAGGCAAAAGAGATATGCAACTAAGTGTAAACATCATCAGAAATAAAAGGACGGTTTGATCTGAGCTATTACACAGAATAACGATGACTGAAAATAATAGTTGGATGACACATTGGATGGAAAATTGTTCGTGAAGCCGGCATCTGCTGTAATGACTTTTCAAAGACATGTAACTCGAGATGGTTTATGAAGGTTGGGCACACTGTGGAAGGGGACAATGTCATTTCTTGCTTTACAAGAAAATGCACGTGTCAGCATTTTTATGACACGAGAGGTCATGTGGATAAAGTAAAACTCTCGCTTTGACTGGTTTCACAGAGCACATCCAGTAAAAGCTTTTACAAGTACAAATGATTTGCTAAGTGCATGATTGCTTCATAACGGTCCCCCGGGGAAGCGATGCTGTAAATTACGCATGTTCATTTAGGATTTTGACAGCTCCTTGGAATTTTTGCTGAACAAAAACATTTATGACAAATGATATTAATTTCGGTAATGCCAGCAAATGGCCACTGAATAGGATCCTTTGCTCTTATATGTACTTCAATCTCACACAAAATATTCATCTAATATCAGTGTTGGTAAGTGGATTTTTTTTGGGGCATCCATCCGTTATTACATCTCCTTTTATCAGAATATTTTATTTCCTCATGTCCAGAGCTCTTATGGGGTGTCCTGAAGTCTTTACTTATGAAAACTGTTCAACCTCCCGTCAAATTCCGAGATTCCACAGTAATTGCTTTCGCCCAAACCGTTACACCCTTCGGTCTTTTTTGCGAAATGAATCGAGAGAGAGTGTTAATTTCCTCTCTCGGCATGAGAGAGGATCTTGGAACAATAAGCCCTCACTAGCAGCCCATCTCGTTAGGCCTGTGGGGCTGCCGATCCGCCCCAGCGAAGGATTGGTGAACAAGAGGCAGGCTGATACAACAGCATGGAGGAGGAGTTGAGTGTCAAGGCTCCAAGAGAGGCAGTGCGCATGGTTTTAATCAAGGCGGGCAAGTGGAACATCATTTCAGGAGACCTACACTTGACCTAGGATTTTCAGTGATATGCTTAGCAATGCATGTCTGAAGGAAAAAAAAAAAAACCTCACACCCATTATGCAGTTATAAAAGCATTTCCAACATGACAATCAAACATCGGGGCTAAAATATATTAATAGTGTGTATTGCATCATATTCTACATAAATTGTTGGAATTAGATTTTGTTTATCTACTGCAGAAATTAAATCATAAGAAATTGAGGCAACCGACCCACATGGAACAGACACTAACAAATAACTTTGGGTTAGAAATATGATATTGAAAAGCCTTTAAATCTTCATAGAAGAAAAAAACCCACAAGAGTTGGTTACATCATCTTCCTAAACCTAAACTCTTCTGAGCGATGTAGTAAATAAAACAATGAGCTAAGAAATTTAATAGGCGAAAATGGATCTGCATGGGCAGACCTTCAGGGCTGACCAGTTTCTTCTTTGAATTTGAGCTTTACAACACTCGTCGGACAATTGAGCATTCATTAATTTGTTCTCCAACTATTTTTCAACAATTTAACCTGGTTAATATTGCATCAAAATGACAGATAACACAGGAGGCATAACATGTTTTACAGTATCAATAAACTTTACCATTTTGAAGTCTCAGTGGAGTCTTGAAAATGCCTATCAACTTATGATAGAAAATCTCAACAGAAACTCCATTGGCTGTAATGGCAATAATTTAAGATTTATAGATTCACTCTGATCCTTGTTCATAGCGACTTGACAACACCCTTCCTCATCCTGCTCCTATTTCGCTCTCCTTGCTGCTGACGCTTCCAAAGCTCTTAATTGGCCAGTCACCCAAGGAAAAAAAAAAAATGCCTCATGGGCTGGTGTCTGAGAACCTGATTACTTGGTGTGTGTGTTTATTTGTGTGTCTAGGCGCGCATATGTGTTTGGCATTGAAGTCATCATTTGTCATGGCTAAAAAAAAGGATGTTTTTATATCAATAATAATCTGTCATAAAATGCTTGTATGAGTGCACTCAAGGTTTACAGTAATTGATGTCTTATAATAGTCGATGTCCATCTTTGTAAATCGAGGCTACGGAAGGAAAAAAAAAAAATAACGACAGCATTTTATTAACTCCTGGTTGTCTAGAAGACGCCATCACTTTTCTCCCCTCTCTCCTTCTGTCGTGCCATAAATAGCTTACAATCTATTTTAGTACAACAGGACTCTTGAGATCAAGCAAACGAAAAAATCTTGGAGTGAATTTTTAGGTGCCTATCCAAATGATAAAAGGCACATTTTCTGCTTGAAGTCAACTCAACGATCGCTTTGAGACAAGCTACCAACTCCAAAATTGCGTAATACGGACTGGTGTTTTAAATGGTTAGTGCTGTCCACTTCTCAGTTATAATCCCCGACGGCACACTGCGGCTAATGTCTTTGTAATTGAATGGAGGCTAGATCCGCATCCCTTGGTGCGAGAGGGTGATTAAATCAAAACGAGAGGCGAAACACACAAGGGGTAAGAAAGGCGTAATTTGCAACGGCTGCTTACCAAGCACAGTTATAAAGTCATCCGAAGATGTCCTGCATGGAGGGCAGCGGCAGGAAACTGGGAGTGAGAAAGGAAAGTGAGAATGTATTGCCGTTTTCCGAGCAAGTCGCTAGTAATCAGGTTACGCTCGCTTCGTGCTCGGAGGAGATCTTCTTGCTTTTGCTGCCATCCCTCATCATTAGCGGCTGCAGGCCAAGCTGCGGGCAACATGGCTATAGTGTAAGTAATGACTCGGGCAGGCTGCAAGAGGGCCTTTGTGTCCTTGCTTGCCAGTTTTCCTTAATGGGAAGGTAATGGGCAAAGAGGAAATTGGCCACGGGAGCCGGGAGACAGCTTTTGTTCTGTCAAGAGGTGACGAGTTAGTAAAGAGGAAGGTGGCTGAAGTGGAATTCCACCTCGGTGTTAGCGGCCACCCTCCATTGGCTTTCATTTCCTCTGTGCCAGGCCATCATGGTCTCCCCTTTAAGCTCTTGAAGTCACTCAAACTGAACAAGTGTGTGTGCTGTCCGGGAGAAAGGAGGATGAGATTTGGCTTATACACAGTGGGGAAAATTAAACAAGATGTCAGTACAAAAAAAAAATCTCCAGCTTTATACTGGATCCTCCGAAGCGCCAAACAATTTGGAGTCTATCCAAAATATCTCGAGACTAAAATGAGCATCTGAAGGATTAACGGCATACAAGTTTTGCTTTTTTTGTCAAGCATAGAGCCACAAATTAAATTTAATGCAAAAAAATAAAAGCTAATGACTGGCACAAACTGACATAAATGAGTCCTGTTATGTCTTTGTGTTATCTTATTTTAGTTTTGTGTCTGAAAGTTAGAAACATTAAAATGTTACTTGGCTGTATGGTTAGAAAATGTTTTAAGGGCATTAACAATTCAACATGCAGCTTTGATATTGAATGCTACATATTCATTTTGCATCATAACAGGATTGCTTCATTCTTTATGATGTGAATAGTAAGAGAACCTCATCAAGGGCTAAATCAGCTTCTTTTAATCTGCTGTAAGAGTCAACTACATAAATCTGGAACTGAAGAGGCCATGAAAAAGTATTTCCCCCATTAAAAAATGTGACCTTTTGATGAAGCTATAGCTGAAGGGTGTAATAGATTGAATTGGCTTCTCCTTCCCTTTGGAATTCATCCCTTGAGTTATTTACAAAACCCTGAAAGCAACAAGACCTGAAATAGTCACTGTCATAATGAAGAAATATCTCTCTGCCTCTCCACGACAGTTATGGTCTTATTTTCTTTTAAAGAGTCCAGTTTTATTTGTGAAAAGTGACATTTATTGACAAACTGAGCAAAGTAAGGTTTGTTTAGTGTTTATATTTCTTTTCTGTTATTGATTACATGCAGTTGCAATTACGGTGGCTTTGGAAAATGGAACAATACAAGAGTCCAACATTTCTATATGGTCTCACTATACTGTAATTGCTTGTTTCAGTCTGACCTTGCTGCTAATAATAGTTCATCTAATCCTGCATGTTTACAAGTTTACCTTGAATTGAACACTTTTCACTGCTCCAATTCTATTACAAGTAGAAAAGACACAAAAAATGAGCAGAAAAACAAGGCTATCATTTGGCGCCATGTTATCTAATAGCTCAGAAGTCTCAAGAGGTTCCATGGAGCTTGAGAGGAAGCGAGGTGAGACGAGAGGCTGTTGAAAAGAGCTGCACACACCGCAAAGGGTATCGCTCGACCCTTGGAGAGGCCGCGAGAGCACGTTAACACCCGCCTCCAACGTGTCACAATCAGAGACAAGGGAGCCAAATGAAATGCAACTCAAACATGCAAATTCAAACCATATGGACGCTCACCAAAACATCTGTTACTCCTACTGTAATCGAAAGCTTGATTTATGTGTCCGCCATTGATTACCCACTAAGACTGACATCGATGATAAAATGCATTTCTAGCTGACTGGTGGAATCGCATGTGCAGTGCACTCCGAAATAAGCCAGATACTTTGATTTCGTAACAAGACACAAAAATACATGGTCATAATTAGAACTAAATTATGCACTGCAAATAAATGCGCAAGTAAGCAGAGTGGAAACATCAGCAAAATCCTACCAAATAACAACCTCATTAACAAAAATTTTTAAAAAATCATTAGTCAAAAGCTATCCACAGGAGTAACACAAGTGGGAGGGGGGGAGGAGCCAACACTGTGTTTAACACTGCGGGCTACATCCTACACTGATGTCAACACTTCCTAGCTATAGTCCACCAATTCTTTTCAGCCACTGGATACCAGTGTATCCATATTCATGAATGAAACATACATCACCTGGTGTAGGATGCCAGTTGCCCTAAGGCGAGTGTGTGTCCAGTACAAGTTGAAACTGACATGCTTTTTACATGCTCTGTGATCCCATGTTAATATTTAATGAGACGCGCCCGGTGTTTCGCGTTTCAGTGTATGTCTCTGAGGTCTACACAGATTCCAAACATAATTTTCCCATCAAGGTTGGAACGTTTCCGAGTGTTAAGTTAGGGAATCAAATTAATTAAAAGTAGAGCAACCAAGTTTTGTGCTTGATAATATCAGTAGTTGTATTTGTGATGTGCTATATAATGCTGGAGGAGTTTTGGCCTCATGGGCCACTGTTATGTCAAGGAAGAACTACTAATGCATGCCTAAAGTGATACTGTCTTCAATTTTCAGTGTTCAGAGATGTTAAATTATCATTAAACTTCAAAAAGCAATCACCTCGGAAATGCAATGACAACAGTGGCAACACGCTCTGGCAAACAAACTGCTCAGCAAGATGCCACTACAAACCCAAACTGGCTGTTTGGCCATTTTAGTTTGGCACACAGTGGGAATCAGAGCCTCCCCCCCCCCCCCCTCCCCTAATATCTGTTTGTACGTATTTGCTCAGCTGGCCCACAAAACAGCCGCCTGAACACCGCAAGGGTCCTTTTGTCGCCATCTACCCAAATCACAAACTGCTGTGCTGAAACAAGGCTCATAGGAAATTGTGTGTGTAATTTTTCTCCTTCTAAATCTAATAGGGGGACAATTAGAACTTGTGTGGTGGATGAAATTGCGCTTAATTATTCCTCAGTTAATGAATGTGTGCTCAATATAAAGATAAGCGGCATAAGCTCTATGTGGTAAAGTGTGTGGGGTTAGATAATAGTTTTTCTTTCCCAACAAGCCAGACTTTCATTGCTGTTTCCAAAGACCAAGTTACTGCGGTCCTATTAAAATAAAAGTACTTTCAATTCAAGATTCCATTTCTGATCCTTTAGGTCCACTGTCATTGTTGTTCATGTTGAAATAATGAATATTACAAGTTAGTCACTTTTGCTTGTGGTATTTCCCATATTCACTCTGAGCACTGCATATATTGTAAGCCCTCCTGAATTAATGCCAGTGCCTGAAAATGTTCTAATCATTTCTAATAATAATAAAAAGCATATAAAATACCACTGAAACCTTTTGTGTAAACCAGGTGTTTGTTGGCATAAAAGAAAGCTCCCTGCCAAGCAAACACCCTGGTAACCTGAAGATAAGTACAGTGCTACAGTCCAAGCAATTTATGAGTGGAATGATTCACTTGAACACAACCCTCAGGCACCGAAATAAATAAATGAATACATAGATTGAAAACATAGCGAGAAAGCCGATTAGTTTTTATTTATGGAGTTATAAATGCAACATCCTCGGTAAGCTCACTACTGTGACCGTCATTTAATTTATTTTTAATTACCGGGTCATCAGACACATTGGTAAGGATTAATTATTTAATGAGTCACTGGTACATACTTCATGAGTAGCGAGTTGACTGGTAGGATGTCCAAAGCATCAGGCAATATTTTCTGTAGCTTTGACTTATAGCAATTATCCATCCATCTTCTGAACCGCTTAGTCCCCACGGGGGTCGCGGGCACTTATAGCAATTATTCAAATTAAAAGTATACAAAAATAAAAATAAACTCTTAGCTTTATGATTAGTGAGGAGGGGTTATGAATATTGCCATGTTCATTTGACTTGCATATCTATATTTCATAACAGTAACTGTCTCAACTATAAAATGAAATCAACCCATAATAATAATAATGATTAGAAGAAGAAAAAGAAACACTTTAAATGCACATAAAACACAAGCTGGCTAACAGAAAATTTGAACACATCCAAAATTTCTTTGCATCAAGAAAAACTGACAGTTTGCAACATTTTAGGAACCCTGACAAAATACCAACAATCACTACATGTGCAAACACCCACGGCTCAGTGAGCTACGGGCTTTACAGATTAAATAAGATTCAAAAGGAACTGATTAGCGAAGAGCAACGAACCCATCATGCTATGTCTCACGCTTGCAATTATGTGCACAGATGGGAGGATCACAATGAAATGCTAGAACAGCTACAATGAAATGAGGTCATTTGCGCTTTAAGTACAAAAGAATGTTGCTCATGACAAAAACAGTTGGGATCATGAATAATGTGAGCTTTTCAAACTCAGGCTGCTGTATTTAGTCAGCAATAAGCTCGTGTAAAATTGTAGCAGATGCTTGTTTTAGTGAGAAATTACGTCAGGCTAGTATGACACATGATTGGCATTTGCCAATCATTGGCAAAGAAATAAATTTTCTTAATTTGTCGACAGCCTCCCTTCGAAACTCGTCTCAGCACGGGCCAACCCTTCGTGACAGTGATGTATGAGCCGTGTCGCAAACGCAGCAAATCCTCATTATATCACTCCTCAACACCAGGTCAGGGTGTAATTTTCACTCACACATTACGCGTGCCACCAAGATTCTCCATTCATTGCAAGACGCGATCCTCATCAAGTTCATGAAAGGCAATTAACAGTGGCAGGAAATGTCACAGTGAGGAAAAAAAAAAAAAAAAAAAAAAATCTCATTAGTGGTTTCATTGGATATGAAATGACTGCAATAAAATGAAGACAACATTTATAAATATCAGCAAGGCTTATCCCGAAGCCCTGCTGGATGTCAATTATTGGCTGTAATACTGTATAAGACTCACACAGCGAGAGTGTGTGTTTAATTGGAAACACTCTCGCCCTAATGAGTGACTATTCGAGTACCACTCTTCTAGCTTTCTGTCTGCTGAGCAGAAGAATCTGAATCATTTTTATTTGCCGTGTTTTAGTAGTTACTTGTGTTTTTGCAAAAAGGCTAGATATATACATTTACGGTGTCATGATGATCAAAAATAGAATTGGCCAGATAATCGGAGTGACACTGCTACAGCATTGAAAATAGTCATATTGAACAAGCGGTATACAAAATGGATGGATGGATGGACAGTTCTTGTAACACTTGTTTAAAAAAATACTGTATTTTCCGCACTATAAGGCGCACCTAAAATCCTCAAATTTTCTTCATAGCAGTGCGCCTTATAATTCGGTGCGCCTTATATATGGACCAATATGGATTTGTGGATGAGTACTAATTTATTAAAGTAAGCTTTACGTGTTTGTGTGTTGTGTGATATTAACGTTTGAGCAACGTTGAGTTATTGATATATTGTTACTGTTTTCACTATTTCGAGTGTTGCTATATTGTGATTGCGTTAACGTTTGAGCAACGTTGAGTTATTTATTCTATGCGCCTTATAATCCAGTGCGCCTTATATATGGACAAAGTTTTAAAATGGGCCATTCATTGAAGGTGCGCCTTATAATCCGGTGCGCCTTATAGTGCGGAAAATGCGGTACATTAAATTGTGTGAGAACTGCAATCAAGTAAAATCCAATGAAATAAAGAGACGAGATCGTTAGCAACACTTTCATAGAATAAATTAGACATTTACAAGTTGTAAATGTCATTGGTTTTGATAGCCTTGCTGGCTCTAACAACCCACCACTGATGCATAAAAAATGACTTTAGAATGAGGGGGAAAAAATGATTTCCCAACATCAGTGTGTACATGTAAATTGAAAATATAACTAAAGTTGTTAGTTACCAAATGTTTTCCTTAGGCTTCATCTGATGCCAGGATAATGCAGTGTGCCTCTTTTTTGATGCCTCTCCCTGTACTCCTGTTCGAACTTTGACCCCTTGCCTCCTGCAGTCTCCCTTGGCTTCAAAGAGTGAGGTCACAGACAGTGGAGGGCACAGATGGGGCATTGATCGCAGGGATGTGGATGCAAAAATACATAAATGCTGCATCTGCACAGCCAGCAAACAACTGCAGCTGTGCCCGAGTGAGGCTCGCAGAGCTTGCATGAATAAATCAGGAAGGTTCATCGTCTGTGCAGCAAGCAGATAGACAAGCTACACACATATTTAACAGTCAATGAGATACCGCATTGGATTTAAGGAGACTAACTGCACAACATTTTATGTTGTAGTTTGTGCAAACATCAAACTTATTTATGCCTATCTGTAACCTTAAAAGTGTGAAACCAAAAACTTGTTTAATATTACTGCAAGCCACTATGACATTATGCACTTTACACTTAAACGTGGGAGAATTAAAAAAAAGTTCTCAAATGATGATTTGATTAAAAATTTCTGCACATGAAAGTTTAATAAAAATTGTACCTAAATAAATATTTGAAAACAAACAAAGTTGCAAGTTAAATACAACTGAATTTCACAAATTTAGTAAACGCAGTTGCCTCCATCTGTTATTACGTTTTAAAGGGAGGGAAGTAAGAAAGTAATACACCAGGGACAAAGATTTCAGCCCTTCGTGATGAAGGCTGGACTAATCCCTTCTCACTGGATAAGCTTGCATCCTTCATGGGGACAACTCAGGTTATTGTTAAGGTCACAAAAACAGCACAACAGCGAACGGCATTGGACTCATGGAAGAATGGCACAAATACATAGTATCTCACAAGTCAAACTCGGGCTCTAAAGTTGTTTTTTTTTTTTTAGGATGATCCCACTAGGGCTTTCTGCTTAAAGTCACTTCAAAAAAGGGCTTTGTCCCTGTTTGGTGATCAAATTTAATGGCCTGCAGAAGTTTGTAGCTCCAGTGAACATCTGTGAGTCTAACTGCGACCGCGCCAATAGAGGCAGCTTCTTGCTGTGGGCAAATTCAATGTCAAGGAGTACCCGAGGTACTGTGATTAAAAAGTTCAGGTGGAAATTGTGGTATATAAGCAGCCAAAATCAATTTCACGACTTACACTTGAAACTTCTACAGTTATGCAAGGTGGCCTTGGCAGCTATCACATTTGCTCCTTTCTAAATAGGTTGTTGTGAAGCCGGGGCATTGATAATGCTCCCATAAGAATGGCGATTTGTTACTTTACTGATTAGCGGAACATATTGTTTGTTGAGCCAATATTTAGTGTCGGAAAATTTGAGTTTATCCAACATAATATAAGTCCTAAGTGAGCAATCCAAAGGAGCCGTCTGCTCTTTACTGCACTGCTTTCTTTTGGTATGAAGCGTCACTGGCTGATGTGTAAACATGGAGGCTTATTATCATATGGAGTGCTTGCCAACATCACACACACACACCCCAAAGCCATGCAGTGTCATCTGTCAATACAAAATCAGTTATCGCCATGTGATACGTTGCCATCATAGTGGTGTTAAGTACTGGTGTGGATAATCACGCTTATCACAGTCTCAAGTCAACACATTGTGCAGCGACTTTTCATCGTCATAGTCTTGTGGATGTCTCGTTCCTGTGGAGCGTCTCACGCGCTCTGGTATTTCCATCATCATAAGATAAAGTCTTATATGTAAGATGCCCCGGATGAGGGCGATGCATTGAGTTGTCAAACCTGAACTGTCCTGACACAAGTCATTGTTGATTTCACTGTTGTAGGGCAAAGACTCTAGGGCTGCAGATAAGACTGTTGCCATGGTCCTGAAGGAGATACCAAGTAAGGCGTCTTCAGAAGGCAAGCCCCTCCTCACGGTGACTACCAAGGTGGGCAGAACCATTTCAGAACATGCGCTCTGAGTGAATTGTACTCCTGTGTTGGTTGTACGGATGCAAAAAAAAAAAAATGATTGTTGTGATTTAGATGCTGGTGCTGAGGATCTCTACTTAATAATTTTAAGGTTAAATTCTTGTATTCTCCTCCATGTAGAAGGTTGAATGACTTCTGGTCTGTTGTAGTCATCGTTAAGGTGATGATAATCACGTGGACTTAGATTAATTGATGACGTCATGAATATTTTTAGCTCATTCCGGGTGCCTTCTCATGCAAAATTGCTGACTCATCGATTACTCATATTTTTCTATGAAAACTGAACAGTAAACATGGTTTTGGAAAATATGCAAATAAGCCGCATCACTGGTTTTTATTCTGAAGTCTCCGGTACTAAATTTAGGCATCTCGAACAAAAAAATGCTGCAGTCCTTTATGTCAATATCTTCTTAGCCTGTTTCCAGGAGGGATTACCAACGGGGTCAAGATGCATTTCATCTCGCTAATCAAGTCTGATAAACCTCCTCATTAACTTTTAACATCTCATGAGAAGTGCATCAAAAAGTCTTCGCGAACACACACACACACATACACCTGTACTGACGGGGCTCATTGTATCCTGCTGCTTCTCTCCCTGATTGTTTAAAAAAAAAAAAAGTTTGCACGCTGCTTCATGTCATCTTGTATTTCTGTCTGATTCAATAACCTGATTTATAGTCAATTGATTTCCTAATGTAATTTTTCATTGATCAGCTGTCACAACCAAGATAATGATGCTACTCAAGAGAAAAAGATTAACATATGGCTCTGCATTGTTGCTGAAGGATGCATAAATCTCATTCGATTGCTTTGGGTGTCACCACTGAAGCCTAAAATGTTTACATGCCAGCAGTTGGTATGCTACCAAATGGGAAATAAATTATTATTCAGGTCTAATGAGAATTGATAAAAATGCAAAAAGTTATAACATATTGCAAAATACTTTGACAACATAAGTATGTTAAAGTGTAAATGTCCCAAGTGATTGTTTTGTTTGAATGGTTTGAATTGGTTGAAAAATATGGAAAAGTAAATTATTCTTAAATGACAATTTGTGCAAAACCTTTCAAACCAAATATGTCTCTTTTTATATACAATGCAGTATACCGCCTTTGCTTAGTTTCCCATTCATGCTGAATGAAGCAGTTGTTTCAAGACAGTATTGTGTGTCAGAGAGCAGTTGGTTAATAATTTAAACTTGAACCAAGGCTAGCACGAAAAAACAATTACGTTGTTTGTATTTCTTCTTGGCTTGGCGGTGCAATTTTTTTTTAAAGGTCTTTAAAACGCACACACCACAGACACACACCAATACACAATAGGAATGCATGCGAGATCCACTAAATATTTTTTTCTTACAAATGTCTGAAAAAATAATGATGACGTTCCAATGTTTCATTTTGAAAGGGCATCGTGTCCTGGTGTGATGTCACTTAACAAATGACAGAAGCTAAGTGACAGGCTAAGGCTCCTCGCGCCACATGTCAGGTCAAGTCAAGTCTATTTGAAAAGCGCATTACTGTGTAGATCTCGCTGGATTTTACTGAGTCAGGGGTGAGATCCTCGGACACAACCTCCCAGAAAGCCTTTGCTTGTATTTGAGAAAAAACACGTCATTAAATTTGGCGGCAAGGTTACATAAACTGTCTCACATGAAATGTTACATTACAACCATTATATGGCTTTACAGGTCACAAAAACATTAATATACCACTCAAACATTTGATCACAAGTGACAAGCATCGATTAGCTGAGAATCGTGATTAGCGAAGAAGCTAATCACGATTCTCCTCTCCTTAAATGGTGCACACAGATCCAAGCCTGCGGGAATTGCAACAAAATAAAAAGATATGTCAATACTATTTCATAATTAAAGCACTCCCTTATGTGAGGTACACAAACACATAAAAATGAAAAGAAGAAGGGGTAGAAGAATCGAATTGTTATGATACACGTCATTAAGAATCCTTAACATGGTCAAACTCTGCAACATTCAAGGCATTTTTTCCCCCGAAATGAATTCCTCCAAGAGTTAAGGCTTTGGAGAATTGTTTGCACGATGTATATCAATAATATACGAACTAGGCCAACAGACATCTAAAAAGGTCACACCAGCAGGTATCCGGACCGCCAGCTGAGCTGTGTTACTACCGAGGCCTTTTCAGTCTCAAACAGATAATTCATTCCAAAGCTGGTTTAAAAAAAAAAAAAATATATGAAAAATGAATATAAAGTGAAAACTAAATCCCATTAAGTTGTATTAAGGCATAAAATGAATAATCAGGATTGGCTACAACCCACTGGAGTTTAAAGATGACCGATTTTAAGCCATTCTAAAGACTGAATTATTAAATACAAGCTAAAGATAAAACAACTGAATGAAACCGGCTGTAAAAGCCTCCAAGTTCCACCCAATAGCTTTACGTCTTTACTGAAGTTTCCTTTTATGTAACCTATTCCAAGCTCACCTTGAAGGATCTGACAAAGTTCATGCCATTCCCTTGACAGCAACATCTAAAAGGATCTCTTGAGTAAAGCCCGAGCGATTCAATTAGTAGAAGTTTGCCATTACATAATTTACTAGATCACTCCTTAAAGTTCTTGTCGACTAATTGCTTTGCATAGAGACACAAAGACATACACCATGAAAATGCAACAATAGTAAATACTAATCTCCATGTAGCGATAGTGGGGTGCTTACAACTTTTAATTGGTGTTTGTATGAAACTTGTGCACAAAAGAACTCCCCAGACTAATATGGACAAACTTCTCTCCTCATTTTCCAGATGTATAGCTAGAGGGAATGACCGGTACTATTTTTTTTTTTTTTCCCCAGACAGCCATGGAGACTGATAGGTCCTGCATCACATACTGTAGATAGAAACTGTAGCATCTGTCAACATCTCAATATTGTCCAAATCAAAACTGATGGTGAGAATGGAAATGTCTGCATGAGGCTCTTTTGCTGACCTTCAAACAGTCACAACACTGTAAACATCACTCTGACAGCAGGCAAACCGACATATACAAACGTATTTACATTACCAGGGGACAAAAAAGAAAGGGGTGGGGGAGCAAAAAAAATAAAATAATGGAGGGTCCAGCAAAAGTAGTTCTGTCATCACTGGCAACACACCTCATTTAGTTGTTTATTTACAACTGCTTATTTTACCTACTGCTACTGTCAAAGAGCTAACAACCAGCTCAGATTCACAGCGAGTTTAAATTAACCAGCATAAATAGACCACAGCTTGGGGAGCCATACCTCTGAGCAATTATTACCACACATAAAGACAATTAGAGTTCTACTGATGTTTTTTTCCCCCCCGCTCCATTTATTTTCTTTAACAAAAAAAGCTTCACTGGAAAAACTTGGCCTACCACATTAATACTACCCACTCATTATAATGTAGCCGTTGGATTATTCTTGCTACGATCACATTTAATTAAGCCTGATACGCTTTGGAATGACTCACTGTTTTCGTAAAAGGTCAATATTCAATTATTAATAGCCTAACCTGCAGTCACATTCAATTAAACATAGCCAAACAAACTTTTAGTCAGTCAATAAACATGGAGCACAACAACCCTTTGTTAATTGCATCACAATTTGCACATGAGACATCCCGCAAAATAAAAGTTTTGTTCTAACACAGCACAAAGTGAAATTACTTGTGCTGGCTTAGCAGGTTTGCAGCACAAAAAATAATCATATTGGAATTTTCCAAGCACCAAAAGCTCGCTCTTCAAATGTGCATAAAACTAATTGTCAAGATTCACAATATTAGGTGTCATGTAAAAACGGCCACCCATTTAATTAAAATTCCACATTCAAATGCAGCCCTGAGGGCATCAACACAGCAAATGTCAAATTTCCTTGCTGCCAAACACACAATGCTAGACACCAATGCTGCTTACCTTTCCTCCAGGACACAATTGTCTCTTAGCTTCCAAATTATGAGGCGCCGATTCAGCCTTGGAGCGTCCAAAGCATTGGAACGATTCTACAAGACTGGTGGGAAAAAAAATGATTTGCATTTATATGGTTTAGGAAGAGAGAGGAGCAATGTTGGGTTCTTGTTTGGGGCACATCCAGCGGCTCTGATAAAGCCAAGCTCGTTTGGCTCTTAGGGGCAACTAGTGTGTGCATAATACGTGTCGTTAAAAGCTGATTGGAGATTGGCGAATGTTGACTTTTACAACACAAAAAATATCCAGAGACTGTTATTTATATTTTTGTGAATTTCAGGAGTGAAGATTTACATTTGAACCTCAGTTTCTCTCTAACTTTTTTCATTTAAGAGTGATTAGATTAATTTCCCTTCCATGTTGCTTTTAGAGTAATTGCTAAAATCTCCTCTTGACATTTTCTTCTACTTAATTCTTGTACTGCTGCTTCTTCCTCTTTGTTGCTTTGTTTTTATACAACAAACAGATTTGAGGTCAAACAGTAGTGAACTGTGATTAAAGGTTTTCATTACTTTTCTTGCAACAATGTAACGATATTAAACTCTTGTATTATTCAACAGATTTTTTCCTAAAGGCAAGATTCTGTTTGTGGTAAACTACTCATTCATCAGAATCAATAAAAATAATTTCAACCTGAATAAATTAATATGAGTGCAAAAATGGCTTCGAATAAAATATTAATATTGTATTAGCTTTGAATACCAGTTCCTGTAAAAAAAATTCAAAGAAATGTTCCAGAACAATTTACGATGAAATATTAAATTACTTTCCGCTTCTCGTCACAGCAGTTGATTCTTTAGCCTGTTTTTGTTTTGTCCTTCCAGTTGGTGAGTGAGCAACAAGAAAGTCGCCCGCTACTGAGTCCATCCATTGACGATTTTCTCTGCGAGACCAAGTGTGATGGGCTTTCTCGCCCAGTTACTTCCAACACAGCAGGTACAACACACAACATTCATTTTTATTTATTTTTTGGAAAAAATAATAATAAAACAACACTTATCAGGGGTGTCCAAATGAAATTAACCAACTATTTAAATGTGTCATGCACAAAATATAATTTTTTAAAAAGCAGCAACGTGATGTAGCTCCTGTCAGGAATACTTTTTTTTTTCTAATATCAATAGTGCACATAGAATGGACAGTAGATTGTAAAGTATTTTTTCATGGATTTAAAAAGATCTTGGGCACCAAACTGTTTTCTATCCTATTATGCAAAACTGGCATCCTCCCACAGTTTTGATATGTGCCAGTGGATTGGATTTAGGTGTGATCCTTTGTCAACCTGTCACACAAAGTGATGGACTGAAGAAGCAGTGAATAATGCTGAGCAGGAGTAAGCAAGCGAAGAAAAGCAATGCAGAATTTTAATTACAAGCTCAGATATATGTATGCAAATCCACAAGCGGATCTCTTGCGTGTTTCTTTTTTTCCTTTTATAGGTGCTGGAGAAATTTCAAGTTTAGCTTCATGGGTCACTGATTACGTAGTGGTTCATGAAGCTGACTGTCATGCATCGTTCAAGTTAGTGTCTGCGCTCGATCCAGATTGCAGTCAGCTCTTTGCTCAGTCAGCCGCACAAAAATTGGCTTCATCTTAACTGCAAGCATGAGCAAGAGATAGATGGATGGACAGTCATCTTGTCCTGGGAGGAGCCAATGTCATATAAACAAAGCTCCTGAATGCTGTGCATGTCTGTTTCCTTAAAGTGATTTATTCAAGAGAAGCTTCTCATCATCCTTTATCCTCTCTCCATGATACTCACCCTCATATATTCTGTCCTCTTGTCAGCACTTTCCTGCTTCAGATGTCATGCGTATGTGGTATTAGCGTAAGAGCAGACCATAATTCAATAAAACTAAATTCATTATGTCAAGACTTGTATTGCTGTTTGACAAAAAAAATAGTTGTCATCGTTCTCTATTGGATTTAGTTCAGTTCATTTCTGGGTAGTCAGGAGGTCTGTGCATACTTTTGTCTAGGCTTGGGGTGGAAATTCAAAGCAGGGATGCCCAGACACATTTGCATGCCTGAAACCTTGCAGCTCAGAGCTTATGAAAGTCTGTCTCTCATAATACAAGCAAGAAAAAATTTAAATAAAAGAGCAAATTTATGCTGGTCTAATTAAACCAGCTGCCATATTTTCCCAAAAAATTCCACGGGGGGAAAAAAGGAAATAAAGAAACCCAATTTTTGTAAATCAACTTTTTAAAATCAATAAATATGTAGTCATACTAACACATAACACATTTTATTTTATGTACCGTATTTTCCGGACTATAAGGCACACCAGACTATAAGGCACACCTTCAATGAATGGCCCATTCAAAAACTTTGTCCTTATATAAGGCGCGCCGGACTATAAGACGCACCATTAATGCATCATGTCAGATTTTTAATTCAAATCAAATCATTCTCCATTTTATCTTTTTTATTTCAACTTCAAACGCAACAAATTACTTTATAATCACAAAATAATGATCCATAGTCTTTTTGATTCATGATTCATAGTCTTCAGCGGGCCACATATGATTGATTTCATGACACAATGTTTCGGGCCAGCTTAAATTTAGGAATTTGGTCTTTATATAAAGCGCACTGTCGGCTTTTGAGAAAATTTTAGGTTTTTAGGTGCGCCTTATAGTCCGGAACATATGGTATTATGTTAACCACAAAACATCCTTCCAAGCAGCTTAAAAAAATCCCATGTATAGATAAAACCTCACAATCTGAGCAATTGTCTTGCCAGTCTTATGAATGTAAACTCAACCATGTCAAAACATTTTGAATGCCTTTTTGTTTCTTTTTGATACTAAAACCTCTTCAGGAAAGCTCTTTCCTTGAGTGCACCCTACCCTCCCATATTTGTAATTGCGCTTGTCATCTAAATAGCACAAGTCACGGGCGACAAGCTCTGATTACGCTTAGATTTCAGTCAACAAACGCTCTCAGCTGGTTATCATGAAACAGCAGTACGCCAATTATCTCGTCATTTTTCTACAGCTTTGAGCTCTTCTTACATGGGGCAAAGAATCACAGAGTGGCTCACGATTTTGACTGAGGTTCTACAAATGTGAGTTTTAATAGCTACCACCCAGTGTATAGAAAAATTAGCGGCAATCAGGAGAAACCATTAAGAGTGTATGTGAATGGCACTGATGAAACAAAACAGTAGGATATAGCTATTCAGAAAATTGTAAAAGAAATTAAAAACTACCACTGTGTGATTTTTACGTCTTTTTATCTCGGGTATTGGCGATTATTTTTTATTAAACTGTAACGTGTCTAATTGTGTTAGAAAAGGTTGCAGTAAATTTAAAATAGAAAGAAGACAAGACAAGGAATCACACACTGATGTTGTTGGCCTTCTATCCTGAAGTCATAAAATGCATCATAAAAGTCCATTAAGTAGAAAGATGCTCCTCTTTATTGGCTTCACATATGTATTTGGATTTTTTTTTTTTAAAAAGGCCCATATATTAGATACTGAATCACCCACATTTTTTTCAGACCAACATAGTCTTTCATCTGAAAGAAATTTTTCAAATGAGAAATATTATTAACAAAAAAAAAGGAATTTAATGGGTGAGAGAATTTGTTTTTACTAAAAGGTTTCCTCAACTGACATTAAAATGTGTCTGTTGATAATAAGATACATTACTATGATTTATTTTGCAACTGTTTTAATGGCCAATTTACTTGCTATCATGGGAAAATATGAAATTAAAATTACTTTTTTTTTTTTTATCCCATCTGGGCATCACACTCCAATTGAAGCCAGGTTTTGAAATGATAAAACTGCCAAACAAATTTAGATTTACACAGCGTGAAAGCTCCAATAAAAAGTGCTGTCTTGGCAGTTCTCTCGTCAACATTGGACCTACTGGATCTCAGCGAGCCAAGCGAGCAGAGAAACAACAAAGACAAGAAGAGTCCTCGTGCATCCCGTAGCGACAAGCAAAAAAGCCCGCACAGGAAAAAAAACGCAGAGACAGAGCTGATCCAGGTGGAGCTGGAACAGAGCATGCGGACAACAGAGAGAGCATCACTGGACTCTGGTATGGACACTGTGCAAATATTATGAAGAAACTGTCAAAACACTTTCAGCGGAATGGAATGTTCATTGGGAACTAATTAGGCTGTATGTTAAACAGCAGTGAAGTGAATAATTCATGGCAGCAAGTATTTCCCTGATGTTTCAAAAAAAGAAAATATGTCTGAACTGCCAATAGATGTTATTTTTAGAGCACTCTCAGTACTAATTGTCAGTTTTTCCACTTTGTTTAACCTTTCAGACCCTTAGTAGTTTGAGAGTCCAAAAATACATTATTTCAAACAACAACTTTATTTTAGACACCTCCTATGCCAATTCGTTAACTCTTATCTTTGAGTGCAGCTATCATTGGTTCACCGTTGGATAAATGGGAAGAGTTGAACCCCAACCCTGAGAGAAACGGTAACAGGAAGTGGAAATTGGAGAGACGGCGTTCATCAAAAAACTCTTCAAATGAATTTCTATGGTAAGCACTGTCCTGCACAGATACATACCACGTCATGTGTCAAAATAGTGTAGGCAGTGTTCAGAATTCTTAGGCAAGTCGGAGTCTGTCTCCCTTTTCTGTGGTGTTCCACAGGGGTCAATTTAAGGGCCCATCTTCTTTGCGCTTCACATGCTCCTTTTCAGAGATGACATCAGCAAATCATACCACTTGCAAGCAGTAGACCTCAGAATTAATTCCTCAGGTTGCCATCAATTTAGGGTCATTTTCAAAAAATATGCACCACATCTTAAGAAATCTTGGGCTCATATTGGATCAGGCCTTGCCATGGTTAATACATTCTTTTACTGTTCCAGACTTGCTCTTCAGCTGTCTCAACAAAATTTCATTAGACTGTCTTCAATTTGTTCAGGACTTTGCTGCATATCCCTTCCGTTCTGTTGTCCTTGAACAGGCGCCCTTTTCATTTTAGGACTCAGTCTAAAAAATTGTCACTTAAATGTGGATCTGTTGTCTTTTTATATGCGTATTATATACTATTGTATATGTTTATATTTCTTTAGAATCAGTGTTGTACAGATTTAGTATAATGTCCAATAAAAACTTGGATTGTTAGTGCTAATTTCCGTCACTTTTCCAGGTCCATTGACTCTAAAACCCAATTAGAGCCTTTGAATAAAAACTGCGTGGAAGCAAACACCAAAGCAGAACCCGAGTCTGCCCTTGCATCTCAAGTAAGTGCTCGGTCTGTGTGATTACAAATTGGGAGTAATCATCTTTATTGTATACACTCTCTGCATTTGATGTCGATATCATTTAAAAGTAATACAGAAAATATTACATTAACATACATTATACCCTGGAACAAACCACTATTGCATGTTAACCCTTCAAGTTGTGTGTGATTGTTTTGCCGTCATTTGTCCTAACACCTACAATTCTTCCATTTCAGCTCAACAGGCAGTATATTAGTGGAAGACATGTAAGCCTCCCTATGCATCCTTTCATTTCATATGGAAAGACTAAAACATTTGCACCGCCAAAACAGCATCGCACCATGTCATGAAATTTGACTTCCAAAATGAGTGGCTTGACTTGAAGCTGACAGGTGGTGCTTTTGGTCTTTGGTAGTGCTACATGGTCCAAATGTGAAGCGCTTTCTTGCTGGCTGGATGTCTACAGGTCTGCGTTGGGGTCTTATTTCTGATGCCATTATTGGATTAATCGCCTATGAATTATTGAGCCGTCTTACTCTGAGCGCATTAGTGTTGATCTCACTGAGCTAGCTAAACATATTTCACCTTTTCACTACCCCTATTAATAATTGATTTAGTAGTAAAGATAGGATGGATGGAAGTTATTCACAGACAAACATTCCAAATATTTGGGCTCAAAAGTTGCACAGTTCACAGACAGGAGCAGTCTCCTGCTATTTTGTAGGTATCCAAAATACTCGTGCAAAAACTGAAGATTTGTTTTGTGTGTAGTTTGCAAAACCAGTCTATGGAAAAATCAACCCCTGGAATAATCAAGTGTTTTCCAGGATGATGAAGAGTCATTTCATCCATAAATGAGTTGCCCTCGATATGGGCACAAATGTGTTTATAGGTTTTTGGGGAGAATTTTCCTTGACTAAGTGAACGTATTGTACATATATGAGTTTCATAAAGAAGCATAAAAGAAAAAAGGCAATTTTAAGTCTACTTTTATCCATCCATCCATCAATACTGAGATTATGCTACCCATTCAAGGGGACATCACTCACTCCACATGGGCCCGTTAGTTCTTCAGTGTCTGGAATAGATTTGATGACCTAACGTTTTATTCTGTTGAGTCTATATAGTCATTGCAATAAATCACACTCCTTATTGTGAAATCGTTTAACCTACCCTGGACTAATGTATAGATATAACTGAAGTTTTGCTGACCGGGTCTGTGTTAAATTTAGTTACAGGATGTTTGAAGTTACACCTGTGCGGCCGTCAGCATATTGTGAGGTGTTGGATTGCATGTGCAGGTGCACAAAAGTGGACGGCGGGGCGGGTTGGGGTTGAACCCCAGAAAGGTTGGCTGAGTATAGCATGGCGAGGGTTGGGCTGAGATGCTGACACGAGTGATTGAGCTAAAGCATGTCAGAAGCTTTGTTGAGGAGGAGATATTCACTCGTCCCTGAGAAAGCAGAGAAGGCTGACCCCTGCACACTCTCCCTGCCTGTCTCCCTCTGGCTGATTGTGTGTGTGTGCATAATGGGCTGTATGTGGATGATTAATGAACTGCGTTTCTGCATATACGTATATCCTGTCCAATGAATTGTGCATTTGTGTGCGTGACAGGCTCGTCTAACCAAGGATCAGCGGTGGGGCAGCGCCCTCCTTTCCAGACATCAGTCTCTAGAAGAAGAGTTTGAGCGAGCCAAGGCTGCTGTGGAGGTAGGCAGATTGTCGCTCAGCCTTGGGGGAGGTACAGAAAGTACTTCTATGTCTAATGGAGTCACATGGCTAAATCCAAACATGCTATCAAGGTATGTAAAAGATGTGGGAGGAAGCCAGAGTAATACCACGCAAGCATGGTAAGATGTCCGGAATGGACAATCGAACCCAAACCTCAGAACTGTGAGGCAGATGTACAAACCACTTCCCAAAACATAAATCAATTCACATCAAATCTGCTCATGTCACTTATGTGTGCACATTGAGTTTGACTTTGCCATTTTTCAAGGTCATGTCAGCCTGAGTCGTACAAATTCTTTTCAGGATTTTTCTAATTCCTTCTGGAACTAGAACATGTAGTCTTTCTTGAACCAAAGACTACATGTTGTTTTATACTTTGCTGATGAATAATAGAGCAAGGACAGCAAAAATGGTCAGAAAGTGTGAGGAGCAGTAGAAGAGCACCGCATGCGCCCACTTGGGGGGTTCCATCCTAAAATTAGCCCTGATGTCACAGGTTGTGTAAGCCGTAAGCCCTCAAAATATTTGTCTTGGGATCAGCTGCAGGGCAGGTTAGCGAAGAGATTTGGAGATAGATGTGCTTTAGAGCACGACTCATCGATCAGTAACATAACCTCCCGGCTTGGAATGAGCGCAGTCTTCCATTGAGGATGAATTTTCATGCCAGTGGTCAGCCATTTGAGGTTCATATTTCATCAATATCCACAATCAGATCATCTCAGTTGCTGTATATACACAATAGGGACACAACTAGCGTAACACCAAGAGGATGTCAATCCAGCATGTAGGCTTTCTGCTATTCCATTTGATAAGGTAGACAAAAAAAGTAGAACCCTCAGAGGGAGTCGACGTGAAAGCGGCCCAAATTTCATCCATTTTGCTAAATTGCCACTGATGATAGTAAATGTAGCCTTTTACGGCTTTACAGATAAGAGGATGAAATGAGGAATGGAAAAACGGCTTTAAAGGAATATGATGAAACATTTTCTCGGTGGGTTTGTGACTCTTCATGTGACATTAGGACAGTTTCAATTACTTTGGCCATATGGTATTGTTATGCTTCGCTTGGATAATGCAGAATAAATTGGGACTTGTTTTGGTTGTGATGAATAAGAAATAGGACTCCCTGAGTGGAAATAAAACATAGACTCGGTTTTCTGCAGCATGGCATTTCCTTGATTAAAACAACAGCAGGATGTGCGCACTCTATTATTACCTATTATCTTCTGCGACATCAGCCCGATGCCTTCTTGTTTTTATCAGATGCTGAGTGAGTTGTTTGTTAGATTTTGCTCTCAATCCACATATAAATGGGGAGAAATAATGCAGTTACCCTCTTAACTGGCTTCTTTCAATTTAGGTTAAAACAGTTCAATGAGAGCAAAGTTTTGGTCAAAATGATTGGCAGCAATTTGGTGGTTAGCTTTTGTGCAAACAGACACTGGTGCGCTCTCAAATGTTAATGGCTTTACGCCCCCCTAAAAGGTTTTGGGAAATCTAATATATAATAAAAGTTCCTTCTATTCTGGTGGAATGACTCTTCGATTATTATCTCTGGATAACTAAAAGCAATTGGACTGCACCACCAATTACAGCCTGCAAGACAGTTAAATCTGTCTGAGAGATGGATGTGATATTCCTAATTTTTATTGCACAGCTGAAAATTTATCCTGCAGTAATTTGTAGGCTCATTTATAGTACAATTATGTGTCTAATTTTGAAAAAGTTCAACGAATTTTTCATTGTATTTTATTGTAATTATTTGCAATGGCTGCATCTCACTCCAATCAATGAATTCTAACTGTAAATCAAATTGAACATCAATCTTTGCTGACAAAGAGCCTGATGGAAGTTGCTGCCCTAGTAACTTGCCTTTTATTTAAGCCGACAGAACCAAAAAACTGCATGTGCTGAACTATGTGTTATCACAGACATTCACATCATGGGTAATTGCATTCTAGCAAAATACAAGCGGGGCACTATGTCCGATAAATGTGTGTTATTCCATTATCGGGTCGCCGGCTTTCTATTTTGGTCCGGCTGAGCAAGGACTGGCCGGGCAGAGCTGTCGGGGGGCTTGTTAGCATTGAAAGGCCAGGGCGGCCCGGCTCTGGAAACGCTGGGGGTGAGGTTTCTTGTGTCACTGATAAGTAATTAAACTTTCGGTGATGTAGGGTCAAGATGGCTCACCCCTTTCATTCCTTTTTTTTTTTTTCTAAAAGTATACTCGTCTAGCTTTTACAGCCTTTAATGTCTACTGCTCATATGTACACTATGCTTCTTATTTTATCTGGAATTCATAATCATCATTTACAACTATTCCCTCATGTGCAATCCTGAATGACTGCTTGTAAATTACCCTTGAGGCAAACATTTGTTTGGCTTTGCATAAGCTCTCTACACGTTGACATTGTCAGCATCGGTGTTGTCAACATGCATTTATGTCATGGCCCATTCATTTTTATATCAAACATGCATCCTGCTGTTCATTCCCACGTAACATTTGTATTCATAACAGCTCTCTTCAATACTACATGGGTTGTAAATTGCCTCGCCTTGTTTCACATAATTAAACTGGCAAGCACAGAATTATTTAATTTTTTAAAAATTGGGGGGAAAAACACTCCTCTCTGTGTAATATTTTAGAAGCATTTGTTGGAGTGTGGTGATGGATAATCTATACATCAGATGGCGTTTCTTTCTTAAGCAGAATTTGTGTAAACGAGAGGTGGTGGGTTTGATTCCCGGCCAGTGTCCAGATAACCTGGACATAGCCCATCCCAATTAGAAAATAGCTAGGTAGACTCAGGAAAGGGTAAAAACTGTTGGATCAAAATCTTGCTGAGTCAAATCCTTAACCCAATGCACTGGGTATAAATAACCCAACATTGGCTTGATCATTTTGGATTGGAAAACCACATCACAACAAACCGATTTTAGGAATGTGCAAAAAAAAAAAAAAGGGATGGAAGCATGTCATAGACATTTCAGCAAGATACTTGAGAATTGTTTTAATTTGTAGAGAATTTAGATGTGCGATATCCGCACGGTGTGGCTCCAATCAGATCATATTTGAAATGTGATATGTGAAAAGGGCCCTCAGGAAGTGGCAACCATGACAATCACCTTGAGGCAATTTGGCTTGGAGTGTCAGCAGCCGCCAATTACCTGCCGTGGCTTGCTCGTCAGGAGCCACAATGGCCTTGGTGTCATTCGGCAGCCTCTGAAGAGAGGAGATGAGAAGACCTATGATCTCGACCGTGATCCCGTCTAGATTGTCAGTAGACACAGTCACAGACATGAAAGAGAGGACTTTGGCCCCATCTTTCATCTCGTGTGTTTCTGACAATGGACGAGCCCATAAGTGAGACGCAGACGGTTGTTCCACTCTGATTGGCATCATTCATTCCAGCTTGGCCAAGAATCATGGACAGTGTGATGAATGGAGCGCCCACATAAACCAAAAGACACGAACGTGCTCTGTAGAAGAAGCAAGTGAACACGTATTACATATTTCATCCATTGCAACCTTTCGGTATTTGGTCAGCGAAAGTGAAACGCAAATGTCACTTGAAATTATGTCATGTGCACTAGTCATTCTTTCACCTCTGTTTCTCTCCCTTCCTTGACTCCTCCCCCTTTGCTTCATCCTGATCTCCCATTCCTCCCCCCCTCCCTCGCTGTTTCCGTAGTCGGATACGGAGTTCTGGGATAAGATGCAAGCAGAGTGGGAGGAACTGGCTCGGCGAAACTGGCTGACGGAGAATGAGCAAGCCCAGATTCCCTCCACGGTCTCTCCTCATGAGAAGGTCAATATTGTCTCTGATTTGTAGTCAGGCTCAGATCAATAAGTGTAGGAAATATGACATTTTTTATTAATAATACTGACAGATTAAACAAAGCAGTGAGGAATTTTCCACGAGAGGTTTTCGCATTTATTGCGATATTAATATAATCATCAGCATTTGCGCAAGCAATTAAGTGTGCAATAAAGTATGCACACAATTCATAACAATATAAGTTTGTGCAAAGTGGGTCCAAAATGATTCTATTTTTTATGCCGTCTATTCAACACAAACTTCTGTTTGCTTCTGTTTGAAGAGAAACACATTGGAATTTATTCATGGAAATTGTTTGTGTTGAATAGATCCATTACCTTGGCTTGCAGAACCTCAACTTTCCGTTTCTGATTTTCAAATCACCTCACTACAATGTTTCTTAACCTGTGTGTGCTTTCCTTTACACACAAGTCAACATTTGAGACTTGAAGTTTCAGGGAAAAACAGAGTAGAAAAAAAAAACTGTGCTGCATAATTTGTAAACATCACCTTTTGCTATCCTTTGGAATATTTGTGCAGTCTTTGACAAGGTAAAAGAAACATATTTGTAACCTCACATTTGGACTGAAAATTGATGCGGCATGCCTCACTATGAAATGGTAGAACTATATCAACTTTTCTAATCAGCAATGAAAGATTAGGGTCATAAGTAAAAAAGTGATTTCTTCTTGTCTGTGATTTCTGTGGGCTAAAGTTTTCAACAGAAGTTTACACAACTGAATTTTACTGTGTTCCTCAATCCAATCATTATGCTGTATATTCCAAAATGCCACCTGAGCATCTGTGTGGTATAAATAATACAAGCGAATATGTTTCTCGGCACAGCTCATCACCCATGAGTTGACCTTCCCATACGGGGAAGTCTTTAGAGAGCCGACTTGCGGGACCTCTTGATTGATCCCAGCGCAGAGCAAGTTCTTTCAAAGTCATCTTGCTCTGAGGCAGCCGTAAACACGCTGGGGTAATCACAGTTGGATAATTCAAAGTTTAACATTTAAAGAGAACGGGGGGAAAAAACCTCAGGGAGCCCAGTCCGCCAAGTGTTAACGATCGATTCCTTGCATCCGAGGGCCACTGACGTCACCACTGAACTTGTTTTCTGTTGTGTTTTTTTTGTTGTTGTTGTTTTTGCTGACAGGGTTACTACTTCCACACGGATAATCCTTATAAGGACTTGCCTAATGCGTTTGATGAGGGGTTGAAGAAGTCTCGAGAAGGAGACTTGCCAAATGCGGTGCTTATGCTGGAAGCAGCTGTCTTGCAAGACCCTCACGATTCCGAGGTGAATGCAGTCATGAAAACACGCATTGAGGCTGAACGATTTTGAGAAATAATGAAATAATCTATCATATTTATGCTTTACAATGATGATTGCACAGGTCAACTGGACTGTGGCAAGTGCGAACAAAAAGCTCCGACTCGTGCTGAGAGAAACCATAAAGACAAAAATGCCTCAGTGGCAACCAGCTGTGCGAGGCAGATTTTGTTCTCAGAGGACACGGGCTTGAACGCTGATTGCCTAGAATTTCCTCCACCTTCTTGAATTGTTTACTGTAACAAAAAGGCCTACCATATTTTCTGGACTATAAGGCGCACCAAAAAAAAACTTAAAATTTTCTCAAAAGCCGACTGCGCCTTATAGTCCGGTGCGCCTTATATATGGACCAAATTCCTAAATTTAAACTGGCCTGAACTATTATGTCATGAAATCAATCATAAGTGGCCCACTGAAGTCTATGAATCATGAATCTAGACTATGGGTCATTATTTTGTGATTATAAAGTAATTTGTTAAGTCTGAAGTTGAAATAAAAAAGATAAAATGGAGAATGATTTGATTTGGATTAAAAATCTTACATGATGCATTAATGGTGCGCCTTATAGTCCGGTGCGCCTTATATAAGGACAAAGTTTTAAAACGGGCCCTTCATTGAAGGTGCGCCTTATAGTCCGGTGCGCCTTATAGTCCAGAAAATACGGGTACTTGCCTGTACTGACAATTTCCATTTGACCAGTGAGGAAAATCTTTGGTCATTTCATTTTATTCGCCTTCATCTTTTCATACAGTTAGGAGTGACCTCTTTGCAGGTTGAAAGAGCAAAGCCTTTGCATAAAGCCCTTTTGGTATCCCCAAGAATATACAGAAATGTGCCAATTTTTACAGAGGAAGGATAATCCCTCTGTGTATGGAACTAATACGATTCCAAAATTCCACCTGGGGTGCTTAGTCGCTCGTTGCCTCACTCCTAAAACCTCTGAGAAATTATTTCTCTCCTTATTTAAGACAGCAGGACCAAAAAAAAAAAAAAAAAAGACATGCGCAGAGATTAGTTTTAGTATTAACTGGTTATAACATGAGGTTTTACAGAGAGAATTTTATAATCTCACTTTATGGATTTAAAATTAATCAGTCTGCCCTCTAGTGTTTATTTGGGAAACTTACTGAATACTGTATAGCACATATTCAAAGTTTGTATCTATAATCAAGGTTTTTGGGGCAGAATGACAAAGTATTGGTAGACTTTAGGGTTCTCCTCATTATTATATTCTCTCCTTATTGCTTCTCTGCAGGCTTGGCAAGTGCTCGGGACCACTCAGGCCGAAAATGAGAATGAGCAGGCAGCGATTGTCTCTCTACAGAGGTAAATAAATAAACAAATAAAGAAAGAAATAAAATAAACGATGCATCTGTTAATAGTGTCGAAGTAAAATTAGCAACACAGTTCAAATATTTCATTCAGTGTAAACTTTTCTTTGCAATCGAACACCAAAAAAATTTTACTTTCCCAAGTAAACGTGATTACTCAAGAGACTGTTTTTGCACTTAATCTCGCAGACAGTTATTAGTCAAATATGAGTCGCTTCAGTCCACATTGTGTTGTTACATAACAACTGCCATCTGTCTGCGCAATATTTTGGTATGAAGTCAGATTAGATATTTTACCTGGCTTTAGTCCTGTTGGAGCCCCCACTGGCAGCACTTTGGATGCTACACATAAAATAATTATTCTGTTTGTACATTTTTAAATTTACTTCAAAGCAATTAAATTTGTTTCTGTACTTATTATTAAAAAAAAAAGATAATTTGTGTGCAAGGGGATTTGAGTGTTCTGACTTCAATTTTATGTAACCCTCACCTTTAACACACTGGGGGGAAATAATTTACTATGAGATTAACAGAGATTAAGACTGGCACATGAGTTTATCTTGCTAAATCTTAGTTTTGGCTTCTCTCTTATTCTAAACTAATCCATGACGTACATCCAAAACAACTCTGCTTTATCTGTTTTACTCTGTCACAAACAACAACACTTTCTATGCACGCTAATCCAAAAATAGATCTACGCATGCAATTTCACCCGCTTCCTGTCTTCATTCAGGTGTTTGGAGCTCCACCCCAACAATCTCACGGCCCTCATGGCCTTGGCGGTGAGTCTGACCAACACGGGTATGCGTTACGAAGCCTGCGAGGCTTTGCTCCGCTGGCTGCGGCACAATCCGAAATACAAACACCTCCTGAAAGGCAAAAACCAACTTGCGGGATCCCCAAACTCCCAGCGCAGGATGTCCCATGCGCCCAACGTTGGCAGGCATGAAAGGTAAACAAAATGATGGGCTGTTATGTTTTGGAGTGTAGGTTCACTTTTTAATGTTTTTTTTTTTATCACGTGTTCTACAAGCTCATTTATTTTACTCTGACATTCATTAAGTGCTTCAAAGCACTAGAACTCGCCAGCTCTGTGAGCCAGGGCTGGTGCTGGCATTCTTTCACTATCTTGACAAGTGTGCCCTCTTCGCCAGACCACTCTCAATCCCTGCTTTAGGGGGAGACGCTTCTATCGTAAGCTTTTAAAATGAAGGTTTTAAGCTTTGAACATCAGATAAAAAAAGGCTTAATTCTTCTCCCGAGGAAAAGAAACACTCTATCAAATCATTAATCATCTAGTCAAAGTGAAGAGATACAGGTACCTCCCAATTACTGTGATGTTCCCGCTAATCCATGTGGAATCTTCCCTATTCTCTTTTTTCTTCTGCTCACTCCATCTTTCTCCTTTAACCCTGCTGGTTAACCGCTCTTGGCAATTATCCACTCCATCTCCCAAGCATTTGTAATGCCCGACCTCATCTGGGAAAAAAAATGACCTTCAATGACAAGAAGGGATTATTTGTTTTCTTCCAACAACACTGTCACTGCCGCCCTAACGCTGATGTAAACATGACCACAGCTCCGTGCTACCCGAGGTCAAGGAACTCTTCTTGGAGGCAGTCCAGCACAACTCGGACACCGTTGACCCGGACTTGCAGACGGGCCTCGGGGTGCTTTACAACCTCAGCAGCGAGTTCAACAAGGCGGTGGATGCTTTCAACAGGGCCTTGTCAGTGCGGCCTGAGGTATTGCCGCTACACAAACTCAGTCACTTGAGGAAAGACAGAAATGTGACTTTAGATAGGTGCTACTCTAGCCCATATTTGGCTTTTTATGTTAAATTCAATGTCTCCACTCAGAATACATTATTGGAATTTATTTGTAAGGTTTAGTATTACCGTATTTTTTGCACTTTAAGGCGCACCTAAAAACCTTCAATATTGTAGAAAGTCGACGGTGCGCCTTATAATCAGGTGCGCCTTATATGTGGATCAATATTGAGCCACTACAGCAGGCGTGTCCAAAGTCCGGCCTGCACGTCAAATGTATATATCTTATATATGGACAAAGTTTTAAAATGGGCCATTCATTGAAGGTGCGCCTTATAATACGGTGCGCCTTATAGTGTGGAAAATACGGTAGTCAACAATGTATTCAAAGCACCCCCTCTACAGTCACACATTTTTTGTTTTGTTTTCAAATGTTGTTAGAATATCAGGGCATCAAGATGATGCCAGAGATTAGACGGAAAGAAGCTGAGTATTTCCATTTAGAAAGTGAACATTTTCAGAGAGACTCTCGCAAACATGGAAGCAGATATTTGAAAAGCTGACCTTCAAACTACAAAAGAAAATGATTTGCACAGAAGCATCTATAGAGAGAACTCCTCTCTCACTTTTGTACACATACACATGCAAAGGTAAAATGTCATGTTCACACAAAGGTGAAGATGTCATCAAAGCATTAAATCAGCATAATTCTTACAGCATGTGACACAAAGTGTTCATCTCTCATTCACATACTAAAACAGAGACAAAAACATCAATGTGTGTGACGATTCGCAAACTTTATCGATGTCTCTGTATCCCCTTGATGCAAATGAGCATCTGTCCTCCCCTACCATGTCCCAGGTCGGCATGAACATTACTCACCGTTAAATCCAACCTCCCAAATTTGACTTGGTAATATCTGCCCCCCTGCTGCAAAACTAACTGAACACAAAGGAAGATAATTATATCCCCACTGCAAGGCTCAACCTTAGATAAAGGGCCCCTGTACTGCCGTTGACCATGACCTCTGCATGCATACATGTGTGTGTGTGCGTGTGTGTGTGTGCGTGCCTCCAGGTGGCAAACAAGCACAAGGACACCCTGAGTGATGTAACTGAGCTCTCCTTAAATTACCCTTGTTAGTTGAGCCAGGAGCTGAAGTTCACATTTTGTCACTTTTTCATCGCAAAAAAACAGGCCACTTATTTTGTTGCAAAGCAGATAATTCAGTTCTAAGAGCTTAAAAGATTTTTATTTGACCCAGGATTACTTGCTGTGGAACCGGCTAGGGGCCACTCTGGCAAATGGAGACCGAAGCGAGGAGGCGGTGGAGGCGTATACAAGAGCTTTGGAGCTGCAGCCAGGATTTATCAGGTCTCGCTATAACCTGGGAATCAGCTGCATTAACCTCGGAGCACACAGGTGAGTGAGTGCAATTACTATTTCGGGGGGTTGGGGGGAGTTCAAATGAGACAACTTCTATAGAAGTAATCAAATATGACCACACTCATCGACTATATGTTCAGATCGTTATTAAAAACACAACACAGACTCAGGAGTGACCACACTGAAGGTCCAGCCCAACAGAACAATAAAAACATAGACGCAGATAATATTGACCACGTTATGGCTTGGAGAATCAAACGTCATCATGTTGAGACAGCCCAATTAAACTAGAGTGAATGCATTTATTTCCCCAGAGAAGCGGCCAGCAACTTCCTGACGGCCCTCAGCCTTCAACGGAAAAGCCAGAGTCGACAGCAGTCCCACCAGGTCATGTCCGGAAACATCTGGGCCGCTCTCAGGATAGCTTTGTCCATGATGGACCAGCCTGAACTCTTCCAGGCTGCAAACATCGGTGACCTGGATCTTCTCATGAAAGCCTTTAACTTAGACATATGAGGAATAGTAAGGTAGTGACAACTGCAGTTCCTCCTCTTTCGTCTAGCCAGTAGCTCAAAGCCCAAAGCGGACACATCAGAATGCATCAGATGTAAGGCTGGAGATTTTCCGTTTCTTTTTATGCACGTCGTCCACCCCAATTAACTTGGAGCTGTTCTGAGGACAGGTTCTTCCAAGTGACTGCTTTGTGACGGATTTGCACAGCACCCCGAAGAGCACAAGGGTGGGCGAAGATTGTACGAGCAATGCCTTAGAGAATTTTGTCAATTAAAAACGGGCTCAGTCATTGGAACAGAGCTGAACCGGGAGTGATCTCACAGAAGGAACGTCATGTACAGTTTGCTGTTTGCACACAACTGACGAGATTTTGGGAAAACAAAGCTTTCGCTCAGAAAGACTCACGGGTGGATTCAGTGAGCAAATGAAAACAACTGCACCATATATCCTGAAGTTCACATTTCTCTTGCCGGCTTGGAATAATGCTCCCGCATGACTTTTCAAAATGTTTCCCTTTTTGCACTTGAGACAAACCGGTAACCTCCTCAGTCCAAGTGGAATGTGCAAGCCAGGTTGTGTTAAGCCTTACTCAAAAGCATGCCGACAAGATTTATTGATACTATTTTTATGGCAACACAAAAACACTAAGCCATTGGATCCTATATATTATATTACCAGACCAGTTTCACTTTCTTTGATTTATTGCTATCTTCTGACTTGGATTCTGTCTTTCTCATTTGCCTGAAACTTTTTTTTTTTTTTTTTTTTAATCTTTGCTCAATTTAATGTAATGATGATCCTAAGAACTTTTCTGCTGAGCATCAAATTTGGAGGAAAAAAAATTCTGTGTTTCAGCTTCTAAACCTTTAAACTTTGTCTTTATCTTCAGGCATCATCCAACCTTTCCAAGCAGTGCAGTTCAGGTTTAGGTTTGGAGGTGGAACTGCTTGGTGGGAATCATTTTAGTTAAAAAAAATAGCATGGTTATGAATCCAGAAAAGTCATATACCCGACATTCCATGTCCTCTGCAGCACTATTGTTTGAAAGTCACTCTGTGACTTTTATTTTCAATCAAATGGACTAAATAATAACCTTCCATCTGCCTTCCTTTACGTTTAGCCCAACACTTGGCTATTTAACAGGCGTGGCAGCGACCCTGCCAAGCTGAAGATGTGGACGTCTGATTCTATGCAAAAGGTCATATTTCATGTTTATCAGACCTTAGAAAAATGCTAAGAATGCTAGTATCAGGGGAAGCCAGAGCCCAGTTATTATTCTTTCCAATCATACAGCAGTGTGGTCGTGGGTTGAATAAGGACAAGGATTTCATTAGGAAATCGGTGCGAGACAACGACAGGAGATAAACCCAAATCGGAAGATAAACGCAACACAATTTATTTTGTAGTGCCACGTTGTGTTACATGGCAGTGTCATCTTTGTCCTTGTTTGCACCAAAAATATCAGAATTACGTCACAACCGTACTGCTGATTTTCTGTTTGAAATCATGCGGGCTACCTTTTGTCAAAGAACAGGAAATTTCACTAATAACATTGTAATAATAACATCAGTTAACTTTCATGGCAGTAAAAAGTGACGCCTGTGTTTTGTTTTTTTTTGCTCGCACCAGCTTCTTTGCTCAACATTGAACTAAAAATTAAAACCTAAATATCTGTTTTGCTTCTTAAAATGTTTAACTTTACTTTTTTTTGATGCAGCGACGCCAGCCCTCACTGCCAATGTTGAGTGAACATTTTTTCTACATCCTGCAAATTCACTTAAACTAGTTTTGTTGTGCAGCTGCGTTTGAACGTACGTAATAATAGTCTTTTGAACATACAGATAAAGTCATTGGAGTAGATTGATAAAGTTCTCTGAACGTATTTGATAAAGCCATTCAAGCGTATTGGTATAACATAGACTAAAAGCTAAAACTTTTTTCCCCATATTGCAACATATTTTTCCCATGATGCCGTGGGCTTTCGTGTAATTGCCAATGTTATTTATTTATTTATTTATCTATTTATTTATTAGTGCTGAGGTGGTTTTAATAAAACTATTTTAAAGTATTTCAATTCTGACTTTACTAACTTGAGGACACGCCATATATTCTGTGCATGCTGCTACAGCATATACAGCCAAAACAAGTCAGGTGCGGAAAGTAGTTTGTGTGTGAAGAAAAAAAAATGATGGTCAGGCGAGACCACCAGAGAGGGTTTTATGATCCCCCAAAAATATTTTGTCATGTTTTTTTTCCACCCACTGTCCTTGTTACTTCAATGTTACACTTAAATGAGGCCACATGGCAGAATGGCTTTGGATGAGTCTTTTGTGCCTCTGCGTCACAGCTGGCCACCAGATCTGTTTGTTTTCACTGGCCTCCTCCACACTGTCCTAAATGCTGACATTGCCAGGTGCCCACACGACCGCCAGGCTTGTTGGACAAAGCAGGACCGGTACAAGCCTCCAAATAACTTTTTTTTCTTCAATAGACAGTAGTCATTTAGAAACACCACCTGTTCATGCAACTGTGTATCAAAACTAAAACAATGATGTCGGTTTCCAAATGTACAAAATCCTAAATCTAGTTTTCTGATAGAGGTTTGCAGGCCTCTACTGTTTTTGCTTGAAATGAAGAAATTATTTTTTTAAAGAAACCTTCGATGGCATACTGTATTGCATTGAGTGTCGGTAGAAGCGACTCGTTGAAGCCTCTCAGGTGAATTATCATAAAGCATGCTCCTGAGAAACAAAACGAGCTTGAGCGCATGCCGGATTCTTTTACATTGAGTTTGTATGCATGGGCAACGTGGAACTGCTTTCTTTTAGTCCGAGTAACAGCATATATGACATTTCATTGAGATATGTTTGCAATTTAAAAACTGCACCCTTGACAAAAAAGTGCATATACATACATCTATATACTGTAAAATGCTTTGGTTAGAATGAAACAGCTAGTGAACAAAACAAAACACTATGAAGCTCACTAGTATGTTATTACATCACAGATGTGTTGTTAGGGAATTTTAGAATTACCGTATGACTTGACTACTGGTAGTTTTTTACGAACCCCAACCATTAGAGCGACATAGTATCTCCTCAAATATGTTTTAATCCTTGAAATTATTCATGATTATTAATTAATAAGTAAACTCTTGCAATTTGGCCCAAATATTTCATTTGGGTATGAATCCAAATCCTTTATTTTTTTTGTCCTCCTTTCATTACCATTAGATGTGCAATTTGATATTGTTGCAAAATTGATTCAATTTCACAACCATTTTATCTCACTGACCCATTTACCCATGTGATGAATTAGTCACCAAATTATTGGGCTAGATTTAATTCAATAATCATTATCTTGCCTTATGATTATCAAAATAAAACTATAAATGTGCCTCAACATCTTTCAAGTTCTTCTAAGTTTTTGTCAAAGGTATAAATGGTTGGGGTTTGTAAGACTTATCGGTATTTTTTACTTCACTGAAGTGTACAAAAGTCATTTTTGTATTTTGTTGAGCTATGCATCTGACATGTATGAAGGACATTGAAATGATACGCTTTAATCAATAATACGCTTTAAACAATCCATTTAGTTCAACACTGTAATGCATATTACTCTCCCTGTATAATCACAATGACCGCATTAGAACCTTTAAAATGAACATTATGAAAGTAATCTTTTCAAAATAAACTGTTGTGATACAAATTCCATACGGATGTGCCTTTGTGTTCTTGAAGAAAAAATTGCAAATAAGCGATTGGGGTGAGAGTTGATCAATATTCAACTCACTTGTTTTCATGCAAATTTATGTCAAACACTGGCCAACAAAGGACAAGAGTGGACAAAGTGTTGTTTATTAAATTACCCAAACATCGTAAGTAAATAGTGCCAATGAACATATTGGCATGACTATTCACATACGGCTAAGCCATATCTGGATAAATGCATACATTTCAAAAGTCAAGGTAAAACAATCTCTTAAGGAAAACTGAATTGGCACAAATCTGTTTCCAAAAAAAAGGCAACAGAGAACCACTTGAACATTTAGTTACATGAAAAGAAAGCCCAGTAAAGTATAATCTTACAATGCAAATAACTAAAATGATTAGTGCACATGCTAACAGTGGAGATGAACTAAACCCTATTTTGAACAACAGCTGGAAGGGAAAGCTCAGACAGAATGTACACGCACGTTAACATAATCGGCTGCTTGGAGATTAACAGAATATTACATGACGACAGAAGCTAAGAAGACATTCATCACTCGACACCTTGGAGATGACGTCACCGGGCGGCCACTGATCCACGTGACAACCAACCATATGACACAGTGAGTGGGAAATGCCAGACTTGCATAGAGATGCTTGATCAGTTCCTCACTGCCGGGGGAATTACCCAGATTTTTACGTTGAGATGGACTGCATTTAAACTTGCTCATGGACTTTGTAGGCACGGCTTTATTGAAGGGAAGCACTGCTGAAATCTTATATTGGCCCTGAAGGAGAGATGTCAGTAACCTGAGATGCTATACTGACTGATATTGTGATAATTGGCTTTCCTCTTGGGAAATATGAATATCAAGTTTTGAATATGACTGGAGGCTAAAAATCAGCAGAACTCGCTTTAAGGATGAGACACTTTCCTTGAGGGGGCCAAGGACAACACTTTTTTTTTTAACAAATCTTGCAAAATCTTGAAAAAAACGGTGAGAAAAAAAATGACTGTATGCTCCCCCACAAATTCCTGGAAAATCGGAAAGTCAAACTCAAGCGGAGGAAATACGGTCGGTGTATAGTGAACCCCCACATAATCATGGTTCAGCCTGGAAAATTACCATCGGAGTTAGTTGAGGAGTTTTTTTTTTTACATGAATCATGCTTTGCTGCCACCTTGTGGCATCAATAGGTAATTACAAACCGTTTTGGTATAGGGCGTCCAATCTTTTCGAGTCTTACCTTGAGCGTATTAAAGCCAACAGATGTTTTGAGTTATTGTTTGAATTTTTACATTCAGGTCTATACAATCCAGTAGGTTTGGTTGTACTGCATATGTCTTTCGACATAAACACTGATGATGATATGCATAGATGAATCAAATATCTTTTTTGTGTACTGCAGTGGCATTGGCTTAATCCGTTACAAAGGACCTAAAGTGGCGTTGCAAGGAGCTCAACATCACTTATAGTTTCTCTCTTGGACTGGAGCTGATATTTTATTTTACATTCACTTCCGACTCTGCTTGTGTTTGGGGTGCAAAATATTTTTGTTACAAAAAAGTGCTTTCAGTGGTGAAAAATACTTCAATTTTGAAAACTCTTACAGTGCTGAGTTTTTGTTACTAAACGTGATACAATAGCAAATTAAATTGGGTTAGCGTTGAGCTATTATAAATCTACAAAGAAGGAATTCTTTGTCCAGTGTCTGAATATATATCAATTTCAAAGTCGGGGGAAAAAATACACTGTATATTCCGATTCCGAAATAAACTAAAGAAATGATCTAATTGCACATTTTTGACATCTCAAAACGTGTTGACGTTAAAGCTCTGGCAGTATCTTTACATATACAAAATGTACCTTTTGGAAAATACTGACATTATCTGAAAGCAGAGGTACCAGTGGGATGAGATGTTGCATTGCGTTTTGGGCACCAAACATTGCACATGTCCCTCTGTTGTGACTGTAGACAACAACAAGCACATTGAAACTCAACAGAACAAAACGCTAGTATAAGAGCACATGACTTTCCCTTTGTGAACAGAGTTGCTCCTCACTGACCTCATGGTTAAGGCGGGTAGATGGTGTGAGGTGGTGGTTCCATGGTTACCACTGAGGTTGTGGGTACTGTTGGGAGCCATTCTCCCAGGTGGATGATTGTGGTTCATTGGTTTAAAGGGAGATGATGGATGATCACCTTAACTGCTTGATAGTCGATGGTAAAAGTAGATGTAGCCCAAGTCTTTTGGAGGCCTTTCTGATAAACACACTTTGTGGTCGTTGTAGATCACCCACCTGGGGAGAGAGGGATACGTGTCATCATATTATGACAATATCTTAGGTGGACTATTTTTTTTTTTTTCGTCACAGATGGAACTTTGTTGTGCCTCAACGATTGGTTAACCTTTTCCAAACACAGTGAATCGTTACCTCTGAAGCGGAGTCTTGTAGATAAAATCCAGATTGTGAGCATTAAAGTCTCCTTTCATTATTTTGATCAGATAGCAAAGAGCGATAATAAATTATTATAAGTTAAGAAATAAGAGTTTCAAATAATTGCAAAGCCATTAGCCGTAGAAGACTGGTAAAAAAAAAACGGATAGGGTCTTATTTTGAAAAGTAAATCCAAATAAAATAATAACTACAAATATATTTGAAAAACTGTATGATCTCTGAACTTACCGGCCTTCTTTTTTAATGTGACAAACATAGTGTCCAGACATTGTGGATGCTCCCATGTGACTGATGACGGCGAAGAGCTCATAACCTGAGGTGAGAAAATTTGACACGCATTGCAATAAATGGAAGCAAAAAGCAAAGGCACACACAACTACTTCCATTAGTTCACTTGGTATACTCCATAATATGAATGCGAAGGTATATTTAGCTAATTCCAGACGTGTGCAAAATATTTTTCATACAAAATGAATGGAGACCAAAGAAAGTCATCGACTCACGTCCCGGTCCGTCTTTGACACGTGGTCCCGACGTGTCCCTGTCTGGAGACAATGTGGAGTCGCTGTGTGAGTTTGCATTGGAGAAAGCGTTGTCATTGGGCTCCGTGTCAGCCATGTTGGAAAGGGCGTCGCTCTCCTCCTCCTCTGGGTGGGTGAAGATCCAGTCCAGCGCTCTTTCAAGGTTGTTATTCTTCAAAATAAAAACACAAATAATACATTTAAAATACCTCTACTTACTTTTTTTTAACATGTAAAGGAGGCATGCTAATCACTGACATCTAATTGTACAATTTTAGCTCAATATATGTTATCAAACTCGAATATCACATTATGATGGCGTGCAATTTCTCAGCAGTGTAAACTCAAACCACAATACTAAGCATTAACATTCTAAGGCGTTATCATCAAAGGCATGATCAAATGAAATGGGTTTCTTCCACCCATTTTCAGGTAGACCCCTTACAAAATGGACCCACTCTAAATATTTGCAGTGGCACTCATGAGGGTGTTTTTAAGGGATCCAAAATAGACCCATGATTCCTGGAGATGTGCATCCACGAAGTGCATGAGGGAGAAGTGTTAGATGGCTTAGTCAGGTCATTGAGGCTGAGGGAAGAAAAAAAAGAAAAAAAAGTACCTCCTCCTTATTTAGGGCTAATAATAACCTCAGTGGCGAGAGCCCCCCTCCAGCTTCACATTAATTAAAAGCAATATGTGTTTATTTGTGCGCTCATACTGGGAGCGCAAGAAGCCAAACAAGTCCAGTATGCTTTGGCTCTATTTCCGTGCTTTAATAACAACCCCACTACTATTATTATTATTATTATAGAAGAACCTCCAAAGTCGAACGCTTTAAAGGTAACACTCTATTTCTTGTCCTGCTTAAATCAACTTATTTGTTAGCCTGCTCGCTAATAGCTTCTAATAACACACGCATACTGTATATTTTTAAACCCCATTTGAAATGAGTTTGACATACTGCCAAAAAAATATGACATCCTCGAGCCAGTTGGCCTGCTGCAAGTAATTGGTGCGCCTCCAAAAATGTTCATTACCGCCATAGATACCACAAGATGGTAGCAAAGCACTGGCTAAAGCTCCTCAATTCACTTCAACATAATCCCTTGTCACAAGTTGGTGCCAAGTAGTACTTTTAAATGAGAAAATTAGATTGCATTTGCATGTGAAAGTGGACACCTGACTGACCGTGGCTTTGAGCGCCTGGATGGTGTGAGAGCGAGGGAAGCCCATTGAAGTGAGGATGGCAATGCTCTCCTCGGGGGGAGAGTTGTCCAGCGGGGTGGCGCCCATGGGACTATCTGCACTGCTGAAAGGGTCCTGACCCAACATGGAGGGCAACGTGAGAGGCTCGGCAAAGTCTGGAGAAAATGAGAAGTCGATGATTTGGTGAGCACAAGTAGGGTTCACGGCTTAAGTCAAGTTGGGAGACACTCGTAAGTCAAGATAGTGTAAAACCCCATCAAAAATGATCATTTAAAAAATATGCAAATTAGCAAAAACAAATAAATGCAATATAAAGGAAGCATGGTAGCACAATATAGAGTCCGAATACTTCAGTACAGTGTGTACATTAATGAACTTGTAAATAAAGCATCTTCAAACGCAAAAGTGAATTATTTCTTTCTTTATGTATGTGGCATTTGTGCACAAGACTAAAATCAAAGTGAAGTGGCCCTTCAGCAAGGACACTGCAACTGTAATTACGAAGGGCCATAAACAGCCTTCATTAATCTTGCTGCCATAAAAGAAAAAGGCAAACTCCTTATCTACCCGCTAATGCCTTTATCTCCCTGTTTCGCTTGCTTTCCGTAGCCACTCAACGTGTTGTCGAGCTGCCAGAAAACGTAAGAGGTGAATAAATAAATGGCTCATGTTTGCAAGAGTAGTTAAATGGCTGTTAAACTGCTCGTTTCCACTCAACTTCTGATGAAACCCTTCTGCCTTAACGTGCATATTTCACAGCATTGATTACAATGTACACATGGTAGCCGGGTTTTTGGCTTGGCAAAAAAAAATACAAATCTGCATCAAATCATAGATTTTGATGAGGATGTTCCATTGATTTTGTCAATATATCCTCATAGAATGAAATAATGGTCAAAAATACCTTCATAATTTAATTTTTAGTAGCAATAGGTCATAGTGATGAATAGTAACTAAGTCAAGTTTTTATAGAGTAATGCGTCTGATTAAAGATAAGGACAAATACTTTCCAAATCTGCAATCATTTTTGTCATTATTATTTTGTCATTACGAACGATTCCCGTGTGATTCAATCGCCAAAACTTGTTTTGGTTGAAAAGATTACCAAGCTCCACTCAAAGTACCTTGGGGCTTCTCCGCTCATTACTTTTTGTAGGCAATTGAGATTGAAGGAAGCCAGGAATGACGCAAACATTGGCACTTCTTTTATAGTTCTGTACTTAAAATTGATGTCTGCCGTAAAAATACCCCCGCAAAATGACACAGCACTAATTTTAGCTGTGTCTGGACTGCAGAGCAGAAAGAGGCGTAACAAGAGTAGTTTGTTATTTGTTGATTTCTCCAAAACAATTGAAAATACAAGATAGTTGAAAACGGGTCAACCTGGCCACAGTCGCATCTTAAACCCGCAAATTATCCCCAAATATATTACACCACCTCCAATGACATTGTTTAGTCTTTAAGCAGACCATTTTGCATCGCTTTCCTTTCAACTTTAAAAGCAAGAGGCTGTTCTCATTTCTGCACACTCTTGAGGCCTTTTACCCTGCACCAAAGGTAATAAAAGTGACTTAACTTCAGGCCTCGCAGGAACATCACGGCTGCAAAAGCACTGACAGACTTGATGGTGTTGTCACGGACACACACGCCCCGATAAACAAGCAGAGTACACAAAAGCTGTCCTGATCCGGCGAAGATTTGACTCGTCTCTCACTTTGAATTACCTTTGAGTTTAAAAGGCCCCATACCAATAAACGTGCCTTGTCTCTGTGTGTTTCTTCCTCACGCCTGAATTCTGGAGGAGGTGGAAGAGCTGACACAGTTGCAGCACAAGTGCTTTTGGCAGAACTGTGGTGACACTTTCCCCCCCACCCCCAAAAAAAGAGCAACTTTGACATTTACTGGCTATAGAAAGGCTATGAAATTATGATATGTAACCTCTGGTGTCACTTCATTTAAATTCAAATGAATGAAAGTCTGACAAAATGCACAGATGGGAGTTTGCTGTTCTTGCAAGGTCGTAGGAAATGATCTAATTTTGATTAATTGGGTCCAAAAATGATTGCTTTTCGAAATGTACTTTTTAAAATGACTAACATTTTTGAGTAAAGTGATCACAATTGTACTACACAAAGTTTGTCTTGTTGAAATTTTGCAGAGCTTCATGTTTGCAATTATTCACCACTTTGAGTGCAATAACCAAGATTCTTACCAGGCTCCTCCATATGGGCTATGATCCAGTTGAAAGCCATCTCGGGACCCATGTTGCCAGTATAGTAGACGGCCTTTCTGCAGGCTTCTAGCGGGAAGCCCATCTCTGCCAGCTGCATTACTGCTGCCTCATCTATTTCCGGAGCTAAGGGACACAACGGAGTGCCGCCATCAATAACTTACAACACACACACACATACGGTTGCTCATTCACAGTTGCTGGCGTCATAGCAACCGGCCTCTCTCTCTTTCGCTCACTCTCTCTCTCTCTTTGGGCCTCATTAAGCAAAAAGACCGGAAGACAATGAGCCCCGGGGATGTTTCTTCAGCGCGCAACGATCCATCATGGAGCACGTACGCAAACAAAAAAACAAAAGTGTTGTGCACTTGCTCAGGCATGCATGCTCAGTGCTTTGGCTCATTGTGTGTTCGTGTTAATGAGAGGCGAGGCAATTTACTCACAATCTAAGGAGCTCATGGAGTTATCTGGAACAGAGGGGAAAAGGATGAATCACACACCGTTTCCGTATACGTATGCGCTTGCATGCCTTTGTTGATCAAGTGATTACAAATACATGGCTTGAATAAATGAATATGAAAACAATGCTGCACAGCTTGCAATGCTACTATCACAGCCTAATTAACTAGCTACCATTAATATTCTAATGCTGAGATTGATTTAGGACAATACAATGAAAACAATAAAGTCAAAAACATCAAGTTTGCCCTTCTTCACTGACATCGATGTGATCACCTGCAGTAACTTTTGTCTTATTACATTAATACATTTATTATTGGGAAAATATAGAAAAAAAATACTTCACCTCACTGCTAGTTTTAATTGGCCATTACCAGGAAGAAATGTGTATAAAACAGGTTATAAGGCAAACATTTGCGCTCAATGAGGCGCGAAAGTCTCGGGGAGCGGGAGAGACAGTAGGGTCAACATGATTAATCACTGCTCGTGCCAGCATGAGGACAATGGGGCCAGTGGATCATTTGCAGCAGACATAAGTCATCATACAAATGGGGATTAAATAAGTCAGCCAAAGTGCTGAAAAAGAACATTTTGTTCTCTCTAAACTATTTCTTGTCTCATTGCTCAAACCACATTAACAAAATTCTGTGGAAAAAGAGAGAGAGTGAAGCTCCAAAAGGAGTGCATCATTTTGTGGGGTATCTTTATGAAAGGTTGATTTGTACAGAACTAAATAAATGAAATAAGCCAAGTAGTGGGCTCACTATTTGACAAGCACTATTTGGTATGTCAGTTCAGAATAAAATAGAATAAAAAATTATATTGCAGTTTTTTTTATGATTTGGTCCTTTTAAATGAATGTGTTGCTGTCAAACAAAACATGAACGCAAACTTGTGCAGCATATGATTTTGTACACAAAAGACAAGCTGCTGCACGTTTTCACTGCTCCTTCTTGGAGATAGTGTTCAGCGAGTGAGAACATTCTCAACACGCTGTGCCTTCTAAAATATTTATTTGGACGTTGAGCGGGAGATGTGGCTGAACTTTTCGAGCGACTCCAGGAACAATACCGTTATTAAAATCACAACCCGTGGAAAGCATCGGGGGCACGTTTGCAAGCAGATAAAGCAGCGTCAATCTGGAAACCGACAGTGCGCAAATATTTTGCCCCAAAAAAATCTAATCATACAGCAGGCAACAGCAACTATGCCTTTGAGCAGATTATTGCAAGTGATGCGAAAACACAATAGAACCTCCATAGTGGAACGAGGTCAACCAAAATTTCCTCTGAAAATAAGCCTTAAAACGCCAACGAAACTTGATGTTCTCACAAGATGTGCAATCGATTAATTGATGACTAATCGTTTATCAAATTCAAGAAGAGTAGTGGCATCAAACATAATGTATACAATATGTGTATTTGAATACCTCTGGTGTCTTCAGGCAGCACAATGGGCGGCATGAGGTCAGGAAGCTCCTCTTCACCTGATTGCAGCCCTGTGGCCCTCAGACGGCTCAGATCCAGGAAGTCTGGTACGTCAATGCCCAAATCTACACACAAAGTTGAATTGTTTTAATTATAAATAAAACCATCTTTCTTGTTGATAATGGTAAATACAGGTGATTTTTTTAAAAATGTTAGACTGCTTTTGTTGATTAGCTGACTTTTGGTGAGAGGCAGAGTCGACCCTGTGACATAGATAGACTTTGCATTTTCTCACTTTCCCACCAATTTATGGACAATTTAGAGTCTCAAATGAACCTAAAATATTTTGGGGATGTGGGAGTAAACCAGATTACCTGAAGAAAAAACCCACACAAGCACAAGAACAACATTCCAAGTCCATAAAGGAACTTTTTGACTTAATATGCTAACCATAAGCGCATCTTGTTTTTCTGATGTTACATATTTCTTATATTCTTAAATCGAACCAAATATCTAAGTATCTCCTCAATTCCTCAGTATGATGTGCAGACTCATAGCTTAGTGCTGCCCTCTGTTGGACGATTTACACAATGCATTTAATTGTTCGGCCTGTCACTGGCAGGACATAGATAAATTGTTTGGAGTAAATAAAACATTTTTCAGACCAAATGGGTGAAAATGATTAATTTTCCACAGCACACATATCTAACTTTACCCACTCGCAAGGAATCACCGCATTAGAACATTGCTATTGTACACAACGGTAAGTCCTTAAGACTTCAGTGAAAGTTCATCCTCATGCAAATCTGGTCCTAAATACGTTAGTGTGAACAAATAAACCTTCAAACAGTTACCTAGTTTCTTGGGCACCCAGTCAACTCCAAATGTGAACTTCTTTATTTGGACTGCCAGATATTCGGGAAATGAGGCAAAGCGGGATGTTCTTGGGGGGGGGGAAAAATGACAGGAAATTAAAGCATATTAAATCGAAGATAGAAATATTACGCCGGTAGCTTACTTGACTCCGGCTGACTTTGCCTGCAGCGCCGAACTCCAGAAGTCTGGCACGTTCTCAGGCTCAGTGAAGGCCTGCAGGCAGGCGGTGAAAGGGATGCGAGCCCTCACCGGCTCAGGGGGGGCTCGCATGTTCTCCTCGGCTTCCCTCCGCTTGGCCTCGTATGCCAACAGCTCCTCTGGTAGTACCAAAAGAAAAATTTTAGCAGCTTTAAAACTGTCTGATAATACTGTAAATACTGATATCGGAACAAAAAGGTTGCAGCAACACCCATAGACAGGTAATTTGACAATACCAACAGGCGTGAGTATTTTGAGTTATGAGCATGGTAGTGGAACAAATTAAACATTGGATCTAAAGACACCAATGTAATACTTTAATTCTGGGCCCTATGAATCTAGAATTTACCTCGATTGGTTGCGGCCTCGACGGGGGCTGGCAGCTGGATGCAGTAGTCCACCCGCTGAGTGTATCGAACCCGGCGTGACTGGCAGCACTGGACTCGCTCCTCCATCAGGAAACGGAAGGCATCGCTTGGATTCTCTGAGCTCGTGCTGTTTCTCTGCAGATATACAGTTGGTGACAATGGCGTTCATGTCTTTCAGTTTATTAACTTCACTACTGATAATTATGAATTACTACAGGGAAGGTCTGTTTTGATCTTGAGAGTATTTATCAGCAATAGGTTAACGCGGAGATTAAATGCAACTCACCTCCACCAAGTTGATCATATGCAGGAAGAATTCTTGTGCGTCTTGTTGCCTGTTGGAGGAAAACTCTGGATGTCCCCGGCTAACCAGAGACTTCAGCATCCGGGGGGAGATGCCTTTCTGTTGGTGCTGGAAGAAAAAAAAAAAAAAATCAGCATTTAGACGCAGTGACTGAACAAGACCACACGCCAATCCTGATTGGTTGCGCTCAGAAATGGGGGTCATTTGAAATGAGCAATCACATTAATAAGAGAAGTGCTAACTGGCAGAAGTGATGTTCAAAAGATGTTCAAAAAAAAGATGAATAGTAATTTTACATTTGAATGGCCAATGCCGAAATTCACTTCAAATTCAAATTCACTTCCCGGCTCACTGGCTTTTATAATGATTAAATGTTTTTTCACATTCTGACAGCCAAGAAAAATGTGTTTGGAAAGATAAGGTAAAATAATAAGTGTGCAAAAGTGGAAAGATTGTTAAAAACACTTGTAACAAGTGTTCTAAAAGTGTTTCTACGACACAGTACTGGCTCAACTTTGTCTTCCATGTCAAAAGAGGACACAATGGAAGCAGGGAGCTAGCAAGTAGAAAGAGAAGGAACAGCGCAATGACAGAAACAAAAAAAAACAAAATAAATAAAGCAAAATAAAATAAGGTGCAAGTGGAACCGTGACAGCTGTCTACAGAAGCGCTTGGAGCTGCAAATGTGGCATGGTGGCCAACAGCTATTTTCAGAGCGAGAGAAAGACAGTCCCAGCACATTCTTAAAAGCATGAAATCGTTTGTCCATCTTTGTGTGGCAAAAATTAAACTGCATGAATTGCTAAAGAGACTCGTTGACACATATCTTACATAGCATTTCTGTCAAAGTGTTTTGCTGCTTTGTTGGCTGACATTGGCTAGTAGTATGCTAGTTGTGGAGCTGAACATACCCGGTTTAATACCTTGTATTCTTCTTTCATCACCTGTTCAATGAGTTCAGATTTCATGGGTGGTTTGGAGTATTGGCCTGAGAGGAGCCCATGGCCCACTTTAGCCCTGTTGGACAAAAACACAGTTCAAAATAGAACAGCATAAAATTACTCTTTGTTCTATTTTTACATGATGTCTTCACTTGTCAGAAAATCAATTTGTGTTTAATTGTGGTATATAACATCTGAACTCAATTTAACCAGTGTCACGCCCCCGTTTTGTATTTGAATGCATCCAACGGCTTCAATTTGATGAGCCTAATATTAGAGTTTTGCAATGTATTTGTTTTTCATTTCAATTTTTGATTTATCCATCCTGTTAATTCTAAAAAAACTGCAGTCACTTACATTTGTGTGGCAAAGTCCTGTGTGGGGTCGAGAGGTGAATAGTCAAATATCCTCTGAAGGTTCCCAACATACCTATAGACCCAAATATATGATAAATACCATTTCTAATTTCAACGAAACAACTTGGGCCAGTGTCTGGATTGTGTTCGACTTTGAAGAATCCACAACAATAACACACTTCTTGTTTGGAGGCAACTCACATCCTCTGGAAGTCTGGGATGCTGAAGAGAACCTGCAGGACTGTGCTAAGGTAGCAGCTGTTGCCGAGGTTTTTGATGCCCGTGTAACCGGAACCGTACACCGCTTTCAGTTTCATGCCCGACTCTTGGATCACTTCCCACTCGCTGACGCGTGGCCGGGCATTATTGTCTGTGTGGTGGCCATTCTCTGTCTGAGGGGGCAGTGAAGGCACCACATTTCAGGACTTTTCAAATGCGGACAAAATGTGACGTGTATCACAACCATGACTTACTTTTTTTTGCATCTGTAGCATGTCTATTCCAAAGTGGGAGAGGTGATCCGATAATTGTGGGTCTAACACGGCTTCCTCTTCCTCAAACGAATAAACATCTGAAACCAGGAGTTTTCTTAGTCAAGATGGTGGAATTTCCAAACTCGTACAACATCAAATAAAATACAAAATTGATTTCATCTCTGCCATTCTGTGTCAGTGCTGCATTACAGAAGAGTAAATTGGTGGGATTTTTCTTTCTTTTTTTTTTTTCAGACAATGAAAAAAGTTACCCACTTTTGAATGGGGTAAAATAGTATAATGCACTTTTTAAATATGAATCATTTTCAATGAACACTTGGTCCTACTGCACGACTGTATTTTAATGATGGTCATGATGGTGTTACTTTACGAGCGCTTAATAATTTTTTAGCTAGACCTTGATGTAAAACGTTTAACAAACATTCACCTAATAGACATTAAAAACGGTTTGCTTCACACGAGATGACAGACAAGCTTTCTTCTGGATTGGATGAGAGATCAAACCTGCTCCATCTGGGGTGATGGTGTCCAGTTTGACAGCCAGCGGGTGTTTGGTCTCTTTGTAGTGGTCCAGAGCGTGGCCGTTCCCACCGCTGCCATCAAAGAACCACTTCCCGCAGAGAATGGTGCCATCCGTCAGGTTCAGCCACAGGTTCTCTCTCATCTCGCACTTCTGACACTTCCAGCCACTGCCAGCAGGGAACAACAATACGGTCACTGTTGTGTTGCCATTTAATTAAGCGGAGACATGGTTGTTAAAAAAAAAAACTTGCGAATAAAAGCCCTCTGTAAATTCAAACTGGCAGAAAAGTACATCAATATCTATCCATCCATCCTTCCATTTTCTAAAATTCACATTTTCATCTTGGAATAAACAACCATGTCATGACTTTAGTAGCACTCTATTGAGACCTTCATCATAGCCAAACTTCTTCATTTACTTCTCAGGTGGGGCTTCATGAAACGTCAATTCTGATTCACGATACTTATATTCTTCCCGATAAAAAAAAAAAAAAGAAAAAAGGCAACATTTTGGAAAATATGAGGGCTCAAATGAAGATCGAGAAGATCCCATCAGTCCCTCAATGTGACTTGATGGTTGTCCTACCTGGGGGGGATTCTGACTCCGTTGTCCAGCTGTCTGAGGATTCTGGCGTGTCTGGATACTTGGATCTCCTCCTCCCAGGATTCTGGCTCTTGTTTTTTGTAGGCTGACGGCGCATTGAGCACTGCATCACAGGCGATGGTTACCTGGATGGATCGGAAGAGAGGTGACGCCCAGTCACACATCAGCTGATTTTTCATTTTGAGATTTTGCTCCAGTGAGAAATAGCAAAACATGAAAGCACACAAAAAAAAGATGTCTTGAAGGATAAAAGCAGCAAAAACAAATGATTTGGACCAAGAACCAAAACATGCAAGACATTCAAATTAAAGGGAAATCATAATTTATTTACCATGCATGAAAAGAAACAAAACAGACCTTGTGGTACACCTTTTTAAAAGCCGTCATTCAAAACATTTAAAATGAAATCTGCAAAGGCAAAATTCTTTCTACTACGCTTGTATTGGATGCGTAAGCACAGAGCGGGTGTACCAAATATTATGGCCACCAAGAGTATGTGCCACACAAGGCAGCCTATAAAGATTGTAATACAATAACAGTGTGTACATTTTAGAATGGACACTCGATGAGTATGTGTGTGTGAGTGTGGGGAGGGGGGGGGGTATCTACTGAGTGCACCCTTCTTGTTGACATGCATGCAAAACACACCAAACTCACTGACCAGAGCGGGTAACTCCTCAATATTTGGTAAGGCGATCTCAAAGTGGTCTGGAAATATTACAAGCTTGGCCTCGTCCTCGTACTCATAGTCCTCACCGTTAAAATCCCGGTTTAGCTCTAAATCTTCAAAAAGGAGGAAGCAAATGTTCAGTCAATCTGCTTTAGTCACCCTTTAAATCATACAGTGATTTTGTTCTTAACATTTTCACCTTTCACCACAGAGCAGCCTAAAGTTGTGTAATGACTCATGGCCAACGAGATCATGGAAACTTCTCAGAGAAGCAACAAAAGGATGGATTGGCTCAGAGGACTGGTATGGGGCAGGTCATTACCATACATACGTAAATAAACTGGATGACAACATTAATACTTAAAGGAGGATGAGCAAAGAATGACTATTTGTGAGGGCGCTGATGAGCGTACAAGAACTTAAGATGTCAGTCAACATCGAGGCCTTTGGGCTGAATGGAAGGAATTCCTCCTCCAGCGGAGAGGATGAGGGGGGGCTAGACTCAGGGTCTTTGCCAAGCAACGTCATAGCGGCAATAGAAGTGTGTCAGCCTCGAGGGGGAGGAAGGGTGGGTTGACAGGTGGCGGCAGCTGAAGAACTAGCAAGAGACACGAGGCGGCCCCACTGTAAACCTACTACCCTTTAGCAATGGCTGCGCATGTGGCACTTTGATTTAGAACAGTTACTAACCTCACATAAACGGCCTATATTTAGAATGCGAGAGGGAGAGGAGGAGTCTGATTAGGGCAAATATCTCACGCCTTCAGCGACAAACAATGACTTCACTGGCACTTCTGATCAGACCACTGAAATTATAGCAAATGTGTGGTGGAACAAAAATATTTTCAGCTATGATACCATGGACTGTAAACATACAGTACATAACCTGCTGTTGTATTTTAGTAAATAGATCACATATTTGATCATTTAATAATAATAATAATAATAAATAATAATAATAATATACAAAAAATTAACCATAGACTGTAAACATACAGTACATAACCTGCTGTTGTATTTTAGTAAATTGATGACATATTTGATCATTTAATAATAATAATAGTAATAATAATAATAATAATAATGTACAAAAATTAACCATAGACTGTTAACATACAGTACATATCCTGCTGTTGTATTTTAGTAAATTGATCACATATTTGATCATTTAATAATAATAATAATAATAATAATAATAATAAAATTAACATTTTTGTTTTTGGAATGAAAGGTGAAGCCAAACTATCTGCAAAACACGGAGCCACACAGAGCTACACACAGGAAGGCCGGAGCCTAGATTCAAACCCAGAACCTCTTGACTATGAAGCAGATATGAAAACCACTCATCAGGTCAGTTAAATTACTCAGTGTGAAGGAATCCTTCAATTGGTTAACTAAAGATCTTTAAATTATCTTTCTCTCTTAAATCATCATTTCATATTTCTGTATATGGAATGAAAGGAAATGCTCATCAGTTCATAATGAGTAACGGTGACATTGATGATATTGCAGTGCTCTGATATATCAAAGCTGGTTGAATAATTATAAATTCCGAGTTGTGTTGATGTTGTGCTTCATGACCTAACGACCGAGATTCCTCAAGCAAAGCTTGTAACACAAATACAACTTACCTAAAAATACTTTTCCATTCCGTCGCCTGGGAATTGCACCTCCTGCAGCTCCTGTGGATTTCTGAGGGGGGAAAAGAACAAATAACTATTATATCACACACTTCATTAAATCAACATGTGAGGTAGTATTGTTTGCTAAAGATCTTAGATTTTGACACTGTTACTTTGTAGTTGGAAATAGATGCTGGCCTGTCCGGGGGTGAGGTCAGTTTACAAGCTTAGGGGAAAACCCCTATGCCATGCATAAAAAAATGGTCAAACACTCTTACTAATATAGAAATAATAGACATTAGATGTCCTGTTCTTTCTTATATATTTTCCTCTCGAACTTTATTCATTTTTATTTTTTTTATTCAACTCCATTTCCTCCTGTGCACAATGACAGGCAGGCCCATTGTTTTTGAATATAGGTGGTCCACAGTTGTTTTGTTTTATTGGTTGCATAGGTCTGACCCTCAATGCGTGAATTAAAAGAGGCACCAGTTTGTTTTACATCAGGCCAAGACATGTTAACGTGTTGGTCGGTTCATTAAACAGGATGGACACAAACAAACCAAGAGAATGCTGACACACTTGTGACAAAAAAAGTAATCATGAGAGGAGAAAAAAAAAAAGCAGACATGGGAGCCTGCAGAATGTGAACAGCTGTTTCTGTTTCCACATCCAGGCATGAAAATAGCAGCTCTTTACAAAGCACAGCTTATCTGGGAGCAATTAGAGCCAGTGAGAAAAAACAGCGGAAGCTTAGACCCCTGGTGCCCACTATAGACTCGTCAAGAGAAACACGGGATGAGAAGGTTCAGTTTGGGTCCAAGGCCAATAAGAGCAATTAGATTTTTACAATTATTAACACATGCAACATCAACGATCCCAGAATTCAACATTGGACTCTATGAAGTCAGTGACCTTTCAGGTCAAATGTAACATATTTATAATATGCAATAAAATAAAATAAAAATCGCCCAACTAAAATTAAACATTCTCCACTCACCATTTCATCTTCATTAACATTTAATTTTCAACTACTGTAACTTTTGAGTTAATCTAGGTTGAGATAGCAAAACAATGCTAAATTATAAAAATATGCAATACTTCACTAATGAGCATCTTAAGTCAACTCAACTGTATTTATAAAGCACTTTAAAAACAACCACCATTTGCTTTGTTTTTTTTTTTATCAACATTATATTGATGAAGCAGTGACAAAAGGGTCGTATGGACAGCAGAAATTTGGATGACCTTTGACTCACAAGGAATATACTCACTTCCTTGATGTGTCGCTTGAGGTGCATGTAAACACTCTGGCCTGTTTTGCGATAGTGTCTCTCCACGTGTTCTCGTCCAAAGCCCAGGAATGTGTTCATGCACACATACAGGCCTCCCTCAGATTCCTGCACATTCACATTCACACACAAACACACAAAAGGAGGGAAAAAGTAATGAGACATCAGCAGACAAAATTATTTGACTACATTTTCTTGCTTGACGGTGGGGGAAAATAATTTAATTTATAGAAGTGTGTAAATCTCTCATGTTTCTCTCAGTCTTGTGGATGCATAAAATATAAAATCATTCAACTTTAAAATATATAGAAATACATATCATATCCCTGTAGACAAGTCTACAATTAGCTGTCACTCATATTCAAGTATGTTTTTAAAACACCGTCATTTATCCTCATACTGTTTTCTCCAATCAAAAAAAAAAAAAAACTCCAAAATATCCCAAATGTGAAACAAGTAAAGGACCAGTGTGATAAACCTTTAAGTGGCCTAAAGTGACATATGAGCTTGAACAGCGCAAGGCTAAAAATAAAGCCATCCTCGAGCTAACATGATGAACTCCAGACAGCTGAGTCACCTTTAAAAACAGTTGAGCGAGCTTTGAACGTGTTGTCGTCAAGGATGTTTTTTCGGAGGACAGGTAGTACTCTACGCTCATTGAAAATTATTGGGAAAAAATAAAAAGGATGTTCAGTCTTGTCTGGAGTTTAAGAATGGAATACCCTGTCATACGGCACAAAAAGGCATGCTCATTTACTTACCGGTTTCCTTTGCATTACATTATTTTATATTTACGGCTTTGGAAGTGTTTTGTACCAAATTCATTGGAAGACTGTGGCTCCTTCTGAGAAATTCAAGTAACAGGTCATTTTTGCAGAATCTGAATGTTGTAAACTGAGGCGATAGCTACCGGTAGTGTTCCCCAAGGCTCTATGCAAGGGCCACAGGTTTTACATTATACAGATGAGAACCTCATCTGTATCCATCAGTCTCATCGTGAGCTATCAATTTCAGTATCATCATAACACTGATCGATACAGGTTGGCCTTTACCCAACATTTGACTAGAGATATTGAAGTTGTTCCACAAAATTGGTAGAATATGTAATCACGTGATAAAAGCGCACAAATACCTCCATACTTAAAAAAAAATATATATGGCTGTTTTATATTGATGGCCTACAAGTGTTTTTCACCAATAACAAATTTGCGTGATACACCTTAACTTCAGATTAGGTTGCTGTTTAATTGAATACAATTTAGATCAAATTGATGAATCTCAACTAAAACGGCAACTAAGCAGGTGCGGCTAGATTGCACCAGTCCGCAACGGGGCCTGATGCGCTCATGTGCGGCCTGACAAAGACAAGGAAAACCCCTCCGGATCCATTCACCTGTCTTCATCTCCTCACATGTAAACATCCATTTAGCTTCAATAATAAATACGTTCCAGGTTCACCTTTACCTCCCCACGGAATAAAGCGCACACCTACCGGGGAGTCGAAGGAGAAGGCGCACTCGCTTTTGAATACTCTGTCTCCGGTCTTGGGCACTCTGATGGTAGGCATGTAGGGGACCAGCAATTCGCCGAGGTCTGTAGCCATGTTGGCATCCCCACTCCTCGCAGCACAGTGCAGGGCAGCCACCGGAGCCGCGCGCTCTCAGAGGCGAGATGTGCTATTTTTAAAGTGGCCAACCAAGACTACATTCCTCCGGCCATTGGAGAGAGGGTGAAAGAGAACAGCGGCGGCGGGGGCGTGATGCTGATACTGTAAATGACCAAAATCATATAGGAGGCGGAATTATATGCTAAAGACACGGAGGCTTCAACGTATGTTTGTTTTCCAGCGTGACATAGCATCGCGTGGGAACATTTCTGCACAGGAGCCACTCCCACGTCTGGAGGTGATTCGTGCAGACGCCCACGCTTACTACGACACCGCGTGACCACCAACCCTGGAAGGATGCGATTTACACGGTGCAAGGATAAAAACACTATCACTCCATCTGTGTAAACTATAAATCAATCTACTAAAAACAATATTTTGCAAACGACATAAATAAAGGTAATACTGTTTTGTACGCCGATAAATTCATGCAGCTCGACCCTGCCCCGTAGTGGCCATCCGTGTTATTACAACAATAGATGGACAGGATTATCGCTCAATTTCTCAATCTCAACCGGTTTTACGTCTGTGGTTTATGACATTTGTCATGTTTAAATTCCAATGTGTTTCTAAACAAGGCATTGAATGATTTGGAATGCAAAATGTCATTGTTGTAAACATAGGGGAACGTTCAATAGTCACTATAATCAATAGTTGCTCTCATCATGATGACTTTAAATCTCGGCATGATGACGAGAAATCTTGTTTTGGCCCAGATGTGGTTTTAGTCCTCATAAATCAATGAAGCTATAATGAAACCATTTTAACACACAAAAGGTACACATAGATATTTTATTTAAGCGTGAAGTGGGGGAAAAAAATGTACAAATAGTGGACCAGATCAGCACAGTGTACTGACAACAGTCTGGTTCAGTTATCGGGTGTTGCCTTGGGACTGGAGTCGATGAGATCCTTATTGAGGGTCTCCATCTGGTACCAGGGGCCATCACCTCTCGCTCTCATGTGTTTGCGCACCTCAAGCTGTGCCAGCCTATTGACCACAGACAGAATATTCACCCAATGAACAGTCATTGACAATACAGTGAAAATTCATGGGATAAAAAAAAAAAGACAAATAGCTACTTTCAAAAGAGCAAAATATTGAGAAACAGTAAAAGACAAAATAGTGCTTCCACTTACCTCATGTCTGCCTTCTCTTTTTCTATTTGGATTAGAGCCATCATTTTTTCATAGTCCTTCACCGGAGAGTCATACACATTCCGAGCAATCCACCTAGTGATGGGGTGCTGCAAAATTTTGATTGAATGGATTATTGCAGCTTTCTCTTGTAATAATTTAATGATTAACAGTCACGGCGCTGTCACAAATAGCAAAAATCTACATATAATTGGCATCTAAACATTAATATATTCATGCAAGAATATGTTATCATCATATCATACTCATCTTACACTAACCTTAAACATAAAGGATATAGAGATTATTTGATTTTGAAATAAAGCAAGGATATTTGCTTTTCTACTTAGTGGGCTTTGGTGCCATCTTGTGGTAGTAATATTAATAACTGATTTTCATTCTGATTAATTTGGATCTCTGATTCAAATATTTAGTAAAAAAAATGTTGATCAATATGATTGATTATGTCGGGGAAGCAGATACATACCTTGTAGTATTCCCAGTACTCAGGTTCATAACCCTCAGGGGTTTCCACCAGCTCCGCTTCACCTTCACAACAAGAGGACGCATAATTGAAGTTCAGAATCAAAGTTGAGCTGAATTCAAGGTGTTGGATCACTCACTCACCGATGAAGAGATTCACTGATGTGATAATGATAGCCACTGGAATACCAGTCAGCAGGATGTAGAAACGCTGGGTGGAAAAGCAGAAAGAGTCCGTTGTTGTCTTTAGTATAAGTATGAATTTAAAAGTTCCCATTTTATCAACATTAAACACTTCGTTGCATGTTCTAGCTTCGCTTTGGTCATCATGGTAACTGAACATTTGCAAACTTACTACGTACTGAGATTATTTACCCTGTGTGTATTTTGGTGCAAAAATGCCAGGGACCTATTATTAATGATCCTGTAAAGTGTTTTAATTTTTTTTTTTTTTTTTTTTTTTTTAAAAAGGATAAAATGCCTCCTCTAGACTCACCAACAGACGTAGAAATCTCTTGTCATAGAATTCAGTTGGTTTGATGACGAACAGGTTCTTGCCATGACCTCCCCAACGGACAGCCACTAAAAAACACAATAGTTTAAGTAATGTAGGAACTTTAGAAAATTGATGAGTGGATGTGGGGGGAATAGTAAAGTGAGCTCCAACAATGTTTGAAATTTTGATTTGTTTAGTTTTTTTTTTAAGAGGTATTTTTTGTAATGTAATTGGTGCAGTTTTACAGATTTAGAAAACTTCGACATATCATGTCATCATTTAAGGCCACAGAAAGGTTTCAGGTGCATTTACGTAAATAATAAATATGTAGTTGATTAAGTGTTCATATTTCCTGCAATGCAAACTGTATCAGCGAGCTATCATTAGCATGCTAACAAAACCTTTAGCAAGGTCACAAGAAGGAACTTCAATTTTCTCTTACAAAATTCCTACGGTAGACTCAGTCGTAGTGTCACCTACCCTTATCTGTCCGCGGTATTGTTCGAGCGAGTAAATTTGTCGCCGCATTTCCAGATTTCAGTGGACTCAGTCTGGCTGCGATAGCAGCAGCAGACCTGAGTAGACTCATTCCCACCATGGCTACTGTGGGATGGCGACCCAACAAAACGAGCTGTGATTGGCTGTTGGTCGGCATGAAGCGAGAACCGCCATAATTGGTAGGGGCAAATACTTTTAGCTGGTCTTAAAATTTATTTTAATTTTACAGTACCTCAGCGTTGTTTATAATAGTAGAATGACCCTCTTTAACAATATTTACCCTCATGCACAATAGATATATGTATTAAAATAAAATTATACAGAAATGCATGCTGGGTAAAGTGAGGATGACGTATGTGTCGCAAAGATGGCGACGTCCTCCTCCTCAGGTCGTATTTTGAGTCTTTGCAAACAGCTGCAGAATGTTTGTCGATTGTCGTCGCAGATAAATATTCAACAATGTTCTGCTAATTTGATGAATCTCAATCCTTATCTTTGCAGGTAATTATCTGTTTTATGTATACGAATTTGTGCTGGTTCATCATTAGCTTAGGGCTAACCCAAGATTTTTCTTCTGACCTCAAGGCACATGGCAGGTTGAAATGAGTGTGATTAAACTTAAATATCAAACAGCCATATGTTTCATTTATGGGCTGCACGAGAAGGTAAACTAAACATGATTTGCTTCCATCAGGCAAAAGTTATCCCTTGTTGCCCAGTGCTGGAACAGACACAGCACCTCTTTGGTTCAGTCTCACGCCTTGCACACAAGTATCTACAGAAGGGGACTGGATGAGTTCTTTGACCTTCCTGAGAACTGGGGAGAAAGCAAGGTGAAATCAGGTAAAACAGAAGCACTTTCAGATGGTAAACCATTTTTATTCCTCATTACTGTTTATTTTTTGGGGCTCATCATGTCACAGGTGCACCATGGACTGCCAAGCAACTGAGAACCAAGAGCAATGAGGACTTGCACAAACTCTGGTAATATTGCATAGATTAAATTTGATGAAAATTTGTTTTTGGGAGGGACAGGGTTTAAAGCGTTTATCTTTTTTCAGGTATGTGCTGTTGAAAGAAAAGAACATGCTGCTCACACTTGAGCAGGAAGCAAAAAGGCAAAGGGTTCCTATGCCGAGTCCGGAGAGACTACGGAAGGTTGTTACCATGCTAGAATGGCCTCTTCAAAAATCACAGGCATGATCTTTTTGATAATATATTTTCTTGTTTTACCCAGATTGAGCGGTCAATGATCAGGTTAGAGACTGTGGTGACCGAGAGAGAGACTTCACTGCGTTTGCTCCAAACGGGCCAAGAGAAGGGTAGACCAGGGGCCTGGAGGAGGAACTTGTTTGGATATACCTATTGGTGAGCACTTGTACATTAACACATTTAAATTTTCCAACAAAGTGTTGATGTTCCTTCGCTCAGCTTAACCTTTTTCCCCCCTTGATCTAGGTATCGATTCAAAGAGTATGCCATTCCTTGGTATATGAATAAAAGATACAAGAGAAAGAAGTTTTACACGCCCAAGTTTGTTGAACCACACATCAGGTAGGATACGATACACAGGCAGCGTCTTGTTGGAAAACTGCGTGTTGTACATTAAATGTCCCCGTTGTTTTGTAGATTACGCATTGAAAAGTACTTAAGGGCGAAGTACAGGAAAGGAAATATGGAGAAGAAAAAGCTGGCCCAACTTCAAGAAAGGTTCCCCCAGATGAAAGTTCCGGCTTCATGAAAACGTTCACTTCATTCTTGTCCTATACAAGTCGCTGTCAATCACTTCCTTGTAGATATGGAAACTGTTGTCAAAACATCACAACTATGATCATGTACTATAAACTATTATTGTGCATTTGTGACTTCTTTTTATGTGTTTCTAAGATCTCAATAAGTTGGACCCACTGAACAATAATAAACAAATAATTTTAATGAGTTGAAACTCCAACTTGGGAAACGAAGCCTTTGTCAATGATGAGTTATTTCTCTTTGTACAGTTTATGCACCACATACTTTCTAACAAAACACTTTCATGGGTACCTCATAAGTATTGCTATTATAAAAAAATTTAAAAATGCAAATTTAGTTGCCGTCAGGGTTTTGTGAACCACTTCCCACTTGAAGATAAGGCAGCACACTGAATATTATGGCAAAGAAATTTAATTTCACTTCAACAAAGTGATAGACTTAATTGTGAATGTGTATGCTGCTACAACACATTCACAAACATGGTATGTGGACAAACTGCTTAAAAAAAAAAATACAAAATGAGATTTGTTTTTTTTTCATCAATCAAGGGCACTTTCTGTCCACGCACTGCTTTCCTCCCTCCTCATACTCTTGTTTGGAGATCCACATTTGCTGGAAGGTTCCCTGGAAGACAAGGGAATTATTTGGTGAGGCTACTCAGAAATGTTAGTAGCATTTTGCGCGAGCTTACAAGTGATGCAAGGATGGAGCCTCCGATCCAAGCGCTGAACCTGCGCTCGACTGTTGTGTTGTTGGCTATAAGCTTCAGTCGCATGCTCTGTAAGTAAAAAAACATGTCCGTTTATTGTTTTGAACTAAAACTCTTTCTCCAAAAGACAATAGAAGAGGCAGCTGAGATCATACCGGTGGCGTTTTCTGGGACAGCTCTCTGTTGAGTCGGTCAGTGAAGCCCTGAATGAGCGTGTTTCCTCCCGTCACCACTACGCTGCCATACAGACCCTGGCACGGAAAACAAAGACCAGCCTCAACGAGTGATTTTTAACCACAAATGTCATCTTAAGGTTTTAGAGCACCAATAAGCATGATCACAGTCACTGCCTTAGCAACTGTTGATATTCACCGGCCGAATGTCAATGTCGCACATTCCCACGCTGGTTGTCACCACGTGGCCGACTCCTAACATCGTGTTTCCCGACAAGCCCTGGTAGTGGATCATGAGACATTGTTAGTCCACCCAAAACCTTTACAGCAGTGTGGCGTTCACTGATTAACATGCTCCATATACTGCAAAAAGAGGTCAAGCCTACCTTGGCGTTAGAGGGATCAAAAAGGCCCTCGGGTATTTTCAACCTCTCCGCTCCAAAGTCACAGTTGTAGCCATTGGGAAGCTCATAGTGCACTGTCGGCATCTGGGCAGCAACCCTGAAGGAAGAAGATGGTAACGCATGATTGTCGCTCTACATTATGACCAACTAATTATTAGTAACAACACATTTCCCTTAAAAATAAAACATTATTGTCTACGTGGAAAAATAAACATGATGGTGAAAAATTGGACTTTCTTACTGTTCGTCGTATGGCGAATCAGACACCTGTAGCACGGATGCCTGGAAATCTTGGATGACACACTGTAATCACAAAAATGATACATGCTGTATAAGTACATAGCATAGAATTGTGTCTTGGTTTGCGGCTAGTACTGACATTGCACATATAATTGTGCCATGAGCGGGTGACTTGAGGTAGTTTCTCCTTTTTCTTCCAGCTGGCCGGCGACCCCTCTCGCACTGCATCCTGTCATGATAGTGATGTAAATTTCTACTTAAGATTGTGCATGTACATTTGATTCCTTATTTCAAAGTGATTGAAATGTACATAAGAGTTTAGAAAAGTGAACCACTGCGTATCTGATCATTAACATTACGTACGTCAAGAGCGTCAAACCCAAAAATGAGAAATGGGAGGTTCACCTTTGATGAAATCATGTAAGGTGGAATTATTTCAACATTTAACTCTTGGAAGAGTTCTCGACACTGCATGCTCATGAAGTCTCCAGCCAGGGGTGACTTGACAATGCCTGTCACAGAAAATGAAAGTTGCATTAACACTACGCAGCACAGGGGAACTATAAAATAAAAATAAAAAAAATAAAAAAATAATAATACAATTGGTGTTGTGATTTGTGCTCACATTTTCCATGTTTACAGGTCAAACTTGAATCAAATGAAATTAATCTGTGAAAAAAAAAATAAAAGGAATGATTATGAGTTACCTTGCTGGAGGACATAGCCATCATGCACCGGTATGGCTGTGGTGTGTGTGGCTCCGCTGTCCAGGACCAAGCCCGTCGACCGGCCGTTGGCAAAGCTTCTCAGAGTAAAGGAATTGTAGCAACACAAGGGTACATCATGTCCTGGTTGTCAACCAATCAAAAGGCTCACAGAACCATTCAAAGCGAAGGACGATTTAGACTCTTCAATGAACCTAATGTGCATGTTTTTGGAATATGGAGGAAGCCGGACCACACACAGAATCCTCATACAAGAACTAGCAGAGCATGCAACCTTCACACAATGCTGAGTACATTATTAGCAGTATTATTTAAAAGGAAGTGCAGAAAGGATACGCGGACAGTACGGCTGATTTGCAAAGAAAGAAGGCAGGAATGTTATAGTGTTCAAACATCAATTCGGTCAGTTTCTCTCGTTTTGCTCGTGTGTTCCACTATAGACAGGAAAAAAATAAACATCATTTGACAAGAGAAAAAAACATTGTCATTGATTCTTTGTAGAGAGACTAACTTACTGATGCTTCAGACATAAGTACGGGATGCAGGCTTGGTTCTGACTTGAAGTGCATCCTGTAGGTGTGATCCAAAATGGCTTGGAAACTGTCCCAGTCTTCAACTATGTTGGTGGCACAAAATAAAACAAAAAGGGTCAGGGACACCTCGTCCTTTTATGTGGATCACAAAAGCTTGCCACATTTTTTCCTTTGTCTCTGTTCAAACCGAGCTATAACAAAATACTAATGACAAAATTCAAGGACAGCTACGAACAAAAACCAGGATTGTTTCATCACCGCCACTAGATCAGTTCCGTCGTGAAAAATAGAGCAGCGGTGAGTTTTTTTTAGATCATAATTTGAGCTGCGTGCACCAATGTTCCAGGCCAGCCCTCTAAGGGAGGCTACGGTCCCACACTGCCGCTTTTCTGCAATTAAGATTGGTGTCACAATGGCCTTGAAATACTTTCATCCTCATCCTGATGAGCATCATCAGCTGGGTCGGCATACTTTTTATTTGTGGGCTCTATAATTCTTGACTGCTGCAGCTTAGCTGGATTCCTGTCATATCACGCACCTGATTTAAGGAACAGGTGATAAAGCCGCTACAAATTTTTTTTACCGTGATAATAAGAGAGCTGTACTGTGAAGGTCACTCACATTTACAGATATGCCTCACCCACATATTATTTTTAACATTCGTAAAAGCGGCATGCATGTAAAAAAAAAAAAAAAACTCACTCATGCCATTCTTGAGTGGAGACATGACCTCCATGCTCTCCCTCGGGACCCTCAGCTGGTTGGTGTCGATGTAATAAGTGGTGCCACTCTGCTTGCCTTTGTCGCCATCCGTCTCCATGGGAGTGGTGCCATCCTCACGGTCAAGGGTCACACCGATCACCGTGGGGAAGTCGGCCTTGGAAAGAGAAGAAAAAATCATAAACTCCTTTAGGTTTCAAGATTTCAGTAGACTGTATGCAATACTGTCTCATTTCTCACTGCCAGAGCATAATCAGCTTTTTTCTCATGTAACTCTTTTATATTAGCACTGACATGTCCGTAACAGATTGGAGGTTGACCATTCATAAAAATCAAAAACAAGCAAGTCGTCCACAACTAACTTAATTTCTTGACATCATCAACATACCCCAGAGAAATGATGAAGAATCAAAGGAGGGGGGGGGGGGGGGGGGGGGGGGGGGGCACGTTGAATCAAGTTATTTGAGAGGTCTTCTTACCTTTGGACAATCTTCTCCTGCGTAGCCAGCTCTGACCGTGTATGAGCCAATGTCGAACACCAAAGCTCCAACCTCATCTGTGGAAAAGATAGCAATACTGTAGTTTCCCTTCAGAATTAATATTTTTCTTTAACCTACTGAGTTAAAATATATACATATGTACGCACACACACCACTGACAGTCAAGCAAAGGTAGCTTTCCATAGGGAGTATACTCAGTTAGTATTAATGCTTTGTCAAAATCAATGTGACATTGAAAATCTGCGTGTTCATTTCTACAATTGTTGTCAAGTTTACAACAATAAAAAGATAGTTACAATTTTACATTAAACCATCTTCTCAAATTACCAAATATAATTCGACCTACAAAATACAAACATACATTACTATATACATTAGATTATAATGAATGAAATTTGTGATCATGCTGATTGCAACAGCATTTTTTCTAAAGCTAAATCTAGTAATTAAAAAAATAATTGTAAATGCCCAAAAACCATTATGTTATTTAACGCGTAGTCTCATTACATTAGCAACTACTGTTTTAGATACGTTTCTACGTTTCGTCCTGCCCACTTTCATTCATTTCATTGCGCTAAAACGGTACAATTCAAGGTGATCTTAACGGTGTGGAACTGCTACAAAAATAAACATATTGGCGTAAATAACTAAATGTAAACGCAAATCTTCAAAATTCATGCATCTGATACGATGTAATAAATAACCAACCGTACGGCTAACACGTAGCCTGGCTAGCGCAGTTAGCCGACTATGCACAAAACTACAAAGGGACAATACGGGAACGCAACGCCTTTTTAGGACGTTTAATACCACTCACCACCCCCGTACACTCCGCCGCTCATCTTGTAATGTTCCACAGCAGAGCGTTTATGTGATAATGTGCGCTATTATTGCAGAATCACAACCGCTACCCGGCTAATCACAACAAAAGAGCCGCAGTAGTTAGCATTGATCCGTAACGAAGAGGGCGCCACTTGTGCGTCATAGGTATCGTCCAATGAGAGAGCAGCTCAACCGCGGAAGGTGGTGACGAATAAATCACGCGACGATACAGCTCCATGCTCGATAGCGGACGTGGCTCTGCGTACTACACAGCAAAGTAAGTGAAAAAGCTGCAAGGTGCTCGTTTTAAAAAATGTACGAAATTGGAGGGGAAATTTAAACGAGTCGCTACTGCATAGTTACACGTCTATGTTTGTCACTGAACTTTAAAGGCAAGACCTTGAGCCACGGTCGATTCGATAGCGTGGCACGGACCTGGCGACCATGACACTTGTAGAAAACAGAATTAGAAAGAGGTCACATGACGAGCACGCACTTTTTGGACTTTAAAAGTTGTGAAATCTGTTAAAATTGCACAAATTTTACTAATATAAACTTAGCTAATGATCGATTTCATGATGTTTGAGCTACCTCCAAAGAAAATCATTGAAAAAACTATCACAATTTCATTTAAGTGTGCAATATGTGAAGAAGTTGTGGTTGTTTGCAAACGACCTGTTTAATCATGCATTTTTATTGTTGTTACTTTTTGCAGCACTCATGCAGCACTGCCTCAACTTGACCATTGCCCGATACAGCAGGCTCTTCTTGAAGAATAAATTGCCATTTGTTCACCAATCAGCAGCCATGTCAGGTCTTCTTATTAGCCAACCCAAATACGCTTGGCTGAAGGAGCTGGGTCTCTCTGAAGACAACCCCGGTGTTTACAATGGCAGCTGGGGAGGCAGTGGTGAAGTTATCACCTCCTACTGCCCTGCCAACAATCAGCCAATTGCCAGAGTAACCCAAGCTACGATGGGGGAGTATGAAGAAACTGTCCAGAAGTCAAAGGAAGCCTGGAAGTTGTGGGCTGATATTCCTGCTCCAAAAAGGGGGGAGATCGTCAGGCAGATTGGAGATGGGCTGAGAAAGAAAATCAAGGTTCTCGGGAGCTTAGTATCTCTAGAAATGGGAAAAATCTATGTTGAAGGGGTGGGAGAAGTTCAGGAATATGTTGATGTGTGTGATTACGCTGTTGGTCTGTCAAGAATGATTGGTGGGCCCGTCCTGCCATCAGAAAGACCAGGCCATGCCCTGATCGAACAGTGGAACCCAGTTGGTCTCGTTGGTATCATCACTGCCTTCAACTTTCCTGTGGCCGTTTATGGCTGGAACAACGCCCTTGCTCTAACGTGTGGCAATGTTTGCCTGTGGAAAGGAGCGCCATCCACACCTCTTACAAGCGTGGCTGTAACAAAGATCGTAGCTGAGGTGCTGGAGCAGAACAACCTCCCAGGTGCCATCTGCTCCATGACCTGCGGAGGGGCTGATATTGGCACAGCCATGGCCAAAGACGAGCGTGTGGATCTGTTGTCTTTCACTGGTAGCACGCACGTTGGTAAGATGGTGGGCATGATGGTCCAAGAACGGTTCGGCCGTAAGCTACTGGAGCTCGGCGGGAACAACGCCATCATTGTGTTTGAGGACGCCGATCTTAATTTGGTCGTCCCCTCTGCGGTGTTCGCTTCTGTTGGAACCGCTGGCCAACGCTGCACTACCACGAGAAGGTTAATGCTGCACGAGAGCGTCCATGACGCAGTGATTGAGAGGATCACCAAAGCCTACAAGCAAGTTCGCATTGGAGATCCGTGGGATCCCGCCACCCTCTATGGGCCTCTGCACACCAAACAAGCGGTGGAGCAGTATCTGTCAGCAATTGAGAAGGCCAAGCAGCAAGGCGGCACAATCGTCTGCGGAGGGAAAGTGATGGACCGTCCTGGAAACTATGTGGAGCCCACCATCATCACCGGACTGGCTCATGACGCTTCGATCGTCCACACCGAAACGTTTGTCCCCATTCTCTACGTGCTCAAGTTCAAAACCGAGGAGGAGGCATTTGCGTGGAACAACGAGGTGAAGCAGGGCCTGTCCAGCAGCATCTTTACCAAAGATCTCGGGCGGATTTTCCGCTGGCTCGGCCCGAAAGGGTCCGACTGTGGCATCGTGAATGTCAACATTCCAACGAGCGGTGCTGAAATCGGAGGCGCCTTCGGTGGAGAGAAACACACAGGAGGAGGCAGAGAGTCCGGAAGCGACTCCTGGAAGCAGTACATGAGGCGCTCAACCTGCACCATCAACTACAGCAAGGATCTTCCTCTTGCACAAGGAATCAAGTTTGAGTGACACCTGTTCAGCAATGAATATCACGACATCATCCCTTGATATCGCGTCTGTGAATTAGAAAAGGTCAACTTTATAAACACTTATGGGAAAAATATGCTCATAGATTGCACAGAAGGGGTTAGATATGTATCAGGAGTTCAAAGTTTAACACTTTCCAACCCTGACGAAGGTGTTTAATTAATGAAATTGATTTAGCAGTTTTGTATAAGCACTTAGAAATCAAGTTGAATGTATCAGATACTTAATTCTATTAAAATACAAAAAAATCAACCTTTTCTGGCAGAAACAATGGAATGGGTTATGTTATTAGTTTCTATCGCATAGAAAATAAAAGTGTACAGTACATGAGTATCATCGTAGTTATTGACTCGTCACTCCTAAAATGTTGGCATGATCATTTTCAAACAATTCTATGCAGGTCTAATTTGTTAGTTTCGTTCCGTAACCTTGGGTAAACAATAGCTTTGCCAGTTGACACCAAAATATTTAAACATTTTATTGTACACGCTTACACAATACGCCAAAAAATAGAGTGGTAAGTGGACATGGACATAATCATCATGATTTGCTATAATATGGAATAATCAAGATGACAAGATTGCTAACAAGGAAAAAGTTTGTTAAAAATATAATATTTATACAGTCACAATTTCTCATCACTGCATTAAGTCAACACAAATGTTTTATTTTAGATTTGAAAAATTTGAAATACTTTTTTTAACTACCACCGCACCATCATTGCTGTACTGCAAAATCCTCTCGCAAGTTCTAACAGGAAAAAAAAGCCTGCATTGGTATGAGTTTTTTTTCCAGAAGTGCTTCATTCAAGATTCCCTCAAAAGTCAAATAATTTAAGGCAATAATAATAATGACATTTGAACCATCAAATTGAATTAGGGATTAGGGAATTGCTTCATTAATGCAGAAGCACGACAAATTTCAAAAGCAAAACACTGTGCCTTTAACAAAAATATTACTCCATCTCCCATCTGTGGTGCCTCCCATATGCTCACTCACTCTCTCACTCAGCAGCCTCATACTCTAGCTCTGCCTCTCTCACTCACTCTCCATTTACTGCTCCTCCCTGAAGCCTCCACAGGTCGGCAAAAGAAAGAACCAAAACCACAGCACGCTTTCGAGTCCACCCCATTAAGGAGCTACACAGAAAACACCCTCTTCCTGTGCGGTTCTTCATGCAGTAGGTAGGAAACCTCATTATTGTTTTATTTCTTGTTAATTCTGTGCTGTTTTTTTTTCCATTTATAGCTTCACGTACAAGATACATATAATTATTGCGAGTCAGAAAAGTATATGGTACAAATCTACCAAGATGGATGAATATCTGTCCTTACTGATCATACTTGTCATGTTTTGAACTTGTGCTAGATTCAAAGGTCAAGTCAAACAATGAGATCAAAATCATGAATGAATGATAATATAGCCACATTGTGGTGTAGCCATACGTAGCAAGAGCTATTTGAAGAGGGTGACATGATTACATCTGCGTTGCTCAATACTTCCTTCCTAATTGTGATTCACTTCTGTGGAAACATAAGAGCATGTTGATTCATGTTTAATGTCGTTTGTTGCAACTGTGATAGCAGAAGTGTTGGAAATTCCCCACAAAACATTCACTTGACAATTCTTCGGTGCTTTGACATGAATGATTTAGCAAAGACAGGAGAATCCCTCCATATGTTTTTCTTTCACTTTGCATTTATCCCTTTCCAAGTGTATGATATGCATACTATTATTTGGATAACCTAAATATATTTATTGTTGGATAGACATTAAACACTTATACATTTTCTTTCTTCTGTTGGGCCTTCTGCAAACAGCGACCCTGACACCACAATTGGCATCCAGCTCGCCAATCTTGTAATTCCAACACATCACGAGCGACATTATCACAGAAATGATGAGGGCACTTCACTAAACCTTTACTCGGACAGTCTCCCGTGTGCCAACAATAGAACTGAGATTAGACAAGAAGCTGTCAAAGGGAGACAACATACAGTAAACTGTCGAATCGAAACCTGAATGAATGGGCATTGTGAACTCGCTCGGTAGAATAAATTGTGGATTTTTTTTTTTTTTTTTTGGCCTGACCGCGTTAGGGCAAGCGGGTGTTTACGCAATCAGTAGCTTGAGTTCTGACAATAACAAGGAAGTAAATGGCAATGAATGCAAAAGACAATGATGTCAATGCTGTCTTAATATTGGTCCATGTCCTGTACTGCACTTCAGTTCTCTCTTCAGCACTCATCCATACTCATGCATGTTTACGTATGCAATCACTCAAACGCAAAACTTTATTTATTTTAGTTTAGTCTGTATTTTTATTTATTTATTTATTTTATGCAACACATAACATGCTTCTGCATAAGCAAGCATATCTTGTCCAAGTCTACCATGTTAAGTGGTGCTGGAGCCATGGATGTATAGTGTGTTGTCAAAAAATTCAAACTTTTGGTGCAATGTATTCTTGAGCATTGTATAGCAAAACAACAGCAATAATATTTATGCCTGGATTTCCAAGTTTAGAATAATAATAGTTGAATAAAAAAAATTTAAACTATTTCTAAAGCATCTTAACTGTAGTTACCGTTCCACAAATTCATGTTGCACATAATTTGCAGTGTTTACAATTATGTACTTACTGGCGGCTCGAAGGATTCCTTATTCTCGGAATTATAACGTGCGCCACAGTGCTTGAATGAATATGGTTCATTTCATGTTTGCCAGCCAACAAGTTAATGCTTTAAACTGTCAACCTTAATTTACCTCAGAAAGAAGCAGTGAGTCAAGCACGTGCGTATTTTAAGTCACTCCACACTCTTCAAGACAAGTTCTCTCTCCCCCCCCCCCCCCCCCCCCTCTCAATAATCCATTATGCATAGAAGCTCTGGCTCTCCCTGATATTTCTCCTACCTTCTTGACGTCAGTAGCCATTTGTGAGGGTTGCCGTGGCAACGGCCAGCCTCCCCGGGCGATGTCTGGTGGATAAGACAGCCCTGATAAAGCCTTTTAAGGTCCTGCTGTTGCTACACCTTTTAATTGCTTTTGATACTGTGAAATTATTAAATGCCGGTCATTTGGGTCTGGCACCGCACGTGGGACAACATCTCTAATAAAATTTTCAAAAAATGAATTTAGTACTCATTCAAAATTCTGTCCAATCTTTGCAGCTGAATAGCTTGCGTATTTGGTTTTTATAATTATATTTTTTATCTTTTAGTCACAGAGTATTTTTAAATACATAACAGAATGCTTACATGACTGTCCACATTGATTGGTGGGATGCATTCAAATTCATTGTATGAGATGACTAAATAATTTGCCTTCATACAAACCACTATACAATACAATAAGAGGAAGTACATTATACTCATTCACCCAAAGCCTTTCTCAGTTTTTGCTTAATAAATAGGAAGGGTTGTAAAGTCAAATCATATTATTTCATCCAGAATCCTAAAACTGCCACATATTCAAATCCTACACCGTTACTCTGCTTCATTCTGTCATATATTATGTCAAGACAAATGAGCTACTGTACAACATAACCTGTCCAGGCTCCCAGATTCTATTTATACCCTAACCAACATGTGTGTCTTTCCTTTTTTTCTCAGCATAGAGCTATTGCTGTTCTATTTTTATAGTTACAATCTGCCCCCTCCCCTTTTGGTTGCCAAGCAATGGACCGGGGGACCTGATTGGGCAAAAATGTGCCTTAAGACTGACTCTGAATCGCATCTGGTTGATAAATCCATACACCTTTCACCAGTGATAAATAAATAACAGCAGAAGAGTTCATCTGTGCTTTATTTTTTTCCTTGGATTATTTTTGAGTGAGAAATATGCAAGGCTGTTGCACCACAATAATTGTTTTACTGGCAAACTGTGATTGCATCACATACATCATTCTTATGTTGTGCAACTTCAGGCCTGATTGAGTGGAATGAAATGATGGGAAAATAGTCTTAAAAGGATTCTGCTTTGCTTGGTTTCATCATTGTGCATGCCCACAGGCTCAGAATTAGTGATCATCAATATTTGGGGATAATACATTTTTATTGCATTTTGTTATGTAACCATAATTAATCATTAATGTCTGTAGAATTAAAGCATATATATATATAACAAACAAACAACATGGTATCTCACTATTTTGAATCATTACGTGCTTGGAGACAAATCATTTTGACACACCTAAACTACTGCTGAGTGTGAATTTAATTAGACTTAATCTGACCCCATGCCACTTCGAAAGGAAACCAAACGCTGGGCAACTTTCATCTTCCTCCAATTGATTATAGCTCGCGCAGAGATATGGAAAAGCCTACTGCACTGCTCCCTTTCATTGGCCCCATTAAAAATTCATCCTAATGGAAAGGGATCCTTTTCAATGAACCAGATACAGTTCAGCCGTGATGTGCCATTGTGAAATTTGGCACAGATGTCTCAGAGCACAGGCCAATCCAAGTATTTGACCAAATATCTTCTGAACCTGAATTTGTTTGGGGTGACAGATGTATTACGGCAGATAACTTGTTTTAGTCATTCCATCTCTAAAAATCAGTTATTGCTTATCACTGTTGCACACTGGGCCGATTTGTTGCTTATATTTTGAGTCTTTTGGGACAATTTTGATCATTGAAAGAAAAGGTATCGCACTTTTTTCAACTCTGATTGAGTCAATGATTTTAGCAAACGCTCGGTATTTAAATAAATCCGTGCTTAAACGTGAGTCCGTGTTAAAACCAGTTTAGTAGATTTAATATTTGTTTCCCGTATCCTGGCCGCTTCCCTTTTCACTAGTGGAACTGACAGACTGTACCATTTGCGAATAGGGTATGCTTGTATTTGTCAAGCTATTTTCCTGCCCTATAAGAATTGATTTTTAAGAAATTACACCACGTTGAAGGAGTAATTACTCGAATGATTGCGAGTAATTTCGATTAATAATCTGTAATTTTTATTTAGGAATATCCCGACATACAATTCAACCCAACGGTACCCCTTCGGCATAGACTGTTGCCATGTTCCCACTTTCATGGGTGTGGTGATTAGCTTGCTTGGAGAAAAATTTGACAAATCTGACCACAGCGGCACCAGCACGGGAGTCGGAAAACCTCTGAAATTTGTTCAAACCGACATTCTTCGCATTTTTCCCCCCCCCCCTCACAGCTGGAACTATGATCATCGCGTGACGCGGACATTAAAGAACGGCCAAGACGATAGGAGGGAAGAAAAAGGCGTTTTTCAGGTAAGGACGTGATGTCTCGATTGTCTCGGAACGCCGTGCTTATTTCCTGCTTTTTGGACGCAATACTTTCATTTTGTCATAAAACGAAACAAAGCGGCTTTTAACTACACGTATACTGTGTACGTATGTTTTTGGGCGAATTGACGATCGTCTACTACCTTCCAGGCGGCCCAATTCTTGCCTGTCAAATGACACTCTTGTGGAACTAAAACTCAACAGTAGACACGTACTGATCATTTTGTGCTAGTGACACATACCAGATTTTCTTTTCTACTACCTTAACACCTCGCGTCCCTTTTCTTATCCATATCTGTTCAATATACCGCCGAGGCCGCCTTCATCCATAAAAACGGCCACTGCTAGCGTGGCGGAGATTTTTCGTTTTGTGTCATTGCAAAAAAAAAAAAAAAAAAAGCGGAAAAAAACAATGTACTGCACGGATTATTAACTTCTAATGATTAATTTTGATTGATGCATTAGTACAGAAAGATCCTTTATTCGAATGCTGTTTATGGTTCCCTTGATCAGCAGTTTTCAAATTTTTGACTAGTTGCTCAATGGAGAAATTCAATAACTGTGCTCTGAGGGCGCAGTTTATCGTTCTGAATTGTTTTGCTATTCTCAACAAGTGGGTTGTGGACAACCGGCAAAGAAAAAAAAAAGCATGTGCAGGGGTGCTTTGAGTTACAAGTTGAATTTGTTCCGTGACCTCGCTCAGGTGCAAAACACTTGTCAAATCATTCTTCTCCATTGAAATGAATAGAAACTCCATTAATTCGTTCTAGCCACACATGAACTCTTTCAGTGCCTGCCATTAAAAAAAAAAAAGAGACCCTCCTGAGTGCCAGTCATTTTAGAGCTTTCTGATTGACCTTTCCAGATAAATTTTCCAGAGAAAATTGTTTTATAACTATATGTAAACACTTTTCAAGACTCACAGAAAATAGTCTCATAACTAAATCTAAACACAAACTACTAAATGAAAGTGTTTTTCATCATCAAATGTTTATACATTATTCAATTCTTTGAGCACAAAATCTATTAGTAGTGTAATATTTATGTATTTAACAAACTTTACCGACTATCTGCAGGCTATTTTGTAGTAGTAGTTAATAGTGTGTTTGTCTGCCAGCACATACATCACTTCTACTTAGAAAATTTAATTATCTCTCATCTTTTATCTCTTTTGTGACACACCTTGTAGTAGATTAAACATGACAAATGCTTTGATCAATTACTAGCTGCTTGCATCGATCAAATTCCCAAGGGTCTAAGCAGTTCATAAGCTTCCGCACGCCTATATACTTAGTTGCCGTCCGCTGATTATTTGTTTTTTGTTACTTTCCCTGCTTAATGATGAAATAAGACCTGGTGAAGTCTTCTCCGCCCTTTTCCAACCCTGACACAGATGACAATTTTCATCACCAGAAGAGCTTTTAGGCACACAATTTTTCAATAGTCTTTTGAAGTAAATATTCACATTTTCACTATATTTGTGCTAAATACTTCTACAGTAAATGTACACACTGTGCATACTGTGAACTCGTGCCAGCATCAACAAATTTCATCTTTACCTGTATGTTCTGGGTATCAACAGCAGAATTCACAGTTCATTAAATTTCTCTCCCTGAAATGCCGCAGCCAGGTAACTAGCCACAATTTTCAGTTTTTTTCATCACATTTCAGATCCAGAATTTCCACATTGTGCGTATGCCGGCTGCTGTGGATTTGCACGCTGTTCCAATCATAAAATAGGTATGTGACCCACGCATGTCCGTTGTCTTTGCATCCCTGCCAATCAATGCTCTGCATGCATGTGCATTGATAATCCAAATGGCAATCATGTTGTTGGATAACAATAATGACAGGATAAATTGATCAACACGCACAGTATGTGCCTGCTTCATTTAAGACATTCATGCTGCCATTGGGAAAAAAATCATTACCGCAAAACAAACTTCCTCTGATAAAATATTTTACAAAAGTAATAAATCAAGTCACTGTTAATCTTTACTTCATGTGACACTATCATATTCCATTTGTTTTTAAGACGATTAATCGGCATGCATGGTCTTGTACCCCAAATTAAATAAAGAACATGAAATGAAATTAAAACAAATGGCTAAATAAATAGATACACTTTCTATTTCAATTAAATATACAGTGATTTTAAGCAATATAGAAGGTGTGTTGACTTTACGTGCCGAAAAGTATACAAGCATATAATGGCTTATGAGAAATGGGAACCCGCCATACCGGAAAATTTACTCTCTGGTAGCACACCAAGCATTTCTTTCATTCTCTGGCTGTCTGAACTAGTCACGAATATGTTATTTGAAAATATCTGTATACATCTGATTTATTTGTACTCGTGTCACCAGTTTTTACTGACTCATCCTTTGCCATTTGTGAAATGCTACTAAGGAGTTGGGCCAGACACAAAGAACCTGATGTTGCTTCTGAGGAAAAGAATCGCTCGCAAAATTCAAGAATATGTTTTTGGACCATCCAATCTTGTTATGAATAATAGAACAAACGCTGTAAAGCAGTTGTGCTAGACTTCTTTGAGGACATATTGTAAAGAGTTTATTTGAACTTGACTACCTGTTTAAAACAGTAAGCCCTTCTGCTCTAGCAGTCGGCGTGCAACAATTAATTGCCGTCTACCGCACCTACTATTTTCAGGAAAGCAAATATCAGGTGGTGCCACTAGGTGGCCGTAATTACCTTTTACGTAATTACCTCTTCCACAGTGCCTTTGAAACCCCGAGTTCTACTGCCTCTTTGCCGTGTTTCTGTTCTGCATAAATACTCTAGGTATGCGGTAGGTTTCAACCAGTGTAATGTTCGATTGCGTCCCTCATCTCCCTTGCTGTCAGTTGAGGTGGATGCGACGTGTCTTGGTAGGATCACATCTGTGCCATACTTTTTTGCATTTTTAGATGATGGCTTAAATTGCGCTCCTTAATGTTCAAAGCTAGGGATGCTTTTGTTTTATAACCTATCCCCGCTTCAAATTTTGGCAGAACTTTATCCCTTGACCTGCCTGGCGAGTCTTCAGGTTTTTCATGATTCTGTGGTTCACTTTCGTTCTCAAACAAACCACTGAGACATTGATGTCATGAGATGCCAAGGAAAGTGTTTAAAGTGATAGCTGGTTTAAAGTGCGATGAGCCGGGTTTTCTCCAAGAAGAAGAATGAACGGTCATCCAAAAGCCTTTCGCAGGCACCAGAATGAGCACAAAAACGTTCATCTGGAAGAAATACACCGTTCGCTCAAAATCTAAACGGGTTCATGAACTTTGGTTCTCTGAACTCTTTCAGGTAGGCCAACACGACTCCCCCCTACCACTTAAGACCATTATAGTCTTTATTTACATTATTTTTACTGTAGTATCCATATTATTGCTCTGTTTCTTGTGAGTCACGAATGAATTATATTATTTGTACAAGTGCATTTCAACGAAGCTTCCAAAGACCTGTGTGCACATTGCAGCCATTGTGTTTATTTAAATATTAGTCTTAGTGAGTGCTTGGCTGGATGGACTGACACTGGCCAGTGGCCACACCATCATGGGGCCGAGAAGGCCTTTTAGTTCTGTCAAGCAGCACTATTCCCTGTGGCTGGCAGCTACTTGCTAAAAAAAAAAAAAAAAAAAAAAAAAAAAATGACAGTTCCATAGCCACACCTCTGTTGACTTGTACTATGCTGGTCAAAATGAGATTTTCACTTATGTTGGTTGAGTTCCTTGTCTGGTCATTTCATGTCACTGCAAGGTGTTTGTGCCTAAAATGTTACTTTGTATGACATTCATTGAGGGATTGCGCGTCACAGGTTTGCGGCGAGAGCCTCTCTTCAGGGGAGTTGCGTCAGCCAGTGTACCGTGTGACGTCTTTCCTGGACAGCTGAAACAATTTCATTGCTTGGCCACACTGATGCGTCATTACAGTCTGATACCTCTTGAGCTGAGAAAAGCCGCTCATACTCTCAAAGAGCAAGTTATGGATCTTCAAATGCATCTTGTGTGACAAAAACTTGGCTCCTCTCAGAGCTAACATTTTGAATCCAAAGCAACAAACTTCCACCCTCTCTTGACATTTGCTTGATTTCCTGCAAAGAAGGCCAAGAAGGGAAAGACTGTAATTATTAAATTATAGAAAGAGGAACTGAAAATTTAATCTCAGAGTTGTCTTGTAGTAGGTGGGGCACTAAGTGCTGCGTGACCTATATTCGGGCTCCCCAAGGTAAAACCACATAAAGATGAGTAGACTGACACTAGAAATAGTGAAACTAAAAGAAGACCGAGCTCCATCCTAGCCTATTCACAACTATCTGTATTTGGACCAAATCCAGTTGTACACTCCTAATTTAATGGCTCGTCTTCACCCATCAAGTTTACTGGAAATCATTTAGATAGTTTTTGCATAATTCTGCTTCATGATGTAACTAGCCATGGCACAAACAGTATAAGGCCTCATAAACGGAGACAACCAATTCATTTTTCCATCCTTCCACACAGGCGTCGCACCACCTCTGCTACAACTGTGAGACAGAGAAAATTTGCCAGATTGGCAATGTTCAGTTTGATGCAAATGGGCTGAAAAATGCCTACTTTTACAAATCATGTCAAAGGGCTTAGGATGTTGCCGGCAATCTTGGATATGCCAATACAATGCGACAACAAAAACGTTCAGTGTGTGTTAAAGGTCAGTGTGGCACAGATGGCCTTTTTGAACCACGCTGGGGGTGTTTGAAGAGCCAGACCCCCCTCTCGGCCTCAGCCGAGCTCCACCCTTTGCTGCTCCCAAAACAGGATACAGTGCATTTGTTTGATGGAAGTGTTTGTAACTTCCCATCTGTGTGCTGAATTTAATTACGTTTCACTCTTCTTTTTCTTGCAGGTGTCAACAAGCGAGAGTGTGAGGGTGTGCGTGTGTTAGTGTGTGTGTGCGCGCGAGTGTGTACGCCAGAGTGCGTGCATTCAGTCACGTGCATATTCCTCGCTCAGTCAGCATTTGGTGTGGGCTGTGACCTGAACACATCTGAGGCACGATGAGTGAGCTGGAACAGTTGCGGCAGGAGGCAGATCAGCTACGCAATCAGATCCGGGTAAGACAACATTGTGTCGAGTTGACGCGCATGTGCGATCATCACACGTGAGCGACTGTCGGCTCACTGTAAGCTGTGACGCAAAAACACTTTTGGGTGAGACAGTGACGCATGCCACATGTTTGTCTCCCCCCCTTTTTTGCACGTGTTGCTGTTTAAAATGTCATTTTTGTTTGTTCATTGCAGGATGCCAGAAAAGCGTGCAGTGACTCTACTTTGTCACAGGTAAGGGGCAGTCTAGAAAAAAAAAATCACTCATGCTGTATGTTTAGCCAATGTATTAATATCAGTAATAATTTTGGTACTGTAAATGTTAAAAACTGAATTTTTTGCCGCCTTCCCAAAATATTGAAAAATGACTTGGGCGATTCTGCTGTCTGACAATGTCTGACTTGTGGTAAACATTTTTTTTTCTTCTTTTAGTGAACAGAAACACGCACTACTTCTACTATCCAGTGGTGTGTGTTGTGATATGTGCATGTAAGCACTGACACTCCTTCCTGTGTTTTGGCAGATCACAGCTGGTCTGGACTCAGTGGGCCGGATACAGATGCGGACGCGGCGCACTCTCAGGGGGCACCTGGCCAAGATCTATGCAATGCACTGGGGGAGTGACTCCAGGTAATGTAGTTCTTCCTCAGACAGAGCAAATATTAGCTTTGTGTGTATGCACAGTCCATTTTAACTTTAGTATATTACATGGATATATTGGGTGTGTAATCAAGTTTCGATGTGTATCAATATTTTATGTGTTTTAAATCTTTCTCTCTGTCCGTCTGTCTCCTAATGCAATGCACCGGGCCAGTGACGGCAGTCCCAGGTGTGGGGCTCGATACAGCTGCTACCACCACTACTTCTACTAATATGACTAATACCATTAGGAATGAATGACACTGGCACCGGCACTTCTACTTATTGCGTATTGGCACGAACTTACCCTCCCATTACGATGACATGGATGATATTTGCAGTGTACAGACAGCGGCATTAAACACTGCTTGTTTAATATCACCTTAAAGATGCAGTTTGAGTACTATTGGAATACTTGAATGATTCAGAGATGGTCACTATGGCTGCATACTCGCATTAGCTACACAAAAAAAAAAGGTTCAAACTGCGTTTTTAACAGTTGCACCAAGGATGGTTCTTTTTTTACATATGCATGCAGTCCCTCCAGTGGCTTTCTATTTATGTGATGTGCATTCCGGGGGAATTCCACAACCTTTTTATGAAAGAAAATGTACTAACTATTTTTAACATCACTTGAATGGGTGCAATGACAATTTAACCAGCATGTGCACACCCTCTGTGTGATACAGCAGGGGAGTTTATTTTGTACACAGCTACTGACATTTGTGCTTGGTGCCTCCCTGCTTCCTGTCCCTAGAGAGCAGGAAACATGCGGTCGGTCGGGGTGTTTCCGCATTTGCGCTACTTAGGCATCGCTCTGTCTCCTCCCGTTCTCTCCTGGCCATTCTCATTTTCTTTCTCCTTGAGATTTCTCATATTTGCAGTTGCTTTGTTTTTCCCTCACACATCAAGGTTTCCCCCACCTCTCACTTGACAATACATGCTTCCGAATATTACCGTACACGAAGCAGAGCAATACGAGACTGAGCAAGAAGGGAGATTTCATGTCTTCTATTAGTAGATCTTCAATTTATCTACACAGAGCACGCACGGTGGCTGCCTGTCATCGCTTTGAAAGCACCACAAGCATGCACCGTAGTACAATGTTCCTACGATACATCCACACCTTGCCTCATCTTTTTTTCTCTCGATTCTTTTCCAGGCTTCTCGTCAGTGCCTCGCAAGATGGAAAGCTAATCATCTGGGACAGTTACACCACAAATAAGGTCAGAAAACTCTCCCGTGGCAGTAAACCGTTCTTCGAATCTGGAGCACCCTTAAACTACCTCGAATAGTTTGCGCCTTCAATAACTTCTCGGCGGGTGTTGATATTAAAATTGCGATTGGTATCCGCAGATGCATGCCATCCCACTGCGCTCTTCCTGGGTGATGACGTGCGCCTATGCTCCCTCTGGGAACTATGTGGCCTGTGGTGGCCTGGACAACATCTGCTCCATATACAGCCTGAAGACCCGCGAGGGCAGTGTGCGTGTCACCCGGGAGCTACCGGGTCATACAGGTGGGGTATAACAATTGCCTTGTGTAGTAGTGTTAGAAATCAGTCAATCTGATCTGATCTAGGGTCAAAAGAAATTACAGTATCCTGATTTGAGGTCAGCTAGAAACCCTTCCTGAATTACTGATATGTTGTCTGATGAGCAAGCCAGACCACAGAAATGTTAACACACTGGGTCTTTGGATTTATTTTGCACATAATTATACACACATTGTTCACCTAAGTGTAGTAATAGCAATGTAATCATGGGTTAGGTCAAATAATTCCTGTAAGTGATTCATGAATCTGTCTTCTTTCAGGGTATTTGTCCTGTTGTCGTTTCTTGGATGACAACCAGATACTGACCAGCTCTGGAGATACCACCTGGTGAGTGTGCATCTTCTTTCTAAAGTTCAACTCGCAAATCGACTGTTAATGGAAGGGCGCGCAAAACAGCCAAATATGGTGTGCGGTAAAACACTCCCGCTCCGCATTGCATGTTACAAAGTGCTTGGTAATTCCCCAACATCTTGTGGATGAAGCTGCCATATCTCTTGCCTTGCATTATTTATAGCTAGACAGATTTTCATGAGAGAAATTAAGGCATCAAGGGATTAACCTAAATATATACTACATATATTAGCTTCCAGCTACAAAGTGAAATAAAAGGGAAATCATACAATTGAGAATTGAATTAGAGTTGCTGTAAATATAGTGCATCATTTACTGTTTATACTAAATGTATATATATCCATACTATAAAATGATACCAATAGACAATGTGAAAAAGTGTTTCAATGCAAATGTGTCGTGTAGCTAGGACTTCACTACTGTCTTATTTAGGTTGATGATAGACTCGGGCGCTTTACGATTTGTGTTCTGGTTGTGGGTCATCGCCGTAGGAATGAGGCTCCGAGCAAAACAGAGAAACGATATGTATTATGTACGATCTGTATGTCGTATGTTTAATTTTAACAATTGTTCAGCCCATACAGTGTGATGAGCTGTCACATAAATTAACAGTGAGCGGCACCAAATGTCAAATTCAATTTATAAATATAAATAGTTGGATCCACTATAAAGATTCACCCATTTCATACCTCTTGAGAAGATTGCTTTAGTCACTGCACAGTGCTTAATTGTCATCATGAGCACTCCTCTCCCTTCCAGCGCATTGTGGGACATAGAGACGGGCCAGCAGGCCACAACCTTCTCCGGCCACACGGGTGATGTGATGAGCTTGTCGCTCAGCCCGGACTACAAGACCTTTGTGTCTGGAGCCTGTGACGCCACCTCCAAGCTGTGGGACATTCGTGACGCCATGTGTAGGCAGTCTTTCACTGGCCATGTTTCTGACATCAACGCTGTCACTGTGAGTCACGCACACGCGTTAGTGTCGGAAATTCACAACTCAATGGTTCAGTTATTTCTGATTTAGGTTTAAGATTTCTAAATTGTGTATTTATAAAGCTGGGTGTATTATAGTTGCAATACTTGCTTTACCAGAATGACCATTTTGTTTTCCTTTTTTCCCCACTGTAGTTTTTCCCCAATGGCAATGCCTTCGGCACAGGCTCAGATGACGCCACCTGCAGGTTGTTTGACCTGCGTGCCGACCAGGAGCTGATGATGTACAGCCATGACAACATCATCTGCGGCATCACATCCGTGGCGTTCTCCAAGAGCGGCCGCCTGCTGCTGGCCGGCTACGACGACTTCAACTGCAACGTCTGGGACACTCTGAAAGGCGAACGGGCGGGTACGTGAGGCCTTATTGGTCGGACCAACAGAATGAACAAATGAATATCAATCTGACATGCAGAGTAAGGGCAGTTAATCACGCTGTATATTTATATCTAGCATACCAAGTTTAGATACTATAAAATGTGCTGCCTAATTATTATGGGCGAAACGAGTGTAATGCTCTGTGTAATATCACGATGGTGTCACAAGATGGCAGCGAGTGACCGGAAAATGGATGCGTGTCTTCACAATAAGCAACTTGCGAGTAAGGTGCCTCCTGTTTGTGTTTGACTCCCCACTTCCGTTCACGCAGGTGTGCTCGCAGGCCACGACAACAGGGTGAGCTGCTTGGGCGTGACGGAGGACGGCATGGCTGTGGGCACCGGCTCCTGGGACAGTTTCCTCCGGATCTGGAACTAAAAGCCAACCTCCTCTGGGCTGTTCTTCATCAGCGCCTGACCACCCAACACACACACACGCACTCACACACACACATACACACACACACACCGTAACATGACTCATTCAGGAGGGCTGGAGCTGAAGGGAGTATACATGGTGTCAGCCCTCTAAATTCTTTATACTTTTTGTTCCCCCTACACAGCAACCTGAAAATTTCCAAGCAGTCCAATCAAAAATAGTCAAGGGATGAATGACTAAAACATCTAATTCTATAAGTATGCGTGTAAATTTATATATAAAAAGACAGTATATATGTATAGCATTGTGTGTGTGCGCGCGTGTGTACATATATATGCATCATATATGCATATATATTTTTTTCTACTTTTAATTTCCCAATTTTTTTTCTTAATCACTTTAGGCTTTCGTGTTTGCTTTTTACTTATTCCCATTACGACACAGCCATGTGGCAGAAAGACGCACTCCCTAGAAAACACGATAATCAGTTGCAGCGGGCATCACGTGTGCCCCTCTGCAAATGTTTCGAGGAAGAGGACCTCTGCTCGTCACGCATGTTTAGAAGGAGTTTGCAATTTTGTCGATGGAGAGCTCAGGTGGATCCTAAATTAGGTGTCCAGATTCAGGAACAGGCTTTCCCAAACATTGTCAACATTTAAAATAATTTATTGCCATAACATGAAGGCACAGTATAGTAGGGGTGGGAATTGCCAATAAACCAGCCATAACAGATTTAGTATCTTTTGGTGCACTTGAATAATTGTGGAGAGTACTGCGATCACATTTAAGTGTCAGCTATATAAGAGTTGACACACGAACCAGAGCTGCAGTAGGACGAAAATCTCGATTCACGATAGTCTCAACTCAGTTTTATAGAGCAAGGGAAAACAATGTGACGGGAGCAAAGCTGAAAGAGTACTGCACAAAAAATAAACACGAAAAAGAACTTACTGGATCGTAACCGAATATTAAAAAAAAAAAAGTAACACCGCTTTCAGCATTCTTTCTGACAATTCCAACTCAATGCATAGTTTGAGAAAGCCTGCTCCAGGAAATGGTGCTTTTGTCACTCAAGTCCACACACAGCCACAGTTGAGGAATATCATCCTAGTTAGATTGTGTGTGCGGGGAAAGCTTTCCCTGTGGAGCACACAGTGATGTGGACCACCACCACCACCAAAGGACTACACTGACTCTTTTTGACTTTTTCAAAGAAAGCAAATGAAGGAACTGTCCTGGTGTGAACTGCATGGACCTGAAGTCACGGGCCAAACAAAAAAAAAACTTTGAACACTTTCTGTGCTTTGTTTAGTTTCTTCACCAAAAAAAAAATACAACTTTGTGAACTGTTACTACTGCTAGTGGACAACATGTTGAAGAGAAACCCTAGGAATGCACTCAAACTGCAATTCAACAACTGAGCACATGTGACTCCACTTCCAACAGGGCTGGGCAACCTGGCTAAGGCAACAACCTCAGAGGGACTACTAAAATAGAAAATTAAACCCTCAAATGCTTATAATAAACATCATGGCGGCATCATTTTATCAAATTTGCTATGACCCTCAGAGGATTATAATAGGAAAGAGGTTCCTCACCCCTGATTTACACAAATGTTCCTCCTTTTTTTTTTTTTTGCTTCCTCGTGGCTCCTCTACAGCAGGGCTTCTCAACTGGTCTCCCTCTGGTTTTACATTTACAAGTCACAACCTCAAATTCTGAGTGAAATCTACTCCTGTTAGTGCAACAACATAGTTGAATGACAACAGGTCACATGTTAGTCAGGTTAGCCATCTTCTAGAAGAGCATTTTGTTGTTCCTATCACTACAGGCTGCTGCTTCGATTAGATCGGAAAAAATCGGAAAAAAGTCAAGAGTTAATACTTTAAATTAACTCTTGACTTTGTGTCCGTTTTAATAATAGTTAAAAATCCCATGTTATTTATCTTGAATGTAATTAAAATTGTTCATACCTAATGCATATTTGAATTTCATATCAATAGGTTTCATTTTAATTTTTAAGCCACGAGTTGAGAAGCACTTCTGTCTTGTGGGGGGAAAACAAGAGGAATAATAAACAGAAACTTGATGTTGAGTTGCTAGACCTATCATGTGTCATCTCAGGTGCCTGTGTCCAAACATTAGACACTCTGCCTTACATCAACTTGCATCGTCACCACAAAACAAAAATCTTGAATCGAGACACTTGTACTTTTCCACTTGAAGCGCACGGTTATACTTGTGAACACTAAGGCGCACTTAATGTCGACAAACACGAGCCTGTGCAGAATCATTCGAGTTCTTCAACTTTTTGGTACAATACTCTGCTCCAAGGTTCAGTCCATAGACGTATAAGGATTCTATAGCCACCTTTTTCTTAAAATAAATGCAGTGGTTCTCAAAAGTTTTTTTTACACTACCATGTAAAAAAACAATACTTTGCTAATACCGCCATCGCGACCATTATTAACAGAGGTTGTGTTCCTAATAAGAATCATTCTAAGTTAAATACAACTGAGTTGTACTGAGGCAGTGATTGTTGTCTGCCACACGTTGAGGATCGCTGCATTGATTTGAACAGAATATTAATCTTGGGAATCTCTGAGCTGTGTCAGATATATGTAAGTGTGTGTGTCTGTGTGCGTGCTAAAAACTCATTTTCATGGACCCTGAATTGTCATTTGGTGCAGAGTGCTAACTAGCTAACAGATTAAAGCAGTGTTTCCCAACATTTATTAAACCTAGGTACACATTTAACATCTGAAATTTTTTTTGGGGCGCTTTACCAAACAACACTGTCATAAAAAGTGGGCATGCAGCGTCATTTCACCTTCTTATTCTGCTATATAGTATGTTGCTGGCTCAAATAGTTGAACAAAGATACATTTAAATATGTTTTGATATCTTGCGAGACATTTCGGGAATCACTGGTTTGAAAGAATTGTTTTTGGGAAGGACATGGTATGGCCGTTAACTTGTAGCCAATTAGCCTAGCTTAGCACAAAACAGCCTTTCACCCCAGCGCCTCTAAAACAAATGAATGTCTCGCGGTGAAACCTTCACAGTCGCTCAAGTCGTTTCCATTTGATTTTTTTTTTTAAACTACAAGTCAAATTTTGTTGAATATGATGGAACACGAACAGCTTCATGCTAATCATTAGCAGTCATACCCTTTCTGATGGCGCAATTTATTCCATTACCTTTTCTATGGTTATCAAAATTACTTGCTTTGGTTGCACTTTGTGGGTGTTGGGCATTTGAGGTCAATTATTCAATTTGGTTGTAATGTAACTAATTTACTAGCACAGCTAAATTCACCAGCTCATTTACGCCGACGGTGATAGCACCAAGAAAATATCAGGAGAGTAAAATGACCCTAGTCAATTTCCTTTTTGGCTTTACTTCCACCTGGACTTTATCTTAAATGAAATTAGACTTTTCTGAACAAATGGACTCATTTTTTCCCCTTGCCTGTGATTATTAAGAAAGCCAACAACCATCGGAGCACACAACTGTACGCATGAAAACAACAAAAGGTGCTGCTTTGATTTAATTTCATACTTTTGTATGAATGTTTTGTATGTTCTCAACATTTTGTTTGATCGGACCCACGGCCTAAACAATGCTGTCGTTTTCTACACGTGTCAACCTCAGTGCCAACATACATTGTAATTTTGGAGTTATTCAACAGGACATACACATGCAGACAGTGCCATTTAACCACCATGTCCACCGCACTATCACAAATGATGCACTGCCTTTTTGACTCTACCTTGCTTTATTTCCTGTTTCCTCGCCTCAGCCAGTAATGACCAGGGACTCGGTGCCATGATAATTCTTTTACAGTGCTAGTGTGTGAAATAATCAAATAGAATAATTTTTATAGTCTTTCACACCAGATCTTTTTTTGTTTTTGGTATTTGTACAGTGGCTTGGTGATATGTTGCCATGAGTTATTGTCATCAATAAAAAAAACGCTTTTGACAAAAAACGTTTGACTAATGCTGTGAAAAGAGGCGGCAAACAACAGTATATGTTATGTGCGGTGAGATGGAAGTTGTTTTGTGTTCATTTTTGTGCAGATTTATTGACATGGATCCTAAAAACAAAAGACCACAAATATGTTTCATTAGTAAATGTATTTGTCTTGCTAAAATGCATGTACAGTCTGACAGACACAACAAATTAGTTTCACAAAGGTTTGCCCTCCCCCCCCCCCCGAAAAAAAAAAAAAGTCGTATTCACAGTGTGAAGTACATTAGTATACAAATATAGCACCCCATTAGTTAGATGGTTAGTATTTCATGACATTACATGGAGTGGACAAGTTCATGACAAATTAGTAGTTTACTCTCAATATTAATCAATTCATAATGGAACTAAAAAAATAGACAACAGAATCATAGATATGGCTGTAAGGATTCAAAAAAATGCTTTTGCTCTTGGATTGTTTGTGCCTTTCAGTGGAAGAAGAAAGTTGGGAGGATTGTCTTTATTGTTGAGGCTGCAGGTACTGCTTTGTAAATGTCTCCAACAGTTTTTCCATCTCACTAGCTTTGTGCCTGAAGGTCACACACAACACAGTGAATTAACAAGGGGGGGCAATGTTATAGCTACAAAAATATTGTTTGCATTAGGAGTGTAAGGTCATATTAAGGATATGTTCTTTTAGCGGAATAAGAAAAAACAAATGTTTTCCGGCGTGGAAAGTCTTTTTTTTTTTTTTTTTTCTTGTAAATAATCAACTTTATGACTTGATTAATTTTCTAATGATACATTGTTACAGACTTACCGCAACCTCTTGGAGCGCAGTTGGACGCTTTCCAGCTGATTAATGTTGGCGCTCAGTCGGCGAATTTCTGCCTCGAGTTCCTCCTGGGTCTGCTCCACCAGATGACAGAGCCGAGCGAAGGTGGTCGCCATCTCCCTGGTAACGCAGAGAACGCTTGTTTAATTCTACTAATTCGGTGGGTCCTTCAGTTTTTTTGTTCCAACTTTCCATCACATTAATGATGGAAAGAGCATTGACATGATTATTGTGCTCTCAATTTTTTACGCCACAAAAAGCTATCATTTAAACCAGCGTGTAGACATTTGATAACCACTGTGTGCAGTCACTTACTGCTGCACTTGGTGGCTACAGTTGGTGCTGGTGAAGCTGACGATGAGCTGCAGCTTGTCTGTGGCGTAATCCACAAACTGGCGTTTCAGGGTGCGTTCCTTGGCCTTGGTGGTCCACGTCAGGCGCTCGTACAGGTACAGCAAACCGTAGAGGGAGGCCATCATGCCGATCAGCCTCCACCCCACTGTCTTCCATACCTTAACACGCAGATAACACAATAGTATTATGAAACTAATTTGAGGTAAAATGGGGGCTCACAGTTTAGATCCATATAAAACTTTTTTTCCGAAAGGACATACCACTCCTCCAACGACAATAGCGCTCATAGATGTACGGGAGGTGAGGGATGCTGCGTTGGTTGCCATGGCGACCATCAGGTCTTCCTGGCTCATGACGGCCGTCCCGTGGTTGGGTAGCGCGACAGTGGACGGGGGTCCCGAGGAGGGCGTTGTGGCCGAGGGCAGTGCAGGTAGAGATGCCTGATGGACATGGAAGTGATATTCGTGAGCATGAATGTCAGATACACTCTGATCACCTTATTTATTTCCACTGTAAACCTTTTACAGTCTGAGAAAATATCTGCAGTGATTTTAAAACAAAATTGGGTATCAACGTATAATTCTACTGAATCATCGCTCTAGGCCATACCTGCAATTTCTGGTCCACCAATTTGAGGGCTCTCTCGGCATTGACTGATCCCAGGAAACGGTGCACTAGCGCCGTCCAGCCAAAGGAAAAGCGAAACTCAATGTCCTCCTGGAAGTCACTACACAGCGAGGCACAGTTGAGGTCGTAACTCAGGTCCAGCTTCCTGTTGGGCATCAGCATGTGGATTTGGCTCTGGTTGGCAGAGGGCAGCAAAGGGAGCATACTCTCTGGAGATGGGAGAGGACACAGAGTGGGCGGGGGCACCATCTGTCTGTTACATACTTGCAAATTTTGCAAATGCTGAGCCACAAATATGTAGGGGTTTAACTACCTGTCATAAACCTCTGAGTCGACTGGACGGAGGCGTTGACGGCATCTGAGCAGCGGAAAGCCAGGTTCTTGCCCATCCCCTCTTCCACATGAGACAGCAAATCCTGGCATTGAAAAAAAAATTGCCATTCATTTAAAACCAGAGTACTGAGAGGAAGAAAAACACAGCGCTTCTACTTACAGACTTATAGAGCTTGAGGACGTGGGGCGATGGGTGGAAGTCCGCATGGAACTCTTCCACAATCACGTGAAGACGGCAGATTTCTTCACTCATGGCGTTGGACACCTCAAAGGAGAACAAAGTCAACACAGCACATCTTCCCACAACCAGGAATGTTTATAGAAACAGTCATTCATGTTGAAAAAGGACTTTAAACGCATTTTACCTTTGACTCCACATCCTCACTGATGGCCTTGATCTTCTTATTGATGTCGTCAATCAGCAGTCTGAGCTGATTCTTCACAAAGTCCAGCCGGTCTTTTAGATATTCCCTTTCCTCCAGTGCTGCTACTCTAAATCCCCGTGCAACAGGCAGCCATTTCAGACACTCGTCTTGGAGTGGAAAGGCAAAATCGGACAACTCCTACCTCCTCCTCACATTTCTCGCAAGCCACAGCTTGAAAATCCACGTGACACGTGCGACTCACCTCTTCTCTGCGGCTTCGATGTTGATGGCATCCATGATGCACTGGACTTTTTCTGTGATCTGCTTGGCCCTGATAGTGTGCTGCTCAAACTTTGTTTTCACTGCTGACTGCGAGATACACTCCTGCGAGGCCATAACACACGCGTGCGTTACTGTGACATTTGTCGGGGCTGATGATGGAGGGTGAAAAGAGGATGAGACGCACATCTGCTGCTTTTTAACTTAAAACAAAAGAGGCAAATGAAAGCGTGTCAACGACAGCAGCAGAGTGTGCATCTCACATCCCGAGGCCCCCAACTAATCAAAAGTCACAGTAAGGTGGCGGTGAAGCATCAGCAAAATTATAAATGAATACAAACATACAGTAAATGAAAAGGGACATAAAAAATGTGGTCAACATAATACAGTGGGATTTTTAGTGTGTGTGATGCTTTTGAGGTGTTTGACTATGTAGCTTTCACATTATATGATCCAAAATCAAATAAGCTACTTGTTCTGTAAAAACAACTCAATAAGGGGCAAAATCAATTTTGAAATATTAAAAACAGAAACATATCCAAATGCAAAGTAAATGCCCTCGCCTTAGTGAATCTAGACTTCAACAATGAAGACGCATTTTGATGGAAAAAGCACAGTGGCTGCTTCTAGAAGAAGATCATGGGGGCCTGTTTGAAGAGGTGCCTGATAGAAGAAGCTAACAGGGACTCATGTTAAGATGCTGGGAAATGACACCGGTTCCGTCTTAATTCCTGAGAGTGACCACCTTCGACTTCACTACACCAGCTGGACCTTTTCACAACGGCAGCTTCCCACTTTGAGCAGAATATCAATTTTTATCTTCTGCTACGATGCTGAGGTAAAACTAAAAATCATGCATACACACCTCAAACCTCCTTTCAAAGTTCTGGAACTCTTTGAGTCTCTCCTGGAAGCCCTCAGCCAGGGCAGCACCTGGTGAATAGAATGATGCAATCGCCATTCAAAATTACTGAGTGATTGTGTGGCGACCAGTCTGACTTTCGCACTCAGTCAAGATGTTAATTGAACCGAAAAGCAGATCAGGAAAAAAAAAAAAAGCGGTGGATGTGTAAATAAAAAAAATAAAGAGGAATCAATCACTCTCTCCTGGTTACCTGTCTCGGGCATGCCCTGCGCCCGCTGCATACGGGAGTTTAGCACCTCTTTGGCGGAGATGAAGAAAATGCGGTTGGGTGCCTGCTCATGGTCCACGACCTTCAGCTCTTCCACGAGGAAGTTCACGCAACGATCTGTGTGCTGCTTTCTCACCTGGAGCATAAGAGCGGGAAGAAAAGAGCCTGGATTGGAACCCACAACCTTAGTACTGTGAGTCAAATACTGTACACTTAGCAATCTGTGTGTCCCAACTCACATCTTCCATGTATTCCGGTTCATTGGCCGAAGCATCCCAGCGATTGTTGAGAATGAAGATGTTGGGCTTTGACAACCGTTCGTTGACTTTGTGGAAAAAGTGCTTCTCCTAGATGTTTGGATCAAATACATTATACAACATTTATATTCTGAGAAGCAAATTCACTAATCATTGTTCTGGGTGATCTTAACAGGGCAAACCTCGCACACGAACTCCCCAGATACAGACAGCACATAATGTGTCCCACCAGAGGGGCACAGACACTGGACCACTGCTACACCGTAATTAAGGATGCATACCACTCTGTGGCTCGAGCAGCTTTAGGACTCTCGGACCATTGTCTAGTTCATCTGATCCCGGCCTACAGACAAAAACTAAAAACTTCTAAGCCTGTGGTGAGGACTGTGAGGAAGTGGACAGTGGAGTCAAGGCAGGTTTTTGAAGCTGCAACTTCAGACCTGCATGAACTCACTGACACTGTCACATCATACATCAGTTTTTGTGAGGATCTGTGTGTGCAGACTAAGACCTTCTGCACGTACAACAACGACAAACCTTGGTTTACACCGAACCTCAGGAGGCTGCGCAAAGTCAAGGAGGAGGCCTACAGGAGCGGTGACCGGAACCTGTTCAAGCAGACCAGAAACACACTGAACCGAAAGGTCAGGAAAGCCAGGAGGTGTTACGGGGAGAGCCTGGAGAGACACCTCTCTGCCAATCCTGATCCCTCAACAGTGTGGAAAGGTCTGCAGAGCATCACGGGCTTCAAGAAACGAACCCCCCGTCCTGTGGAGAGCCCAAGGCTTGCTAACCAGCTAAACAGGTTCTACTGCAGGTTTGATCGGTCACGGGCCCCCTGCTTGACCCCCTCCAGTTTGCCTATCGGGTAATTTTCTCCAGCAAATTAGGTATTCATAATAAGACCGCAGCAAAGGTGTCATTACCGTGTTCATGAGCGTGGATTCAGAGTTGGCAACCAGCACAAAGACATCAGCATCCAAGCAAAACTTGTCTATCCAACTGTCCAACTCTGATGTGACATCTGTGCCCGGGCTGGTGAATGTCACAGCAGTTATTTAATAGGGCAAAGAACAAATTTATAAAACATGAACTCATTTTGCATGCATTTTAATCAGTTTTAAATGGTGAAAAAATTGCATTCTGTATTATTGTCTACCTGTCTACCAGCACCAGGTCATCCCGAAGGAGGGCACACTTGGTCTTTGGCCAAAATACACGAACGAGACAACCGGCATCCAAACTCTCATCCATGTGCAGGGCGTGAGCCAGCTGGTTTACGGTCTGCAGATTTTGCAAACACACATTCAAGACATTTACTATAAGAACTGGGATCCTCTTTGCGTGATGAAAATTTAATGGTTCAAAGAAAACTTTCAACATATTTCTGACATGCGTATTTTGGAATGTGTGAGGAAACTAAGGTAGCTGTAGACTTTTGGAACATTTGTCCCATTTCTGTGAAGAAACATAATTCAGATGATTTTTTTTTGATTAGGTGCATTTAAATGTTTGGGAATAAAATACCATAACTACTGACCTTGATACTTTTCTCCTCCTCCGAGCCCTCAGTTTTGAGGTAGGCCTTATCCTCATCAGTCCCCTCCACACTCAGGAAGCAGTTAGTGGTGTGACCGATACCACTGGGTAGCACGCGGTCCCTCAGCATAGCGTTAACCACTGTGCTTTTACCGTTACTTGTCCTACAAGCAAACGATTGACAACAAATGGACCTTATTCACGCTAGTGAGAAATGCTTCAGGCATGTTTCTGTGAATCTCCAAAAAATGGGTTCTAAAAATTTAACTTACAAGAGGTATTGCAACACAGTCACACCAAGTATTTAAGGATTAAAAGTAAAAAGCAAAATTTCTCTTGAATATAAACATCAAAACAAAAAAATCTTTGTGAGATATCCATAAAATGACAAGATTTATAGTCCCATTTGTGTTTACCTTCCAAAAAATGCCACTTTCATGTGTCTGCGAGCCAGCACCTCCTTGATGATAGCAAGTTTATCTGCATAAGCCTGGATCTCCAATTTTTGATCCAGACTTGCTATTTTCCCCATCGCTTTATCGCTGCATGTTTCTGTTCAACAAGCAACAAACAATATTGACACAAAAGTAATCTAGGGTTATAATCTAGAATAAGAATGTTGCAACAATGTCCTACACTATATGATAAGATCAATGACAACATATCAACAGGTTTAACATATAAAAATGTTATCTAATACAGATCAAAACAAAAACAAAAAAAAATCTTTGGATGAATACCGCTGCCATTCTTAAAATGATTTAATCCCAAAGTGCACAGGAATGGAAAGTGCACAACAAAATAAACACTGTTGAGAATACAATCACCTTAGAAAAGACAACACTGATGTAATTAATCGATTAATTTCATTACTGGTATTTTTTTTTTTTTTTATATACATGAACTTTTTGTATGCTCAAACCCTGGCATTCACTCCAACAAACGCAAGCAGCAATTGATAGCTGAGTGTGTGGTCAACAAATAAGTACCATACCACAAATAGACCCCTCCACTGCCCCTCAGGATAAGGTGGTACGCATAACAATGTCATGTGGCCCACGGGGGCTTGCTTGTTTACAACAATATTTACTATTTTTCATTTGCTTGTTTTGGATTGGTGACCTACAACTGTTTTTCATACATATAATTATAGTAAATATGACTTTACAGCTGCATTAGTATAGATTTGTAACATGCATTTTAGGACTGGAACTCCCATCAAAAATTGAGGACACCATTTAAATAGACTGGTGGTGTTCCACAAGGCTATATACTAATGTCAGAACTGATTGACCGTTAGTTTTTGGAGGGACTTAAATTGGCAGATGACCCATCCTACCTTCCACAAACTCGCAAGCCTCTGTCACGTAATTTAGAAGCTGCTCAAAAAGGTCACTTATGGTTTTCTTGGCCACCACAAAGTGTTTCAGTGGGGAAAACTCTCCTCTGGCAGAATCGGTGCGTCGAAGTGTTGGGGCCACGGCCATTGTGACTGGAAAATCACAGTGGTCACAAAAAGGTCAAAGTGAGTACACAATAACAGTAAGATTGGATAGCAACGTGAGATCGATCTATTGTGTTACGTGTGTAATCCAACTCTTACATTTTAGTGAATACAGTATTCAGAGCATGCATGACGCTAACCCACGTTGAGAATGAGAGCGACTTGTTACTTTATTTAGATCGGTTACCAAGGGGAGACCCAGTAGATGTAAACAAGATCAGCTCATGCAAACTTCATCAATTGAAATCGGATGATCAAACCACAATATTTTGGCGTCTTAAGCATCAATTAATTGAATGAATGGATTAAAAAGGTTTAGATAATCTGACACCTTCGTACCTGGACTAGCTAGCCAGTTAGTTGCTAGCTCGCTGCTGCAAACAACGAGCAGTCATCAAAACATTAATGTAGCGAACTTTGCGTTAATGATGTTATTACCACAGTCCTAAAACAGCCAGGGCCGTCTTCTCAAAATAAACACACAAATTGCTCCTCTATGACAGTGTTGTTAATCCCTGCGTGCATTAGATCACACTTGCTGCCAATCGTTAACCTTCGGTTATCTTCACTCGTTGTAATTTATTTTTTCCGGAAATAGAAGAAGAATGTTCAAAATAAAAGTAATTGAGCTTGAGGCGCGTGCTTTCACTACAAAAAAAAAGTCAAAAATTATTTACAAATATTACAAAACGTAAAATTAATTTACTGCACAGTACTTTATGAAATATGTTCTCCCTGCCACTAAATTATTGTAATTTGAATTATGTCACACACAGAATTATTGTGAAACATCTAACAAAGATTTTCCGATTTTTGTCGTGCTAAATTAACTTGACACAACAGTCAGCGCTACATAGTAAAACGACACGGTGGTAATAGCCAATCAGAGCAAAGAATTTCATCCGACCCCCTCTATGTCCCTTAAGGGGGAGGAGCCAGAGGTTATGACAACAGTTTAATAATGGAATGGCTCACCTGAATGATGCCAACACGTATCGTATTACTATTTTTTTCTGTTTAATAATTGCACTTAACTGTATTAGTGGGTAGTTACAAATAAATAGGTTTCTATATTGAAAACTACAACCAAAAGTCTGTCTCCAAAATTTGTAGATTGCTATGCCATACAATTTTTCATCAGCGTTGCTGGATCGCCACAAACACAGCGCACCTCCCTAACAAGATGTGCATGTATGTTTTGTTTATTTATGCACACAATAGTAATACTCAAATGCACATATATACTGTAAAAGATCTACTCCTCAACTACAAAGGTGCTGAAGCAAACAAAAATGTGCTTTTGCATAATTTCCGTTCAAAGATGGCACAAAACTGCTGAACAGAAAACCCATATTAAGTGCAAGAAAATGTTTTATTCATGTTTTCAACTCCCTCAAAGATTTCAATACACTTTTTCTCCTGGATGTCATTCAAAATCCATTTTGCTTTTATTGGGTGCTCGAGAGGGCACTAGGAGAGGAAACGCCTCTTTGTACTCGCGTTTGTGTTTTTTCTATGTGTCTTTGTGAGTGTGTGGGACCTATAGTACAGTCATCTGTCAGAGACACTGAACACACACGTCCAGCTTCTCTTTTGGCTTTGGGACTTCAACTAACTTCAAACTTGTTATCACAAGAACTTGGAATTAATCCCTTTCTGTTTACTCTTTCTGCTTGGTTTTATTTTATGGTCATTTTTGGACTTATTATGGAGAATTAAAATGGTGAGAAAGAAAAAACTGCTTGTGTTTGAGTAAGTATTCCTCCTGTTGTGTTCTTCAACTGTATGCCACTGTGACAGCAGGGTGTCCCAAATTTTCCAGCTCAAAAGACTAATTAGAAAAATGTTCCTCTGCACATGAATTAATAATTAGGAATACTACAAATATGTTTTTCTTACAACAAACACGATTCACAATATTTATTGGCAAGAAACTTTGTGCCTAATAGAGGTCAGTCCGAACAGGCTCATTTTGGGCCAATATTTGGGAAACTCCACTGTTGATTTATTTGATTGATTTACTGTTTATATTAAATATTTTCTTTTTATTGTCATTTGTGATGGGAGATATGAATTATAGGGTGTTTTGATGCCACTAATGCCATTCAGCAAAATGACGTGTCTTTCTCCCGTCATCAAGGTTTCATCATCACATATTCATTAGCAATGAACCTGCTCCCCTGTAAAGGTGTCAGCATCATCCACCCTGAAGTTAACAATTTTTCTTCTTTTGCATATGGAAGTGTTTTTCTTGAAACATAAAATGGACTCAAAGTATTTTTCTGTCAGCTTCCGCATTGTGTCAGTGCTATTGTAGCAGCGAGTTGTGTGAATTGTGTGTGTCTGTTTGTTTGTATGTGTGAGAGCTGAGTGGTATTGTGTGGTGTGTAGGCTATGTACGAGTGACCTTTACATGGTGTGCAACCCCATCTAGCATTCTCTGCCCACTATTTCTTAGAAGCCCATTATACTTGGGCCACCACTAGATATGTTCCTTAATTACATTTCGGTGAAGATCTTGATAAGGCTGTGAAAACATTGTGTTTGGTTTTATCATTCATGACCACAAGAATTCTATACATACCGTACATTTCAACAGGGGTGTGTAGACTTTTTATATTCCCTGTATGTCATGAAATACTCACTGTAAAATTGTTGAAACAACTATCAACATAATATTTTCTTACCGGCACTTGAATATATTTTTGGAGCATCAGATGACAGTTGACTGACGTATTCATTTTTTTCCCCTCATCAGAACTTGTGGAAGCATGTTGTGGGATGGATAGACAACAACAAAGCTCTAGTGTAAGTTGCAATTCACACGAAATCACGTCTTTGAACGTGATTTGAAACATCTTCACCAACTATTTACAGGTGCATTGTAATAAATTAGGATTCATCACAATGGAAAAATACTTTTCAGAAACCAATAACTACGTATTTAATTTCTATATTTTGTACAAATCTTTTTTTATCGTTTCTGACTTAGAGTTGTAATTTCTTGAGATGGTGAATTTGAGACTGTCTTTATAGCTATGTCCTCAAAATTAAAACCTGGAAACTACTCAGTGTTTAATAATTCCATTGTATTTTATATCTATATTTTTAAATAGAAATGACATTTTCTTCAATATTCATATTTACTGAGATGTATTTGAACAGTTCTATCAATGGCATCAAACGTTTTTAAAGCACTGTGTTTCAAGTACAAATACACAACTATCTACATTTTGTGTGTAGATGGCCTCTAATGACCCTGCTGATCCCTCTGGCGACCCCCAACCAGGGGACCTCATTGAGATCTTCAGACCAGCCTATCAGCATTGGGCGCTCTACCTGGGAGATGGCTATATCATCAACTTGACTCCTGTTGGTCAGTGCTAATCTGTGACCACACACACTAAGCAGACACAAAATTAGAGCTACTGGCACAGTTTAACTAGATCGAGAAAAATAACTGCATGAAGAATTCACCCCTAATATCAAAAGTGTGATTTGAACACTCTGCAGACTGTCATTTTTTCTCTCTCATTATCACTGCATTGGCGCTTGTCTCCAGATGAAAGCCAGGCGGCCGCCATGTCCAGCGTGAAGTCCGTCTTCAGCCGCAAGGCAGTGGTCCGCATGCAGCTGCTGAAGGAGGTGGTGGGAAGTGACTCGTATCGTGTCAACAATAAGTACGACCACAACCACACACCCCTACCAGTCTGTGAGATCATCCAGCGAGCACAAGTCCTGATTGGTCAGGAGGTGTCCTACGACCTATTGGGGAGCAACTGCGAGCACTTTGTCACCTTGCTGCGCTATGGAGAGGGAGTCTCTGAACAGGTGACTTACTATACTCGAGCCACCCATCTCCTGTCGTGCTTGTCCTCAGCATTTTTAGATATAAGGATTGGGACATGTAGCCGTTGCACTTGAAAATGGTGTCCTATTATTAATGTTGGACGTAAGTAATTATGAGGAATGTCCTGAGATATTTTTGCATCTCCACTGTTTCTAATGCAGACAGTTTGTAAATAGAAAAGCTGACTTTTGTGGTAACAGGTTTCTCTTAGCCTCCCTTTGCTCTGCCTTCTTTTTTGTGTTGGCAGGCTACAAGAGCTATTGGGGCCATCAGTTTGGTCACAGCAGCAGCAAGTGCCTTCTCTGTCCTGGGACTGATTAACACTCGATCCAGAAACAGGCCCTTCTGACAGCTCCTGTGCAGCTGGTGCGGTTTAAGACATTTCCTACGGAAAGTCAGCAGCCATTATAGGTTGCTGGTGAAAAGAATCATGAATAAAAAGAAACATATCACAGGGCTGCGTGTAAGTTATTTTAATTTTTATCTTCAATGCATTTTAAATGAATTCTTTTTCAACCTTGTCGTAGTAATATGTATTCATTTTTTGTTTTTAAAGTTAAATATACTTATACCAGTGTCTTCTTGACCCACGTATCAGTACGTACAAAATAAGAGGACAATATTTTGTACTTTAAGTGTTGATGCAGTAAGCAGGTAAAGCCAGCAAGTGGCGCTGTAATGCGTCAGCGCGGCTCTTCAGCAGCAGACGAAGAAGACGTAACGCGTGACGTACAATGTGTGCGCACCGAATCTCACACGTGTTGTTTTCATTATATGCTTGTGACTTTTTTTCCTTCTTGGAAGTGATATCTGTGTTAAATTCAAGCGTAAACACGCTAAAACCACAACTATGGGGAAGAAACTCAAAGTTGGAAAGACCAGAAAAGATAAATTCTACCACTTAGCCAAAGAAACAGGTAGCGAAACAAGCTTATATAATATTTCATTTTTATTTTAGCAATAGCACTTCTGCCATGCTAGCCAGCGACAAAGACTGCCAAATGTAACATGGTACCTAATTCCTATTTGTCTTGTCCTTTTCAGGTTATCGTTCTCGTTCGTCATTCAAACTCATCCAACTTAACCGTAAATACCAGTTTCTACAGAAAGCTAGAGCTTTGGTGGATCTATGCGCTGCCCCTGGAGGATGGTTAGTCACCTCACCTGATGTGATTTCAATTCATCTTTGTGGATTGTAGATTGAAGAATATAAAAGTTGAAAGTCCAATTTTAAATAATGTGTTATAAATCATCAAGTCCATAACGTGTATGGGAAACATTTAAAAACAAAACGAGAAATGTCATGATAATATAGACTGGTTTTGCTGACGTGACATGTCTTTACAGGTTGCAAGTGGCGTCCAAATTTATGCCTATTTCTAGCCTTGTTATTGGTGAGTGCACTTCTACCATGACCTAGTAAATTAGAATATTTTTTTTTCAAGTGTACATATGCTCCTTGCAGGTGTTGACCTGGTGCCTATCAAGCCCATCCCCAATGTAGTGACCCTTCAAGAAGACATCACCACTGAGAAATGCAGACAGGTAAGTCTTGCCTGGAAGGTGAAATGTTGAACGCTGGACGATGTCATCATCATCATCAAATTGTTCTACCTCCATTTGGATAATTTTATTACCTCCATGCAGGCCCTCAAAAAGGAACTACATACCTGGAAGGTTGACGTTGTGCTAAACGATGGCGCTCCAAATGTAGGAGCCAACTGGCAGCACGATGCATTCTCCCAGGGTATGTGACACTTGTCTAAATCAGCAATGTTAGGCAAATTACTTCATAAGAGTAATTAGTTATTGTGTCAGCCAACCTCTCTAATGCCATTTGTGTTCTTTTACTACTAGCCCACTTGACTCTCATGGCCTTGAAACTGGCCGCTGAGTTCTTGACAAAAGGGGGCACTTTTGTCACAAAGGTATTCCGCTCTAAAGACTACCAGCCTCTACTCTGGATCTTCCAGCAGTTCTTCAAGAAGGTTCAAGCCACCAAGCCCCAAGCATCTAGGAATGAGTCAGCTGAGATATTTGTTATTTGCCAGGGTCAGTAGCAGATTTGCACCGCAATAACATCTGCATTTGTAATGGTAAACTAATCATTCTATGCATTTATACACAGGTTTTCTAGCTCCAGACAAAATTGACCCCAAGTTCTTTGACCCCAAATATGCATTCAAAGAGGTGGAGGTGCAGGCCAAAACTGTGAGAGAACTTGTTGTGGAAAAGAAGCCAAAGGTACGGTATGTGTGGGGCGAATCGGGACAAAAAAAACAGGACCTAGAGTGGAAAAGAATGTGTCCAAGCATTTTTGTGTTTACAAGACTTAATTTTTTTTTTTTTTTTTGTGAGCATAAATGTGTATCTGATTGCTGTATGGGGGTGGGTCTATCAAAATTATGTTGTGTATTTAAAACAACCACATAGCTTTTAGAACATTTAATACACAATGCAAAACTCCATGGCTCTAATGCCTGTAGAAGTCTTCTACTGACCCAGATGGTCTTCTTGTGCCTCAGGCAGAGGGATACAGTGATGGCGACCTGACACTTTTCCACAGTTACACTGTGATGGCTTTTGTTAAAGCTGAAAACCCTGTGGACTTTTTGGCCAAAGCCAGTGAGGTAAGGAGTCAAGCTACAGTTTTAGCTGCGCACTTTGAGCTTCTGCAAAACAATGTTAAGCATTATTTTTAAAATGATCATATTTTACTCCGTTCTTTATTGTAGATTACTTTTGACAACCCAATCTTGGAGGCTCACAGCTCCACCACAGATGAGATAAAGGAGTGTTGTCGTGACATAAAAGTTTTGGGCCGCAAAGAACTTCGGTAAAAACGTTCCTATCCCCGAGTGCCATTATTTACAAGCTCCAAGGTACTGACATTTTCCATTGTTCAAACCCAGCACGTTGCTGAACTGGAGGACCAAGCTGAGGAGATACCTGGCCAAGCAATTGAAGGATGAGGCCAAGAAGCTTGACCAGGACATCAAGTACAAACTGCCACGATGGTGCACCGTTTCTGCCCGAGCGTGTTGAATGCCAATCGTTTCTCTTTCTTCGTTAGGCTAAGCTCTGATGAAGAGGGAGACGATTCGGATGGCGAGCCAAAGAAGAAGAAAGAGAAAGGGGAGGAGGAGGAGGGTGATGAAGAAGAGGAAATTGAGAATAAACTAGCTGAGCTGAAAGCAGAGGAGGTGGCGGATCTCAAGAGGTACGACTCTTGGTTAAATGCTCTCATCCTAATATAGAAATAATGTCTTACACATTGACATTTATCTGGTTTCTTGTTGAATCAAATTAATTTCAGAAGTGCGTATCAAACTCGGTAGCTTTTCCCTTTACTTACTACCTGCTGGACCACTGCTGAATAAGTCCTGGTGCTAAAAGAAAATTTCCCAGACTAGCTTAAAATACAATTCTACAGCAAACTGCCTCAACTAGCGAATTTCCACAGATAAGCGGAGGAATACTTTGACAGGAGATTTCTCTCCACTGATGGAAGCATTGAATTCTGTTTGATTATAATATTTGAGTATTTGTGCTGTCAGGAAGAAGAGGAAGTTGCTGAAAGAGCGCAGAAAGCAGAGGGAGAGGGTGGAGCTCAAAATGGATCTGCCAGGTGTCTCCATTGCTGACAATGAGGACGTCAGCATGTTCTCCCTCGCCACCATCAAGAAGAAACAAGTGAGGGCACTAACATGCGCACACATACAGACATGGATGGACACACATTTTATCTGTTATCCTAACTTAGCAGCGTGTGCTTGCTTAATATTTACGTATGTGCCTAAATTAAGTCTTAACCATCTGCTTGCCCTTTGGTGGTTGGCTGATCACTGGTTGAGAAAGTTCTTCTTTCCTCCCACCTATCAGGCGCTGGCTGATATTTCCAAGGGGGACATGCAAGCAGCAGACTCGCTAGCAGAGGGGGAGGATGACTTCTCGCTCTCCGATGAAGATGAGGACCAAGCAGATAACATGTCCCTGGCCTCTGACTTGGACGACGATGACATGGAGGAAGTGGAACTTAGACAGAAGGAGCTGGAGAAAAAAAAAAAGAAGTGAGTGAGCGATTTGAGCAAAGTGGAGCTTGTCTGCAATAAATTGTCCAATTTCATTCTGCCTGTTTTGAATCATGATGCTTATAGAAATGATGAAAATCCGATGTAGGCTAATGTACAGTTTGCCTGTCTTCAGAGTGACGTTCGCTGAGGAAGAGGAGGTGGATGACGACAAAGAAGAGGGTGGCTTACTGGTGGAACTTGAAGAAAAAGATGAGAAGAGAGAGCGTCAAACCAATTTGTGGTTCAGCAAGGTGTCACCATGCGTTTACCTCACAAGGCAATCCATCAAATGACCCTTTCTTTTCCACCTGTAGATGAGCCATGTGATTTGTGTGGTTTTGTAGGATATTTTTTCTGAGATTGAGATGGAAGGAGATGCTGAAAGTGAGATCAGACAGGCACAGTGGCTCCAAAACCAGCAACTAGGTAACATTGAGAAAGAATCATAAAAGTGCTAGTTTGTATTTGGCTCATGCTTGTATTTTGGATAAAGAACTTTAAATTGTAACTAGCATTTTTTTATCTGTGAATAAGGAAAACCATTAACCAGCAGTGGTGCTTTTTTTCAAGTGCAATACGCGTTTGAAAAATGACACAAAATTTCTTAAAATATTATACTTATTTCTTTAATGAACATTAATTTAATCAAACAGATGTTAAAAAAGTTTGTCTTCCTAAAATCTGACAGCAATTTGAAATTATTTATGCACCTGATTATAATTGACGTTATGTTCATGAACTTGTAACATTGAAAAAAGGCATATTGTAACATTTTGGAAATCGTGAAATGTTTTGAAAATGAAAGTGTTAAATTTGACCTTGGAAAAATAGCTTTGATCTAATTTTGACAATAATCTGTTATTGCAATATTTCTTTTTTTTTCTTTTAAAGGAAAAGGCATAAAGAGGAAAGCGGAAGAAGTAGAGGAAAAGAAGGAGGAGGAGGAGGAGGAGGAGGAGGAGGCTGCTCCAATAGTCGAGGAAGAGGTGGAGCCTTCAAAAGAAGCTGTGGAAGACAGTGACAGCGACTCAGATGACAGCGATGATGAAGAGTAATTAAATTGATTTCAATTTTACCATACTAAAATGGTGCTAGTGTTGCAGAGGGATGGCATGTTTTACATAAATAAGCAATAACATTACATTTATAATCAAGGTATTAATAAATAAGAACAAGTTGACTGCTTCTTCTAGACACATTAAGAAGTTGAAGCAGGCAAAGGGTGCCACTGGGAAAGGTCTGGATGACGACGATGACGACGACTTCCAGGTCGTTCGAGTGGAAAGGACCAGTGAGTAAAATACGCCTTTAGGAAATGTGTGAAGAATCTGATTCTGGTTAATTGCTTTTCACTTTACATGTGTTATTGTGCTCTGCCCACTAAGGTAAGAAAGCACGCATTTTGGATGCTGAAGGCCTTGCCCTTGGTTGTCAGATTGCCACATCTCGGAAGAAAACCAAAGACCTGGTGGACAACTCCTTCCACAGGTGCGTGGTTACGCCAAATACAAACGGCCAATAAGACGGTTGTATACAGTCTGTGCAGTATGACAAAACAATGCTAAAATTGTAATTAAAAAAAAAATAATAATAATTTAATGACAACAATATTTGTGTGAGGTTCTTGTATTGTTATATAAAAGTAAAGATGAAAGGAGTGGAGGAAAACAGCACAAGTTCATGCTTTTGCAGATTTGCATCCTCTGACCAGCCTTGGGAGGTACCTGAATGGTTCCTGAAAGACGAGGTCAAACACAGGAAGAAGCCAGTGCCGGTCACCACGGAGATGGTGGAGGAGTATAAACAGAAGTGGAAGGAGATCAACGCCCGGCCAATAAAGAAAGTCGCTGAGGCCAAGGCCAGGAAGAAGAGGAGGGTAAGATCAAGTGAATTGGGTCTTTGGCATCACTACACATTTTTGTTGTTGTAGTTTGTAAAAAACATTTGTTTTTTTTCTCATCAGATGCTGAAGAAGATGGAGCAGGCTAAGAAGAAAGCAGAGGCAGTTGTGAACACAGTGGACATTTCTGAGAGGGAGAAGATGGCTCAGCTTAAGAGGTTTGGTTTTTCACCATATGGGATAAATGCAACAATGCCCATTTGGCTAATTGTCTTCTCGTTGATATTATTTCTATCAGTATCTACAAGAAAGCCGGCGTGGGAAAAGAGAAGCGAGAAGTGACGTATGTCGTGGCCAAAAAGGGAGCTGGGAGGAAAGTGAAGCGGCCTGCTGGCGTCAAAGGCGTCTTCAGAGTGGTGGACAGTCGCATGAAGAAAGATATGCGTGGGATGCAAAGGAAAGAACAGAAAACAAAGGGTGGCAAAGGAAAAGGAAAACAGGCAAAAGGTAACAAAAAAGGGTGGAAGACAAATAAAGGGCGAAAAGGAACATAAATGAGAACTAGGTCCATGAATATTTTTTTTTTCTGTTTGATTGAAAGAGCTGTAATCAAATATTGTTTTGGAGGCATGGGAGTAGTAAAATGTGTTTGCTTTTCTAAGAACAGTGGTTTGTCTGAACTCTCAATTGCAGAAAGTGGAAAAGGTCTGTCATTAAGAAATGTAGCCATTATTTTTTGTAAATAAGATAGACATATTTGCAATAAATTGGTTTTGATGTGATTGTGGAATACTGAACTTTGTGTAACATGTGAACAGCGTTTGACACCACATATTACGTGAAACTGACCATTTTTAGTTTACAAACATTTAAATATATGAATTGAAGTTCTTAAAAATATTTAATAACTAGTGTTAACATCACGCAATCATGACATATGAACCAACATAACAGCTGTGAGTTACTACTACTCCAACGCGTTACTGTCAAAAGATGGCGGCCGTCTGACGTATGATTTGGATACTAGTGCGCTCACTTCCGTGAATGCTTTGCGTGTACACGATGACTCAGTAAATACGCGACAGTTGTTGACGACGCAATAAATACGCGACACGTCCACTCCAGAATTCCCCTGCCCAGGAAACTAAATGCGTTATCTCAGCAATAATCGTGACTAGCAGCATTTAACTAGATTGAGAGGTGGCCGTGAAGTGATAGAGTCGTCACGATGCTCCTTGTCGTCCTGTTCGGTTACCTGATTCTGGCCTCTGGTCAACAGCTGGATGAGGACTGGGTTGACCCATACGACTTGCTCAACTACGACGCTTCCACTAAAACCATGAGGAAGCCCGCTGAGGTAGAGATATTCATTAATATTCCTACCTGACTAAATAATTGCTATCTTTATGTCTATAAATGCAAATGAAATATGATGGACTGCTTGCTGATATCAATTTATTTAACCACATTCTTCGTAGAAACCAGTAAGGGATTTAGATGTCCCAATCTCAAGAAAAGGGCCCGACGACTGGGGGCAAGGTGAACTGAAGGTCTGCAACCAACAGTTGTCTGATTTACAAACTCAGGTGAGTGGTTGCATACTTTTATAGAAACGCTGTGTACAGAAACAGTATTTGCATTTTGCTTCTCTTCAGGTTGAAGCCCAAATGACTAGTATGAGACGCAACCTGCAGCAGGCCACATGTAATCCTGTTTTTAAAAGACTCCTGAGCAGACTCCTGAAGGACATACAAAGAATTGAAGAGGTACGTTGTCTTTGCTTGTTGTTGGTGTAGTGTCAACGTGCTTCGAAATGTTGTCAATTTAATATGTTTTCATAATTCACTTCTACAGTCAGCCACGTACGTATGTTATCATAGTTATTGTAGATCAGGCATTCTCAAAAGTCTAAGTCCAGTATGTAATACATATGTACTGATGCCACAATCTTGTATGTATGTCATCCTCTCTGTACGAGGATGTTACAATAGCATTTACCTGACAATATATTTGACACTGAACTGGAAGAGATAGAAAGAAACCTTCTGCCCCCCTCCCTCCCCACACACACTTGTACAGCCCCAAGACTCCGTAAACTACGATGCCACAATTCGACTGTCCGGCCAAGCCATGGCCGAGATTCAGACCTTTCTTGATGGGGAAGACGGCTGCAGATCAGGCGCTCTGGACCACGCCATCAGTCAGCTACTAGTGGACCTTCGACGACATGACTACGAGGCTTGGAAGTGGCGCTTTGAAGATACCTTTGGTGTCGAGCTGGACACACTTTTGAAGGTAAGAAAGGGGGAGGTCCTGAAGACGTGTATTTTCTACACTCAAAATTTGAAATAATATCCAATTTTATATACAGGAATGCAAATCATAACTTTGTTTTATAAGTCAGATTGACCGATCGGTTATTAAAATGATCAAACTGCCAATCTATTGACATTTTGTCATGACGATGCATGTTTTCTTTCTTTCCTATGTTTTCTGCTAGTTGGCCCTATGTGTTTTGGTTTTCACGGTCATCATCTGCACTCAGCTGTGGTCTTGCATCTCCTGGCTAGTGCAGTTCAAACGCCTGTTCGCCATCTGCTTCTTTGTCAGTGTTGTCTGGAATTGGTTATATCTGTACAAGGTGAGTTGGGATACTTGAAACATAGACTTCCTTTCGAGACACTGGTTTTAAGACTTTGTTTTTGTCAGATTGCTTTTGCTGAGCACCAAAGGAACATTGCGACGATGAATAGCATCAACGACAAATGCACTGGAGTAAAGACGATTGACTGGCGCGATAGTTTGAAAGGTATGTTGAAACAACGGCACACGCTACTTACAAGAAGTATAGATACAATTCATGTGATGATGCAGATTAAAAGAAATAACTTGCTTTGCATCCTTGCAGAGTGGTTCAGAAGCACGTTAACTCTGCAGGATGACCCTTGCAAGAGATACTATGAAGTCCTCATGGTCAATCCTGTTCTGTTAGTACCTCCCACCAAGGTACGTGCCGCCAAATAACATTGAATACGGATAAGAAATATCAGCAACTATTGACGTCATTCTGCCTGCGGGTCAGCTGAGTCATATCTCGGTGGACTTTGAGCAAGAGGTGGGGCAAATCCTCATTCTCAAGATACAAGTCGACAAACAGCCTTTCACACTCATCAGTGATTTCAGATATTTAGTAAATCTAACATGCATTTTTTGCGGAATGATTAAAATATTGCTTTTTAGTAAGTTCACTACTTTAACAAGTGCTTAAAGTGGGTGAAAAGAGAAATGACTAAGTCGCAGTGGAGTTATGTGAACATTTCCTTCTGTGAAGGCAATCTCGGTTACGATCACCACCTTCATCACAGAGCCACTGAAGCACGTCGGCCTGGGGATCAGCGAGTTTCTGAGAGCGCTCCTCAAAGATCTTCCGATCACCCTACAGATTCCTGTTCTCCTCACGATTGTGCTTGCCATTGTGGTAAAGTCACTTGAATCGTTAGCATGTCGAGTCGTGCATTGTCCTCCAAGTATTGCAGTCGGAGAAGGTCATCAAGTCAAGAAAAATCAAGGTTACTAAAAGACAAATTGTTCTTTTTAGGTATTCATGTATGGAAGTGTGCAGGCAGTTTTCCAGTACGGCATCACTGCACCTCTACGCCGTGACAGAAGGGATCCCGCCATACCGCCACCGGAGCAGCCTCGTCTCCAAGAAATCGAGGACCGTGGCCACATGGAAGCAGGGGACATGGCGCAGCCTCGTCCACGACGCGATTCAAATGAAGCGCCATTGCACAGGAATCAGTTATGCAGGTCCCGGCCTAACAATGCCAGAGAAGGGCCAGCTCGGGTGTTTGTGGAGACTTTGCGCACCGCCGCGTCCTCCCACGTAGATGGGAGAAGGTGTGCGAGACGCGTCGAGGCAGGGCAGGGGGACGAGGCCGATCCTCAAACGGACTCTGACTCTGACAACTATGCAGAGGCAGAGGAGGAGCGAAGAGGTGCCACTGGTGTTTTGCTGTCACAGGTTGACGCCAAAAGTAAAAAAACTAAAGGCACAGACTCTCAGTCCGAACATCCAAAAGACCACGACACCAAAGAGAGGAAGCCATCTGGACCTCCAGAAACTCTACCTAAAGATAATGTGCAGATAAAAGCTCAGGTATGTGTTAGTTCCTGTTTTTGGGTTATCGTTACATCACCGCTATGTGCTATTCTGTTGTGCGTCACAAATAAGCCACAGACAAAGCAAAACAGACTTCTGGGGTTTAACCTTCAGAGGTTCACTCAACTGAAGTCCCACATGACTTGCAGCTGATTTGAACAAGTTTCTTTGGATCTTTGAGAGAGATTCCTGGTCGAATTTTAAATTGTAATACCTCTGGAGTGGTCAACGTGACTATTTTTGGACAAAACTTTCCGGACCTGAAACTGACAGTAGGAATTGGACAACACTTCCAATGTTACATTGCAATACCTGTCTCTGGAGGACTGAAAGGTCTCAACACTTCCAATGTTATATTGCAATACCTGTCCCTGCAGGACCCAAAGGCCTCAACTGGAAACTCGACGCCGCCTGTCTCACTGACAAGTGTGGAAACGCTCGGCAGGCCTTTTCAAGAGACAGGATGAAACTACATTTGGAGCTTGTGGTTTCACCGGTGGATGTCACAGTGCCAAAATGATCTTCTCTGCATAGTTGGAGGCTGAGTAGCCCTTAGCTTTAACAGCTACTTGCTGTTGCAGTAAATGCTCTTCAGGTAGAGACGTCAATACTCTGTATGAACTGCCGGCGAACACGTAAGCACTTTAAGCACGTTGAAGAGAACTTGTGGTGCTCAGAAGGAATTTTTTTTATATCTTTTTTGGTTACAGTGCACTGTTTGGCAAAATGGGAAGTGTCAGTTGATGCCATTTTAAAGCAAAATTTGAATCAGGAATGGTGTCCAATTTTTTTTTATGTGAATACATTTGTTTTTGTACTTTTAGAATTGTATTTTAAGTCTTAAAGGTGGATGCTTAGGCATTATTTTCTTATCTTTTTATCGATGCGGTCGCATGAGACCCAAAGTTTAACAGGGAGCTTGCATTTGTAGATTGCTGCTCAGCATGAGGGTGTGAGAATGGATTAGAATTGGAACTGGGGAAATCTACCTGTTATTTTTATGCCTGATGTAGTGGGATGCTCATCTGTCTATAATGTCTCATCAGTCCAGAACAGTGATTTGCCGTACATTTTGTACCCACACCTTCACTGGGGACTTATTTTACATAATATTGTTTTGCAATTTTTTTTTTAACCCTTTAACACTGGTCATTTAATGATTTCGAGACTGATGCTTCAGTGTCATTGTGCTTGAACTTGATGGCGGTTTTGGGCTTCAACATTCTAAATTTTAAATTCATAAGCACTAACTACTCCCAAGGAGAAAATTGTTGGTACTGCCTCCCTGTCAATGAAAGAAATATAAAATAAAGACAAAAATGTAATAAAATTAAAAACGTAATGCAACTTAGCACTTGAAAACCAGAAATTGCTTTTGAATTGTGGTTCAGCAGTATCAAAAATGAAACAACTTTATAGAGTGCTCCAGCTGTTTCTGTAAAAGCGCTTTACGGACTGACATATTTTCATGCCCTCTAAGCCCTGAGAAGCCACAAGAGGGCATTAAAGCCTAAATAATCGGAGATATTTGCCTGAGAGAAAGCAAACCCAGCACCCAACCTTTGATTTATGATGATGATGGAACTTTATTTATCCCACATCGGGGAAATTTACTTGTCACAGCAGCGTATTCTTGCACTCTTGTACGCTGCTATGTCAAGTAAATTTCCCCACTGTGGGGTATATAAAGTTCTAACATCATCATCATATATTTTTACCCCACTATCAAAAGATACCATTTGTGGGTCGTTTCTGTTAGGGTAATGTCAAACGAATTAACAATGATATTTACGTGTTTGGGGTTGTGTATTTACAATTAAACCTATTTATATAAACAATTCTAAATAAATTTTGAAATCTTTCAATTTTTTTTGTGTGGGGAGGGAATTGTGGCAGCTAATGTTCCAACACGCAGAATTTAAAGAACATATTGAACACTTTTCGAGCCATTTGATTGTCACCCACAGATGAATAAATAATTTCAAACTAAACAAAATAATAAGAAACGCACTGAAACACTAAAGGTGGGCTCATGAAACTAAAATTGATGTTTGTCAGGGGCCCCTGTGAACTCATTCCACACTCCATTCCAGCTGGTAAAATGTCTGTCAATTTTTTGTTTGTGATTATACTATGTCACACACACATCAGATGGGAGGGGCCGCAGATTTCGCCATGAAGCCGCTGCTGGCATAACATGAGAAAATATTTATTGTAAGTAGTAATGAGGTATTAGGAAAAGCAGTGAAGTTATCTTTGATTTTTGGCACTGGAAAGTTTACAGGTCATGGAGGAGTTTGTGACAACATTTTAGGTCAGGTTGGAATGACATTAAAACCTATTAGTGAAACCGGCCTTCCACAGTTGCGTGTTTATTCCTCACAATAAATTCCTCATGTCTAATTGTAATTTGCTTTTTTAAATGATAATATTCAAAAAGTCAAGGGATGAGAAAATTACACGTGAGCCACAATTATTGATGGATATGGTCAAAAAGTAAATTGAGAGATTTTAGGTGCTCAAACCGCAATGTGTTTATTTGTGTGATTTCAGTTTGCAGTGGTTTACAACTGAACTTCCATTTTATTAAAGGTGTGACTAATATTCTGATGCGGTACATTTTTACACTCCTCCAAACTGCTACTACAGTAATGATCATTTTATTTTACTGTAATTTTGCTTTAAACATGACCTCAGCATTGCAATAGGATCGGTGTTGTTTTCCATTATAAATACAACTAAAATAAAAATAAAAAACTGTGATGCAAAAATTTAACAATAAATTGTGTTAATGGTGGGAAAAAAATCAATTCTTAACAGTTTTATAAAATCTTCACATTTAAGAGTTATTTTTCTGAAAATGTTTGTTTTACTTTTACTTGCAGAAGAAAAATATGTCACAAAACACAGAAGTCAATGAACATAGAAAACACAAAAAATGTAAAGTGCTTGCTTCAAGCCATCTTATTGCCACTTCTAGGTGAATATTATTTCAAACTAAAGCAAAGAATCAAAAACACAGTGATGGCAACCGGAATAAGAGAACTTCAAAAGGCAAAAGTCAGGTTGGGTTGACTTGTTTTATTTGTGACATCTATTATTTTTTGTTTACCTAACCGCTATGGCCGGGGCAAGATAACACCATTGACAAAGAGATGCCTGGTTAATCATACTTGATTTTTGGGCATTTGCCCAACAGCGAAGTGCCTTTATAAAGAAGCATCTGACATGGATCAGTCACATCCATCGCTATGAGGGTGCTCGTGCTTGCCTTGGCTGTGGCCCTCGTGGGTATGTCTTCTTGCTTTTACATTGTTTTACAATTTCTGGTGGATTTTGAATGTAAAATAACTCTTTATTCCTATTTTCACTATTCATTCAGCTGCCGATCAGGTCAAAGTTGGTGAGTAAATTCTTACAAAAAAAAAAGTCAATGTTTTTGATTCATACTCAAATTAACTGTGTCTTGTTGCAGCTCCAGAGTTTGCCGTTGGAAAGACATACAGCTACAAATATGAAGCAATTCTTTTGGGCGGACTTCCCGAGGAGGGTTTGGCTCGTGCAGGATCCAAAATAAGGACCAAAGTTCTTATCAGTGCATTGAGCGCTGACAATTTCATATTGAAGGTAGCGATCATTCTTGTGACAGCAGAAAGACATTTTCAGATGGATGTTCAAATAATGACTACTCGTTCTCTTTCCCTCGTAGCTCCTGGATCCAGAACTGTTTGAGTACAGCGGTATCTGGCCCAAGGATGATTTCATTCCAGCCAACAAGCTCACCTCGGCTCTATCAGCTCAACTCATGACACCGCTCAAATTTGAGTATGCTAATGGCGTCGTAGGAAAAATCTTTGCCCCGGCTGGCGTCTCTGCCTCTGTGCTGAACATTGTGAGGGGAATCCTCAACATGCTCCAAATGAACATCAAGAAGACGACAAACGTCTACGAGCTTCAGGAGGTACGACTAATCTCTTTCATTATAACAATTGCAAATTTAGCTGACATGTATGTTTTGATTGTGGTGGAATAGCCCGGCGTACAAGGCGTGTGCAAGACCCAGTACGTGATCACCGAGGATGCCAAGGCTGAGCGATTCTTTTTGACCAAGACCAAGGACCTGGACCACTGCCAGGAGAGAATTATCAAGGATATCGGCACGGCTTACACTGAGAAATGTCCTGAGTGTAAAACGGTAGGCGCCGATTGTCACTTGTCACCCACATTGTGATGTTTGATAGCATCTTAACATCTTTTTCTTGTTTTTTATGTAGAGAGGCAAAGCCCTGATGGGAACTGCAGCATACGACTATGTCATGAAACCATCAGAAACAGGTGCTCTAATCCTGGAGGTGTCCTCGGTTGAGCTGATTCACTTCTCTCCCATGAACTTCCTGAACGGTGCTGCCCAGATGGAGGCTAAGTATGTGCTCCATTTTTTTTTTTTAAAGGTGTCTCACAAAAAGAGAGGTCATTCAATAAACAGTGTCGGTCCTCAGGCAATGGTTGAAATTCGAGGAGATCCAGAAATCTCCAGTGGAGCCCATCAAAGGCGAATATCTCCAACGTGGTAGCCTGCAGTATGAGTTTGGCAGTGAGCTGCTTCAGACACCCATCCAGCTTCTGAGGATTACCAATGCTGAGGCTCAGGTACTTCAATGATTACTCCAAACCATTTTCATTTTCACCACTTCACCTTTTTTGGTTAACAGATTGTTGAGATTCTGAACCACCTGGTGAGCAACAATGTGGTCAAAGTCCATGAAGATGCACCTTTGAAGTTCATCGAGCTCATCCAGTTGTTGCGTTTGGCCAAGTACGAGAGTATCGAGGCCCTCTGGTCGCAGTTCAAATCGCGTACGGCTCATAGGTAATTGCAAGCTTGATTAAAAAAAAAATAAAAAATCACTCTTGACCCAAATAATAACTTAGATGGTATTCCTCACTTTCAGAGAATGGATCCTGAATACTATCCCTGCCATTGGGACTCATGTTACACTGAGGTTCATCAAGGAAAAATTCATTGCTGGTGAGATTACCTTTGCTGAAGCAACTCGGTCTTTGGTGGCAGCCGTCCACACGGTGACTGCTGACACGGAAGCCCTCAAACTCCTCCAGGCAAGTCAAATTGTCATGGCGACAAAAAAAAGAATCAAAACTTGTGACATATTTCTATGTATTGACTCATTTTAGGAGTTTGCCGAACACCAAAAGGTTATGGAAAGTCCGGTTTTGAGAGAAGTTGCTGATTTGGGCTATGGCAGCCTGGTTTGGAAATACTGCGTGGAGAACCCGAATTGCCCAGTGGATTTGGTCAGGGTATGATGGCTTTGTCCTTTAGCTTTTGTACAACTGAATCTGTTATAGTAGTAACATTATGTTTTTATTTTCCTCCACAGCCTATCCACGACTGGACTACCAAGGCTGTTTCCAAGGGGGATGTTAAAGAAATAATTCTCACTCTCAAAGTTCTGGGCAATGCAGGACATCCTAGCAGCCTCAAGCCAATCTTGAAGGTCTTACCTAACTTTGGGAGCGCTGCTGCTAATCTGCCACTGGAAGTTCAGATCGAAGGTGTTCTGGCCCTGAGGAATATTGCAAAGAGAGAGCCAAAAATGGTGAAAATTGATGCTCTGATTCCAATAACTACAATTCTTGGAAGCCATTTTGTTACATGTTGTGATTTTCTGCTTCAGGTCCAGGATGTTGCCGTTCAGCTGTTTATGGATAGAGCTCTTCACCCAGAGCTCCGTATGGTCGCCGCCATTGTTCTGTTTGAGACCAAACTACCCATGGGTCTGGTGACTACGCTTGCTGACGCACTCTTGAAAGAAGAAAACCTCCAAGTGTCCAGCTTGGTCTACTCTTACATGAAGGCAATGACAAGATCTACCACTCCCGATTTTGTCTCTGTGTAAGTATCTTCGAAGCAGTTACGGTTCATTGATGTCACTGACTTATTGATACATTTTCTTCCATTTGCAGTGCTGCAGCCTGCAATGTTGCTGTGAGAATCCTCAGCCCCAAACTTAACAGATTGAGCTATCGCTATAGCAGAGCTCTCCTTGTTGATGGCTATTACAGTAAGACCTTGACAAAATATCAATATAGACATGAAGAGGTATAAGATTGGTCAGTTGATGGTTCCCACCTTGTTTCTACAGACCCCTGGATGGTTGGTGCTGCTGCCAGTGCCTTCTATGTGAACGATGCTGCAACAGTTTTGCCAAGATCCATCCTGGCCAAAACTCGCTCCTATTTGGCAGGAGCTTATGCTGATGTCATTGAGGTATGAAGACAAATCAAAGCATTTCTCATCAAGAATATTCACCTGTGCAATATTTCAGATTGGAGTGAGAACTGAGGGAATCCAGGAAGCCCTTCTGAAGGTCGGAGATCTTCCTGACGACATGGATAGGATCACCAAGATGAAAAGAGTTCTCAAGGCTGTAAGTTCATATGTGATTTTGTATTTGATATTTCTCTTCTCTATGGCATCCATTTATGTTTATGCATCCCATCCCCAGATTGCTGAATGGAGGGCCCAGCCTTCAAAGAAGCCCCTTGCCTCGGCACATGTGAAGTTTTTCGGACAGGAGATTGCCTTTGCCAACATTGACAAACCATTCATCGATCAGATAACCGCGGTACGTGTCTTCAACTATTGCAAGATGGTTGAAACACAAAGCCTCAAGTCTTGGTCTCATATTTTGTCCACAGCTTGTCACCGGACCTGAAGTTCAGGCTTACGGAAGGAGGGCTTTGGATCAGGTGCTGGCTGGTGTGAAATTTAACTATGCTCAGCCACTGCTGGTTGCTGAGGTTCGTCGCATCCTGCCCACTACCGTCGGTCTGCCAATGGAACTCAGTTTCTATACTTCTTCTGTGATGACTGCCGCCGTTGAACGTAAGCTGGACCTCTGCTTAAATAACATTGATGTGAAAATTAATTGACATCGTTTGACCCTGTCTCTTTTCCACAGTCCAAGCCACTGTGTCACCACCTATAGGTCAGGACTTCCGTCCTTCCCAACTTCTTAAATCTGACATCAGCATGAAGGCTACATTTACTCCGAGGTGAACTGATACTTGAGTTCACCTGTTTATCAATCTACAAAAACCTAAACAACTCCATACCGAATGCCACTAACATAATTTTTTTTTTATATTTCTGTGGTTTGCAGTGTTTCCATGCATACTTATGCAGTCATGGGTGTGAATACGCCCATGGCCCAAGCAGTCGTGGTTTCAAGAAGCAAAATTCACACTATTGTCCCAGCAAAAATGGAAGCAAGACTCGACATGATCAAGGGCAACTTCAAGTTTGACTTCCTTCCTGTTCCAGGAGTCAATAAGATTGCATCTGTACTGTACGTACATTTTTCTGGCATCTTCTCGTGACATTATGTTTGCAATTTTTTCATATTTTCTGCATCCCCACAGTATTGACACTTATGCCGTTGCACGAAATGTGGAAGATCTTGCCGCTGCTAAGATAACGCCAATGATTCCAGCCGACTATTCACCACAGTCCCAAACGAGCTCATCCATGTATCCCAGGATGGCGTCCTCTATGAATGATGACAAGGTGAGTTTGAGTTCCAGTCGACTGTGTTGCCCAACCTTTTTGCAAAGTTATATTGTTCCTTCTGTTATGTTGTTTCAGTCAATGCCATCTGAGCTTGTCATAGACCCATCTGGCAAAACGAACAAACTCTTTAAGATCTTTGAGAAAACGCTGTGTGAAAAAATGGAAACCTTTGGAATCAAGGCATGCGTTGTGATGGAATCTCGCAGCGCGGCTTTCATTCGAGACGTTCCACTGTATCATGTGATTGGGAAACATTCAGCTTTTGTTGAGGTTACACCAGGCAAGTGAGATGGATGAAGTCACTGGAATAAATAATGGTATAAATGGCGGTTATATAAAAAAAATCTGTCTTTGGTTCTAGTTTCTGGACCAGAAATCGAGAAGGTTGAAATTGAGATTCAGGTTGGAGAGAAAGCAGCAGAAAAAATCATCAAAGTCATTGAACTGAGTCAAGATGACGAGACCCCTGAGGACAGGAATGTCCTGTTGAAACTGAAGAAGATCCTTGCTCCTGGTCTGAAGAACCTCACTTCCTCCAGCTCCAGCAGCTCCCGTTCTTCCAGCCGCTCAAGCGATTCTAGCTCCTCCAAGAGCTCTTCAAGTTCCTCTCGAAGAACGAGCCAGGTGGCTGACACTCTTGACCCCAATTCCAAGACATCCAGGTTACAGAAAGCCTCTAGAAAATCCTCCAGCAGCAGCAGATCCAGCAAATCCTCCAACAGCAGATCCAGTAGCAGCGGCAGCAGCAGCAGCAGGAACAGCCGTAGCGACAGCAGCAGCAGCCGTAGCAGCAGCAGCAGCAGCAGCAGCTCTCGGTCCAAGTCTAAGTCAAAGGTGAGCCACAAAATACTAAAGACACCACATCAAGTCTTGAAAAAAAATTAACTTATATTTCACCACTTCAGCACCATCGTTACAACATGAATTTCATCAAGAACCACATCCACAAGGTAATTTCTGTTGCACATAAAAAAAACATATTCCTTGATCTAATTAAATTTCTCCTTTTCTTGTTTGCAGCATGCGCCTTCTTCAACTCGTCAGGATAGCAAGAGCAGTGCCCAGAGTTTTGAGGACATCTACAATAAGGTGAGTCACATTCCAATACTAGTCACATGCATTCATTTGGGAAAAATCATTCTTAAATGTTTTTTTTTTTTTTTTTAGGATATGTACCTCTCTCGTAAAGTCACCCCATCTGTGACCATCCTTATCCGTGCCGTGAGAGCCGACCACAAGGAACAAGGATACCAGATTGCAGCTTACTTCGACAAAGCAACTTCCAGACTGCAGATCATTCTTGTCAACCTGGCTGAGAAGAACAACTGGAGAATCTGTGCTGATGGTGTGAAGCTGAGCAACCACAAGCTGATGGTAACAGTTCAACATTGTTTATAGTATTCATCCATGACTTTGATCTAGTGCTAACTGTGGCTATAACATTTTTAGGCCAAGATTGCCTGGGGTATTGAGTGCAAACAATACAAGACTGAGTTCAAGGCTGAGGCCGGCATTGTTGACAAACAGCCAGCATTCCGTATGAAGCTGACTTGGGAGAAACTTCCAAGCAACATGAAGTACTATGCAAAGCAGTAAGAGTCACTGCCTGCTTACATATTTCAAATATATTTGTTTATGGTGGAATCACATGATCGTGTTTTGTTGCTGTTTTTAAGGATCATGTACAGGGTGTCTGAGTACATTTCAAGATACGCTCTTCTGACTGGAATTGAACAGATGAGGGACAGGAATCCTTCAAATGAGCTTAAACTGACAGTGGCGGTTGTTTCAGAGCAAAGCCTGAACATTGTCTTCAAAACACCATCGGTAAAAAAAAAAAAAAAAAATCATGCTTTATCCTTCTCACTTAGATTGCATATCACAATATTTCTTATATTTACAGAGGACTATCTACAAAGAAGACATGCGTCTCCCCATTTCTCTGCCCATTGGAAAAACTGCATCAGAGCTGCAGCTGTACCAGGACAGCTGGGTTGACAGTATTGCCTACATGGTCGGCAAGGCCAATGCAGGTAAAAACATTCTCTTTCTAATTGAAAACAAAATTGAACTGGATGTTACTGATTAATATCAACCAATCTGCAAAGAAATGAAAAAAAAAAAAGAAAAAAAAATCTTAAACATAAAATTCAGCCAAAACTGTTTTTTTAACATTATTTATATATTTTTATATTATATATTATATTATATATATTTATATTTATTTATATATTTTTTATTTTATTCTGTCCAGCTGAGTGCAAAGTCATCAAGGACACAGTGGTCACGTTCAACAACAGGAAGTTCAAGGCAGAGTTGCCTCACTCCTGCTCTCTGGTTTTGGCTCAGGATAGCACCAACGAGGCTAAATTCATTGTTCTGCTGAAGAGAGACCAAGAACACGATCAGAACATGCTCATTGTGAAGATCGCAGATATGTAAGGGAGTATTCATGTCACCAAAAAGTGACACAGAAAGCCAAAGAGTCTCATTTGTTTTTCAACAGTGATGTGGAGCTGTATCAAAAGGACCGTGTTCCCATGGTGAGGGTTAACAAAGAAGAAATCCCTGTCAATAGACTGCCATACCATCATCCTACAGGTTTGCTTTCTTTTTCTTCCTCTTGATACCATCCTTCAAACATTGCAAGTGAACGCTTAACGAACAATCGGTTTATTTCAGCTGACATTCAGATCAGAAAGAGCGATGAGGGCATCTCTCTCACCGCCCAAAGTCAAGGTCTTCAGGAAGTGTATTTTGACGTCAACGTCCAGAAGGTAATTGGTTCAAAGTCAAGTGTAGCGACAAAGAAGCTAACGCTGCTGTTCATTTGTCTAGGTTAGAGTTGTGGACTGGATGAGAGGACAGATGGCTGGAATCTGCGGAAAGGCCGATGGGGAGATCAGACAGGAGTTCCGCACACCTAATACTCGCCTGGCCAAGAACGCAGTCAGCTATGCTCATTCCTGGGTTCTGCCTGCTGAGAGCTGCCGGGACAACTCAGGTAAAGCCATTACGTCTGACTTGTCCACTAACCAACTACTAACAATTGCGTGCCAACCTCTTCCAGAGTGTTACATGAAGCTTGAGTCAGTGAAGCTGGAGAAGCAGATGGTCGTCCACGGCCAAGAGTCGAAGTGCTACTCTGTAGAGCCTGTGCTGCGTTGCTTGGCTGGTTGCGTGCCGCTGAGAACCACTACCGTCTCCATTGGCTTCCACTGCCTGCCTGCTGGTGAGTCTACAAAATGCGCACAAGATGGTGCGCTAAAATTCCGAATCGACTGCTGACAACCTTTATTCTGTTGCAGATACCCGTCTGAACCGTGCTGATAGCATTTTCTCCAAGAGCGTGGATCTGAGAGAAACAACCGAAGCCCACATAGCCTGCCGTTGCACCCCTCAGTGCGCTTAATCAGTCTAATGTTTATTTCCATCAACACCATTACTTCCAATCACAATAAAGTGTAAACTTTTAAACACGCAGACCTGTGTGATGTGTGGAATTCATGTCATGTGCTGTTTTTGAACAATACAAACGTTATTCATTACAGTGCTACACGTGGCCCATTTGACAGAGGACAGATTACATACTAATTAATAAGATGTATCCTCTATATCACGTGTCACACATAAGGCCCGGGGGCCAGATACGACCCAGCACATCATTTTATGTGGCCCGCCAAGACTAATTGTGCATCAAATTTGTGTCATTACTAGAATTCCAAATTGTCTTCACTTTTAATAATACCTTTTTTTTTTTTTAATTATTATTATTTTTTTATATTTGACCAGTTTTTACTCATCTGATTTGAATACGAGTTATTTGTCAGTTTTACATCAGGGGTGTCAAGCTGATCTACAAGGTTAACACTTAAGCACTCCAGTCTTCGGGGGCCGCATTCCAACATGTTTTCCAAGTTACCCTCGTTAAGCGCACCTGCGTGAAAAGTTTTAGCCACTTTCACGTTCCGCAGGAGCTAAAACTTTTCACGCAGGTGCGCTTAACGAGGGAATCACACGGACACTCCATTAGGTACACCGCCATTTTCAAGTGTACCTAATAACAGGCCACTTTATTAGGGAACTATCATGGTCAAAGGTCACAAGTGTCAAGCTCTAGTCCTCGGGGCCGCGTTCCAATATGTTTTCCAAATTACCCTCGTTAAACACACCTGCGCGAAAAGTTTTTGGTCATTTTCACGTTCTGAAGGAGCTAAAACTTTTCACGCAGGTGGACTTAACGAGGGAATCACACGGACACTCCATTAGGTACACTGCCATTTTCAAGTGATCCTAGTAACAGGCCACTTTATTAGGGAACTATCATGGTCAAAGGTCACAGGTGTCAAGCTCTAGTCCTTTGGGCCGCATTCCAACATGTTTTCCAAGATTCCCTCGTTAAGTGCACCTGCGTGAAAAGTTTTAGCTTCTGTGGAACGTGAAAGTGGCTAAAACTTTTCACGCAGGTGCGCTTAACGAGGGTAACTTGGAAAACATATTGGAACGCGGCCCCTCGAGGACTGGAGGTCGACACCCCTGGTTTAAGTGAAAAGTGCCACACCCGCCCTCACCCCCACTTTCTGATTGGCTGGTTGATCTGTGACATCACTCGGACACTCCATTAGGTACACCGCCATTTTTAGGTGTTCCTAATAACAGGCCAATTCATTAGGGAAAAATCATGGGTGAAAACAATGAGAAAAGACCAACATGCATTTAACAGCTTGCAGCAATCTTTTTATTTTTTGGAGGCAGAAAAAAAACTTTTCATTTTTGGAACAATGAAATTAGTTAATAAAATTCCATTTATGAACTATGAAATGAAAAAGTTCATTTTTAAAGTTGTGAACTGAACTTTGAAGAAGTTAGTGTAGAAAATAAATTTTCCCAACACTGTTTTGAAACACGCCCAAGGATTTATTCTTTCTGGAGTGATATCCTTAACATTATGTCCAAGCTCATGGTGACTGTGTTCAAGTCCGAACCTCAAATTATTATTCTTGAGGTATCTGAAGTCTTCAAGACATTGAGCAAAACATATTTTATCTCATACAAGAGCATAAATAGTATAAACAAACCACCACTACCAACAAGCAAACAGATTCTTTACATTATGTAGTAAGTGCCATTAATGTGGTTTCATGGTACAAATAACACACTTTATTTTAAGCGATTAATATATTGAAGTTTGAATCAAACATTATGTAAGTTGATTTGTTGGTTATTATCACTGTCAATGTTATCATTGTAAGCACTCTTGTTAACGTACATGTGAATGTACAGTCTGTATTAAATGTATGTAGAGTCCGTCCATCCATCCATCCATCCTGTCCTGACGGGGGTCACGGGGGTGCTGGAGCCACCCAGCCATCATCGGACAGTAGGCAGGGGACAGCTTGAACAAATTCCACACATGGAGGGCCGGAGGTGGAATCGAATCCACCACCTGAGCACTCGAAGGTGGACGTGTTAACCAGTGGAGCACTGTGCCACCTTTGAACAGTACACAAGAAAAAGACATGCAGAAAAATCACCATTGTATACTGACATTATGTAGTAAGTGCCATTAATGTGGTTTTATGGTACAAATAACACACTTTATTTTAAGCGATTAATATATTGAAGTTTGAATCAAACATTATGTAAGTTGGTTTGTTGGTTATTATCACTCTTGTTAACGTGATTCAGTAATCACAGACTGCAAATTTAATAAATCTCAAGGCAAAAAACTAAATAAAAATCACACAGTGAAGGACAGACATATCTTGCACCAAAAACTGAAAATAGGATCTGAATTATTTGATTTATATTTTGCTTGTTTGCATTTATTGAAACTATTTTTAAATCTCAAGGTGAACATCTGTGTGATATTACATGCTGTTAAACATTTGTATAATTCTCATTAAAATTTTAATTTTATACTATGTCTGTCTACAAAGCCACATATGAAAGGTTTACAAACTAATGTATTGTATAGCAAAGCACAATAACAACTCTAACGTGTTGGCTTACTATTTTTACTAATGCATTTGTGTTGCAATTGATATTGTGTATGATTTCTTTAGTGAGTTAAGCAAAGGTTGAATCAAGACAATCCGACTCCCCTTGTTGAGTTACTTTGACACAACCTTTACAGATTATCATGACCTGGATGACTGAGAATGTGCATAGACGTATTGCTTTATTTGCTTATTTGTCTAAATTTCTATTCCTGCTTAATCTCCCGAACCTTTTTGCATGTGTACTTCCCCAAGTTTTAAAGTAAATTTGACTACAAATGAATCAACTGCTGCCTCGCAACAAGTGGTAAATTAAACTTTATAAGGAAAAATAATATGAGAGATTCTCCTGGTCAAAGTTTGTCTTTTTTTAAATACTGTATCTTGTGCACTACTTTGACAATTGTTGAAATGTCATGTCACCCACGGTCACACTGACCACAATCAAATAAAGCGAGCAAACAACCATAGTCATTGTGCCCTGTTGGTGTGAACTTTGAAACCAAATTTTAACTATGTGACACAGACATGATAGACACATTTTAATTTGTTAAGACTACTACTACAAATTCATTAATAAAACCTCAGTGTGAAGACAATATTTTTAGTTAAATCAAATAAAGAGTGGTGCTTAATTCCATTTGGTTCATCAAACTCATGTTATCATCCAATGAATGCAAAGGTTACAATATGTTCTTACGCCTCTGTCATAAATTATCCCTGTTTAGGGAGCTGTTGGATTTTTTATTTTTTTTTACATTGCTTTAAATAATAGACAAAAAATCTTTTGAGTTTGTGTATTTGTGTGTAAAGCAAAAATTATATTAATAATCAAATTAAAACTGACACAATTCGTCTATTCATACGCTATTAAAAAATAAACAAATTGAGAGAATTATTTAGCAAAACAAAATACAATAAAAACAATTAAAAAAGTATAATGTATAATTAGATTGAATTATACGTTATACATCTAATCTGTGAAGACGATAATTGATGTCTAATAAATAAGATTGAGCTTTAATCAAAATTCAGCTTGGGCATGAATAAATGTAACTATAATTATTATTTGTGCCCCGCGACACTCGTGAGGATAAGCGGTTCAGATAACAGATGGAAGGATGAATGCGGCATTTTCTTCTGATGGCACATTATCAAGAAGACAGCAAATATTTACAAATGATGCTTGACTTTGACCAAGTAAATAGCTGACCAGCACAATTTTTTGCTATAAAAGGCTACTTGTGAGTGCAGATCAGTACGACCCATCAGCCATGAGAGTGGTTGTGCTTGCCCTGACTCTGGCCCTTGCGGGTAAGTCTGATTCCTATTCTCCATTCTCTTTTAAGAATGCTGTTATTTCTTTTTTATATTTTATCATTGTATCAGGGGATGTTCTAACTCAGAGTTTCTTAGTATATTTAATTTCTATTTTGTTTCCAAATTTAATATTAACACTTTTTTTTTGTTGCATTTCTAGACCAATAGTAAATTTTGATTAACTATATAATTAATTGTGCATTTGTGTTCTATTCCTTTTAGCCTGTCAGCATAACTTCGGTAAGTTTGACAATTTTCACAAACAATAGGTCATGCCTGTCATCTCCAAAACATTTATTGCATGCATTGATGTTGACTTTTTTTAGCCCCTGACTTTGCTGCCGGTAAGACCTATGTGTACAAATATGAGACAATGCTCCTTGGCGGTCTACCGGAGGAAGGATTGGCGAGAGCTGGACTTAAAGTGAGCAGCAAAGTCTTGATCAGCGCCACTGACCAGAACATGTTCATGCTGAAGGTGAAGTACAATCGAGCAGTGTGATAGTCAAGCAATACCTTCGAGAGAAAAGCAGAACGGTTTACCCCTGTGTCTGAAACTGCAGCTTGCTGAACCCGAGTTCTTCGAGTACAGCGGTGTTTGGCCCAAGGATGCTTTCACGCCGGCCGCCAAGCTGACTTCAGTCCTGGCGCCTCAGCTTATGATCCCCATCAAGTTTGAGTACTCCAACGGTGTTGTCGGCAAGATGTTTGCACCCGAAGGAGTCCCAGTTATGGTGCTGAACATCTACAGAGGTATCCTGAACGTCCTGCAACTCAACGTGAAAAAGACAACAAATGTCTACGAGATGCAGGAGGTAAACATACTTACGTTGCTTATGTCTCATATCACAGCAGATTATAAAATGCCTTTTTTTGTTCCAAGGCCGGAGCTCAGGGTGTGTGCAAGACTTTCTATGCCATCAATGAAGATGAAAAGGCTGAACGCATCCTCCTGACAAAGACCAGGGATCTGAGTCAATGTCAGGAAAGGATCCAGCGAGACATCGGGTTGGCCTACACTGAGACGTGTGACAAGTGTCAGCGGGTAACTATAATCAATCTTTATAATAACTATAGGTAGAGAAATACGGTGATGTGCTAAGGAACTATTTGTCCTCCAGGATTCCAAGAACTTCAAAGGAGGAGCTGCATACAACTATGTTCTGAAGTCCGTTCCCAATGGTGTCATGATCATGGAAGCATCTGTCAATGAGCTGATTGAGTTCACGCCTTTCAAAGAGATGAATGGAGCTGCTCAGATGGAGACCAAGTATGAAAAAAAAAGATCTTTATCAAAAAAATAGAAAACTACCAAGCAGTGAATAATTTTTTTTTTTTAATCTCACTCTTCCCAAGGCAACGTTTGGTTTTCGTCGAGGTCCAGAATAGTCCCATCGTGCCCGTGAAAACCGAGTATCGTCAACGTGGATCCCTCCAGTACGAGTTCTCCAGAGAGATGCTGCAAACACCCCTTCAGCTTGTGAAAATCACCAACCTTCAAGCTCAGGTACGTCATTAAACATTTGGGGGAGATCAACAAAGTCTACAAGGAGAAATTGGATTCCTAGCATGTGCATTCATTTCTTTATAGATCGCCGAGGTTCTGAACCATCTCGTCACTAACAATGTCGAGAGGGTCCATGACGATGCCCCTCTCAAATTTTTGGAGCTCATTCAACTCCTTCGTATGGCCAAACTTGAAGATATCCAAATGCTCTGGAGCCAGCACAAGACAAAACCTGAATACAGGTACATTTGAATAAATAATAAAAATAAAAAAGGCAAACGGGAATTGACCTATGATTATCTTCCAGGCAGTGGATCTTGGACGCGCTTCCTTCCGTTGGAACTCCTGTTGCTCTGAGATTCATCATTCAGAAATTTGAGTCTGATGAACTCAGACTTTATGAGGTTGCTCAAGCTTTGATTGCCTCTGTTCATATGGTGACCGCCAGCGATGAAGTCATTGAGATGTACCAGGTGAGTAAAACCGCCCCCCACACTCGTAATGTTGTGTTTTGATTGAATAAGAAACATTCCAAGATCTGCTTTCTTCCAGAGCTTGAGAGACAACATCAAAATCAGGAAGAACCCAGCTCTGACTGAGATTGTATGGCTCGGCTATGGTACCATGATTTCAAAATATTGTTCCAACAGAACTGTCTGCCCTGTTGAGCTGGTCAAGGTGAAATGACCTAGCATTTTTTTTTTGGTCTGGTTAATTCTATTTCCAAATGAGGGATAAATCAATCCTGTCCTTTTCTCAAACAGCCCATCCACGACCGTCTTACGGAGGCTATCTCCAAGAGCGACAAATGGCAAATCATTTCCATTTTGAAGGTGTTGAGTAACGCTGGGCATCCAATGAGCCTGAAGCCAATCACCAAGGTCCTTCCCATTCATGGCACGCCAGCTAAAAGCCTACCCACCAGAGTTCACGCTGAAGCAATCATGGCATTGAGGAACATCGCCAAGAAGGAACCACGCATGGTATATCTGCAACGCTTCAAACACATACATTCCTGCGCTGAGGTCATCTCTGGAGGTTTTGTCATTATCCAAACTAACCACTTAAACCTCCCGACCCTAAATTAGGTCCAGGAACTGGCTCTTCAGCTCTACATGGACAAGTCTCTTCACCCTGAGCTCCGCATGCTTTCGTGCATCGTTATCTTCGAGACCCGACCTCCGGTGGGCTTGGTGACAAGTCTCGCTAACCTTGTGAAGATGGAGGAAAACTTGCAAGTGGCCAGCTTCACCTACTCTCACATGAAGTCCCTGACCAGAAGCACCGCCCCCAACCACGCTGCCATGTAAAAGCCGTCTCGAGACACACATGATGTGATTTGTCTTGCACAAACTAATGTTAGCAATTCTATTACAGCGCCTCTGCTTGCAACGTCGGAGTCAAAATTTTGGGCAGGAAACTGGACAGACTGAGCTTCCGCTTCAGCAGGGCCATTCAGATGGGATTTTACAGCAGTAAGCGCCATACAGTATTTTATGTGCCAACAATTTGCTTATTGCTGCTAACTAAACGCATTTACCCAGACCCCTGGATGCTTGGAGCTGTTGCCAGTACTTTCTACATCAATGATGCTGCCACCGTTTTGCCGAGAACCATTGTGGCTAAGACCAGTGCCTACATTGCTGGAGCTGCTGCTGATGTTCTTGAAGTAATATTCTAAAATGTGAATGACTAGAATAAAAATTCAGATTGACAGTATTGACAATTTGCTAGGTTGGAGTAAGAACTGAGGGACTCCAGGAGGCTCTTCTGAAAAACCATGCCTTGGCTGATGATGTGAACAGAATCACTAAAATGAAGCGTGTCATCAAAGCTGTAAGCCGTCAATATCGTTCAGATAGTATAGATACCATACAATGAAGATCTGTCCTAAGTTGGGTTTTATTTTGGCTGCAACAGCTGGTTGACTGGAGGGCCATGCCCAACAGCAAGCCACTGGCCTCCGTCTATGTCAGGTTCTTCGGACAAGAAATTGCTTTTGCCGACATCAACCAGGAATTGGTTAAACAGGCTACCGCGGTAAGTAGTGAACCGAGTCTCAAATGACTTACAATGAATGACTTTGCATTGAGATGCATTCTTTCTGCCCAGCTGGCCAATGGACCGTATGTTCAGGAGCTTGGTCGGGATGCTATCAAATCTCTGCTGTCAGGTGTTTCTTTCCGCGCGGCTAAGCCCGTGCTGGCAACCGAAGTGAGGCGCATCATGCCAACAACTGCTGGATTCCCAATGGAGCTCAGCCTGTACACTGCTGCTGTGGCTGCTGCCTCTTTCAAACGTATGTACTACCTTTCAAACTCGACTTCTGTTGATGTCGATGATGAAGTTACAACCCAAGAGAAAAAAACAAAATGACTTTTTTGCAGTGAGGGCAACCGTAACTCCAGCTCTGCCGGAGCCCATCCAGTTCCGCCAGCTCCTGAAGACCAAGATTGAGTTGATGGCTGAAATCAAACCAAGGTTCATACCAATCTGACAATGAAGTCAAACGTCAGTCATCCTTTGGATCAATCATCACATTTGAATTGCGTCTTCTCCTTCTAGCGTTGTTGCAAACGTGTTTGCCGTGATCGGAGTGAACACCGAAATTCTCCAGGCTACTGTCTACTCAAGAGCCAAGATCGACGCCATTGTACCAGCCTCCATTTCAACCAGACTCGACATCAACGAGGGTCAATTTAAATTTGCGGCTCTCCCTGTTCCTGCACCTGAAGAGATTGTGGCTGTCGAGTAAGAATTGACTTTCATTTTAAACACAGTCCAGTCTTCAATTTGACAGAACCAAGATTGTGATCCTTTGACAGGGTTGAGAGCATTGCTGTGGTGAGAAACGTTGAAGATATTCCTAATGCCAGAAGGACTCCGCTTATTCCTACCGACTACGTGAGACCAGACTCAAGGGAGATCCTCACCTCAAACACATCCCCTTGGTCTGATAACGTGGTAAGCTTTCAAATACCAGACAGGAACACGCATCTACTGAAACAGACTACCATTTACCTGTCTGTCTTCCTTTCAATAGCGTGCATCTTCAGAGGTCCTTCCAGATGACATGGAAGATTTCAGACCCTTCAGAAGCCGTGCATTTTCGAAAAAGTACTGCTTCCAAGCTTACGGAACTGGACTGAAGGGCTGTGTCAAGGTTGCCACGGCCAATGCTGGGTTTATCAGGGACATTATGTTGTACAGATTGGCTGGAAAACATTCTGCCTCACTGTCAGTCAAGCGCAGTAAGTGAAAGAATTCTCAAAAAGAATGGATTTGGAAAAAATGAACTCATTTCATGTTCATCTCAGATGAAGAGGAATCCATTGAAAGACTGGAGATGCTGGTTCAAGTTGGACCAAAGGCCGCAGAGAAGATCATCAAGAAGATCAGTCTGATTGAAGATGACGACACCGATGCTGGAAAACCAGTCTTGATGAGGCTCCAAAAAATTCTGAATGGCACGTCTTCCTCCTCTTCTTCAAGCAAGTCCTCCTCATCTTCAAAGAGCAGCAGCAGCAACAGCAGATCCGATAGCAGATCCAGTAGCAGCAGCAGCAGCAGAAACAGTCGCAGCAGCGGCAGCAGCGGCAGCAGCAGCCGCAGCGACGACAGCAGCCGCAGCGACGACAGCAGCAGCAGCGGCAGAAGCCGCCGCCACGGCAGGAAACACAACGTCCACAGCACCAGCAGAAGGAACAGCAGACACAGCGGGTTTACTCGAAGCAGCTCTGCGTCTAGTCTGGAATCCCTCTTCAGCGCAAGCTCTAGTTCCTCCCGTTCCAGTCGTCACGTCTCGGCAGTAAGTATCCCAAAACAGACTTTTTGGTTTGGGCGGACAACTACAGAGTCTCTGAATTATCTTCTTTGCAGCGAGTTAACCTCAAGCGCACCTTCGAGAGGAACCACAAGAAGGTATGTTCGCATGGTGCTTGGTCACGTTGATGAAGGTGCAGAATTCATTTTTACATTCTCATGTTGTTGCAGTCCCAAGATAATGGATTTTCTCAGAAGAGCAGAAGCAGCGCCTCCAGCTTTGAGGCCGTCTACAACACGGTTGCAACTAGATCTTTTCGACCGTAACGATCGATCATACTTCATTCAAATCTTTTGGCTAATCTTTTGTTTTTCTTCTTCTAGAACAAATTCCTCGGCAGTGACACCGCTCCTGCCTTTGTTGTCATCCTGCAAGCTGTGAGGACCGACGGCAAGCTCCAGGGATACCAAATCACTGGCTACGCAGACAAGGCTAATGCTCGACTTCAGATTATCCTGGCTACCCTGGCTGCTGAGAACAACTGGAGGTTCTGCGCTGATGGTGTTGTGCTCAGCAAGCACAAAGTCACAGTGAGAGACAATTTACCTAGCATTCCCACCTTTCCAATTCAAAAATCTTCATCAACTGCTACATGATATCTATCTATGTGTCTCAAAAGGCCAAACTGTCTTGGGGTGAGGCATGCAAAGAGTATGACATGACAGTCACCGCTGAAACCGGTCTTCTTGGTCCAAGCCCAGCAGCTCGCCTCAGAATGACATGGAATGAACTACCATCTAAATTCCAACGCTATGCCAAGAGGTACGCAAGCTCAATTGCAACACAACAGCTGAATGTTGTGTTAACGGTACTCAAATCTTCCAACACAGAGCATATGAATACATTCCTGATTACGTAATGGACAGCTTCATTCGAGAAAAGGACGAGAACAGCGTCAAGCAGTTGTCATTCACAGTGGCTGCCACATCTGAAAGAACCTTGGATCTGATCTTCAAGACACCAAGAGTATGAACAATACAGTTCTGGACTTGTTTCAAAAGACCATTCCTAACCATTTGACGATTCTGCTTACAGCGCAGCATCTATAAACTGGCTTGGCGTCTCCCCCTTGCTCTGCCGCTGGAGGAGATAACGGGACTCACACCTTTTGATGACCTGGCTGATAAAGTCCGTTATTTGGTCTCCAAGGCTGGCGCAGGTAGTAGACAGCAACTAAAACACTTGAGCCGCAATTAATTCATTATGCACTCAACTGTTTTCTTCTTCTGTTCCAGCTGAATGTAGCTTGAGCGGAGACACGGTGACCACCTTCAACGACAGGACGTTCAAGATTGAGATGCCTCAGTATTGCTACCAAGTTCTGGCTCAGGACTGCAGTGAGGAGATGAAGTTCATGGTCTTGCTGAGGAAAGATGACAATGTGCGCAACCACATTAACGTTAAAATCGCTGACATGTAAGTTGAAACAAGAAGACGTCGAACTTCGATCATAATGCAAAAAATAAAAAAAAACATGACTCTACCTTTTCAGTGATATCGACCTGTACCTGAAGGACAGCGAAGTGGTCGTGAAGGTTAACGGAAGAGAGGTGCCCACCAGCAATCTGCCGTATCAGCACCCAACAGGTTACTCACCATCATTACCCTTAAATGTGTCATGTCACACTGCTGTAAAAGTCCTTTCAACACAAAGACATTTTTTTTTTTTTTCAGCCAAGATTGTGATCAGACCGAATGAAGATGGCATCTCTGTCTACGCCCCAGGCATGGGACTGCAGGAAGTATTCTATAACAAGGATTCTTGGAAGGTAAAACTCTTAAAAGGTTCACCTTTAATTGATGATCACCAGATTTGTTTTCCAGGTGATTGAATGCTTCATTCCATGTTTCCATGCAGATTAAAGTTGTGGACTGGATTAAGGGACAGACTTGTGGACTTTGTGGAAAGGCTGATGGGGAGCGAAGACAGGAATACCGCAATTCCAACGGACGTGTGACAAAGAACCCCACCAGCTTTGCTCATTCCTGGGTTCTGCCAGCCGAAAGCTGCCAGGACACCACACGTAAGATACAATACATAAAACATTCCATTGGAAAGAAAGGAATTTGCCTTACTTTGGAACTTTCACTTCTTTCCAGAGTGTCGCATGAAGCTTAAGTCTGTGCAGCTGGACAAGCTTATAAATGTCCAGGGTCAGGAGAGCAGATGTTTCTCTGTTGAGCCTGTACTGCGTTGTCTGGATGGCTGCTCCCCGGTCAAGACCACAACCGTCACCGTTGGATTCCACTGTCAGCCATCTGGTGAGTACTTAACAAATGATGAAGCCGCAGAAGAATAAAGCATTTTCTCATAATGTTCTCATCTTGTGTACACAGACCGCAGCAGGATCCCCCAGGACTTCTACAACTACAGCGTGGATAGGAGGGAGACAACCCAAGCCCACCTTGCTTGCAGCTGCACTCAGTGCGCATAAAAATCTTTAGTCTCTCACTTCGTCTCGAAGTTTTAAATGTAATATTAAATAAACTGCATCTCAAAACGATCTTGCTGCTGTGGAGTTATTCAATTGCAAACATGGTTTCATAAATGCAATATCTAACTCTTTCAACAATGAGCTGAATTAATACCAAACAAGACATGTAATACAAAACAAGGTATGAAGATAGTCTGAAGAAAACACTGCACACATTTTACAAAAAGGAAATCACACTACAAGGGGTATCATATCCTGCCTGGTATTATGTAGCATCTAAATTCACAAGTACTTATTTCATTGTTATTTAATGACGACCATTTGTATTTCAAAACTGGAAGGTTGTGGGTTCAAACCCCGGCCGGGTCATACCAAAGACTATAAAAATGGGACCCATTGCCTCCCTGCTTGGCACTCAGCATTAAGGGTTGGAATTGGGGGGTTAGATCACCAAATGATTCCCGAGCGCGGCACCGCTGCTGCTCACTGCTCCCCTCTCCCCCAGGGGATGGATTAAAATCAAATGGGGATGGGTTAAATGCAGAGGACAAATTTCACCACACCCAGATGTGTGTGTGACGATGATCATTGGGACTTTGACTTTGACTTAACTAGGCTCAGGGTTAGAAGTTAATTCAAAAAAACAATATAAATGATATAACTATATAAACTAATAAATACCTCATTCATGTATACCAATTAGTGCCAATCACTGGATGCAAAAGGAAAAGTCAACCATAAGACTGCAGCAGGTTGTTTCACCCAAAATGAAAAAAATAAAATGCTGCAGTCTTATGGTTGACTTTTCCTTTTGCATCCATTTTGGGTGAAACAACCTGATCACGTGTTCTCAAAGCATATCTTATTTTTTCCTAATTTAGTTTCCGATGTACTCTTATGATATCTATATCTTAGCCATAGACATTTTGTTAGCCATTGCTTTGAAACTTGCATAGCTTTTTAACCCCACATATTTTTAGTCAAATATCTGATGATGAAAAATAGTGTTAAAAAAAAAAGTTAGCAAGTCGAGGGTGTTCAATCCTTAATTGGACTAAATGAAACATAAAATAATCATTATATCTACATTCCACTCCGGAAATCTGCAACATCAGCATCCGCTTGATATAGTCAAGTCAAGTTTATTTGTATAGCCCTAAATCACAAACAGTCTCAAAGGGCTTCACATAGCCAAAATTGACAATTATTCTCAAAGCATCCCCTGATCTTAAGCTTCCAAAAGGGCAAGGAAAAACTAAAAAAAAAACCCTGCTAGGGGAAAATGAGAAACCTTGAGAAGGGACCACAGATGGAAGGATCCCCCTTTCAGGATCACCAGGTTGTAATGGATGCAGAGAGGGCACAAGTAATACATAATATGAAAATCAATGAAAAAAAATGGATGTCGGAGGTGCCCTCGATTGTCCTGGCAGTGTCTTCAAGGAGGTTGAGCTGCAGTTTCTTCATCTTGAATTGGTCCCCGAGAATCCAACTAGCCGCTATCAGCTTTTGAGCCACCATATAAACTTTCTTTTTGAAATGAAAAAGAAAAAGGTGCACAGTCCAAGTAAAATCCTAACACAAAAGTACAAAAGAAAACACTTCACTGGTTTCTTTTATATCAAACAAATTGTTTTAGGTTCTTTACCTGACATGTTTCGGCGGTTTCTTCCGCCTTCATCAGAGTGTCACAGATGTGATAGTGACGCGTCAGTCTTTATCAGCTGATGGATGAAGGCGTGGCTCACCTGTCAGATTTGACAGGTAAGCCACGCCCTCTGCTGTCCATTTGCCTCTCCGGAATGCTGTTCCAGGTTGTAGAGAGCATATAGGCTCCCTCATCCCTGTTGATGGTCCTCGGGCCCCGCTTGCGGATCTCAATGGCCTCCCTGATGCAACGCTGATGTTTATTTTCTTCAGTGCGGATGACTCTGGCCTTTTCCCAGTCCATGATGTGCTTTTCTCTTTTACAGTGATCGGTTATGGCTGACTTGTGCTCCTGTTCTGCTTGTAGTTTTATTGCTCTTGTTTGTCTTGTTGCCGTCCGTCTCCTTCTCACACTCCTTCTTGTGTTCTATTTTTCTTGTGATGAAGTTCCTCCCTATGATTTATTGCATGATTTGCATGCTGACGAAAAAACGAGCCCGCTACAGGAACCGCCCGAGGTTCAATCTACGCTGCCGAGACGAAGAGGTAACGCCGGCCAGCCTGACAATCAAGAACCCAATCCCGACCAGGAACGCGGAAAGGATTATCAGAAGAGTGCGGATGACTCTGGTCAAAGAACGGATACGCTGCACAACCAACAAACTCAACAACGATGAACTACAGCGGCTGACGGAACAATTCAAACACCGGTATGCCCTGGACAACAACACAGAAACCCCCTCCGTGAGTCGTCACCTTATCGTGGTGGAGGGGTTTGCGTGCCCCTATGATCCTAGGAGCCATGTTGTCGGGGGCTTCATGCCCCTGGTAGGGTCACCCATGGCAAACGGGTCCTAGGTGAGGGGTCAGACAAAGCACGGCTCACCCAAGCCCCGTATGACGAAAAACACAAATGGACTTAGTTTTCCCTCGCCCGGACGCGGGTCACCAGGGCCTCCCTCTGGAGCCAGGCCTGGAGGCGGGGCTCGAAGGCGAGCGTCCGGTGGCCGGGCCTTCGCCCATGGGGACCGGCCGGGCATAGCCCGAAAAGGAAACGTGGGTCCCCCTTCCCGTGGGCTCACCACCTGTGGGAGGGGCCGAAGGGGTCGGGTGCAATGTGAGCTGGGCGGCAGCCAAAGGCAGGGACCTTGGCGGTCTGATCCCCGGCTGCAGAAGCTGGCTCTTGGGACACGGAATGTCACCTCTCTGGCTGGAAAGGAGCCCGAGCTGGTGTGCGAGGCAGAACAATTCCGACTAGATACAGTCGGACTAGCCTCCACGCACAGTTTGAGCTCCGGTACAAGCCCTCTCGAGAGGGGCTGGACTCTCTTCCACTCTGGAGTTGCCCACGGTGAGAGGCGTCGAGCAGGTGTGGGAAAAAACAACTGTGCAATTAAATAAAATAAAATAAAAAAAAAACCTGACACGTTACAACTTGCCGTAAACCGAGGATCCCTGAATGGTACAAATGGTCTTTTACTATTATTATTATTATTATTGTTATTATTATTATTACTATTATTATTATTACTACTACTACACACCACAAAGACAGGACATCAGATCTAAATTGACTATTGTAATAAAATATTTCTGAACCCCCCAATAACGTTATAAAGATATACAGCTGTTAAAATAAATAAAAACATAAATAAATACATCCATCCATCCATCCATACATACATAAGTACTAAATAATTGTAGAATTGTGTTCAACATTATCTAAACTGTTTTTAAATTGCTGTACACAGGATTATACATGTCACAAATTAATTCACTTCAATAAATATTTTGCAATCCTGACGTAACAGGAGTTTTTAATTCAACATTGTGTTAATTACTTTGTCGTGGTAGTAGTGCACTAACCTGGCAACCGAGACCAATGCTACAACATTGGTAACACTTGTTCAGTAACGCAGCAGATAAATAGGAGGCTATATATTCATATGTCTATATAATTACTCTCATCATTAATGTATGATGCAGTGCAGGAAATCACAATCAGTCTACAATAATGAACATCTTGTTAAATGAGCATAATTGTAGAGCATTTCTGACACAGCTATTTGCACAACACAACATCACTGCACATGGTTCACATCTTCGAAATGTTGGCCAGCTTCAGTCACTAACTGGCCCGGCGGGACCTCCTGTCAACTCTGATGCGCTAAGCAGTGGATTCTCCATTCTCTTTTAAGAATGCTGTTATTTCTTTTTTATATTTTATCATTGTACCAGGGGATGTTCTAACTCAGAGTTTCCTAGTATATTTAATTTCTATTTTGTTTCCAAATTTAATATTAACACTTTTTGTTGTTGTTGCATTTCTAGACCAATAGTAAATTTTGATTAACTATATAATTAATTGTGCATTTGTGTTCTATTCCTTTTAGCCTGTCAGCATAACTTCAGTAAGTTTGACAATTTTCACAAACAATAGGTCATGCCTGTCATCTCCAAAACATTTATTGCATGCATTGATGTTGACTTTTTTTAGCCCCTGACTTTGCTGCCGGTAAGACTTATGTGTACAAATATGAGACAATGCTCCTTGGCGGTCTACCGGAGGAAGGATTGGCGACTCATCTGCAAACTCGACGAGCTGGGCCTCAGTACCTCCCTCTGCAACTGGCTACTGGACTTCCTCTGTCAGAGGCCTCAGGTGGTGCGTGTTGGCGACAAAATCTCCGCCAGCATCACGCTGAGCACGGGGGCCCCCCAGGGCTGCGTGCTCAGTCCATTGCTCTTCACCCTGCTGACGCATGACTGCACTGCGACCTACAGCGACAACCGCATAGTGAAGTTTGCTGACGACACGACTCTGGTGGGTCTCATCACGAAGGGCGAGACTCGGTACAGGTCGGAAGTTGACCTTCTGACCACGTGGTGCAGGGACAACAACCTCCTGCTGAACGTCAATAAGACCAAGGAAATCATTGACTTCCGGAAGGGTCACACAACACACCTGCCGCTGATCATCGACGGTGCTGTGGTGGAGAGGGTGAGCTGCACCAAGTTCCTGGGGGTGCACATCAGTGAGGACCTCTCCTGGTCCGCAAACACCTCGTTACTGGCAAAGAAAGATCAGCGCCGCTTGTACTTCCTGCGGAAGCTCAGGCGTGCACGTGCTCCTCAGGCAGTCCTGTCTACATTCTACCGTGGCACCATTGAGAGCGTCCTCACCAGTTGCATCGCTGTCTGGGGTGGTAACTGCACTGAACAGAACTTGAAGGCCCTGCAGCGCATAGTGAATACGGCTGGTAAGATTATTGGTGCTTCGCTCCCCTCCCTGAAGGACATTTACACCTCCCATCTCGCCCGCAAGGCAACCTCGATTGCCAGAGATGTGAGTCACCCGGCTCACTCTTTGTTTGACCTTCTGCCCTCTGGGAAGAGGTACAGGAGCCTGCGCTCCCGCACCACCAGACTCGCCAACAGCTTCTTTCTCCAGGCTGTTAGGGCCCTGAACTCGCTACCCCCTTCTGCGTAGCGTGCGGCACTGTTGCGCTATTTTCGGGAATGTCTGCTGTACGCGCACTTGCTCCTTTTTTTTCTGCTCCTCTTATTTATTTATTGTTGTGTTATTTATACATTATTTATTCAGCACGCTTTTGTTATACTTGTTTACTTGTTTGTGTGTTGTGACCCATGTCTTGTCACCGTGGGATAGGGGGGAACGAAATTTCGGTTTCTTTGTGTGTCTTTGGCATGTGGAGAAATTGACAATAAAGCTGACTTTGACTTTGATGAAGGCGGAAGAAACCGCCGAAACATGTCAGGTAAAGAACCTAAAACAATTTGTTTGATATAAAAGAAACCAGTGAAGTGTTTTCTTTTGTACTTTTGTGTTAGGATATCAAAGCCCTGACTCCCAAGGAGGTGCACAGTCCAAGAAAGAATTCTGTGTTAACGAGTGTCATTTCAATAATATAATATAAAAGAAACCAGTGAAGTGATTAAAAAAGGAAAAACAAAATGAACTTAGTACAATTACAAAAGAAAACATTTCTCTATAAAATCTATACAGGAATAATCTGAATGTGGGGAAAAAAGCTAACCAAGTCCTACAAAATTCCTTTGAAATCAATACACGCACGTACACGTACATACATACATGTTCCCCTAGGAGTAAATACTTTGGAATTCATTGTAGCTAAGAGACTCACCTACAATGTTCACTCACTGACACGAGTCAGTGAGTGAACATTGTAATTGATCTTTATTGATTAACTTCTCAGATTGAGCCATGCTCCCATGAGAGCGCGAGGTTGCTATGGTCGCCACCGCTGATCCACCATTTGTGCTTCGCCGCTAAGAAGCTGGTGTCACCCGTATCTTCACTTTTCTTGGGTTTGGTCGAGCTGAAAGTCAGACCATCGACCATCACAAGCCACTCACTTGGGGAGATTCTACCATCCAATATTAAAATCTGCATCAGGTTTACCTGTTTTCACAAATGAAGCTTAGTGTGTGAAGCAGGTCTGATGTGGAGGATGCTACACTTGGTGCGTGTCCAAGGGTGGGGGAGGTGCTGGACCTTTCTGGAAGCAATGCTCTACTGGATTCTGTTTCAGCTAATGAAGAGATCAGGAAAAAATATTGACTCTCACTATGAAATTGCCTTATTGGTCCCATTTGAAAAGGTGAGCATAGCAGGGGTGACAATGATTTTGGAAAATCAAAGTTCCAAATATTATATACCATCAAATTTTTGGTTTTATCCATGCATATAAATATACACCTATACGTACCTATGCATATACGTACATAAACATATACGTACATATAAATATATATGCATACATTCATACACGTACTCGTATACGTACATACATATACATACGCACACACCACATGCACACCAGAGTAATCAGCAACATGTGCAGTGAATACAAAAGAAACTCACATATCTGAAAGGCGCATTGCGACTTTGACCTCTGTGGTTTCTTGGAGTCAGCAAAAGGGCTCAAGTTTAAAATCTGTTGTTTGAGCCACATGGCACGATCTTCCTCAAAAGTCTTTCTCTGAGAGCACAAGATAAATAAACGTGCTCAGCATGATTCAACATCAATATGCATTTTGGTGCCACTTCTTGTAATCACCTCTTGACTCAGTCGAATTGCTGCCTCTGTGAAATTCCTCCTCTCCCTCTCAAAGTTCTTCTTTTGGTCCTCCAAGTTCTTCCACTCGTCTCGGAGACTATCCTTCTCTTGGAACATGTGACAGTCGCTCAGCATAGACGACTCCACACAGTAAGCGCCGAGTTTTTGCTACCAGAGGAAACAATTACAGAGAGCGTTTGACAATCCCGCAACACACAGTGTCATGTCTTACCTGCAGGAGGTGCTGCTGTTCCTGAATGTAGTCTTTACACTGCCGAACCACAAGTCTTAGTTTGTCCATTTCATTTGATGTTTCCTGAGGACCATTATCAATGTCTTCGCTGTAATCTGTCGAAGCCAATGACAAAAGATGCTCAGTTGTGCTACTTGAACCCAAATCTTTTAACAGCCTCTCTATTTTAAAGAAAAACAGTATGCAAAGAAGGGGAGCTGCATTTTCATGGTCAGATTCTGATGAAGTCACTTTTGATACTGATGCCTTTGCTTTTGGCTTGCTTGAAGTCAGCGTTTACAGTGCCCAACTAGGAACTTTGTTAAAACAGTCAAGAAGACTGCAACTACCTCGGCTGTCCAGTCTCTCCATGTGGTTCTTTAGTCTTCTCCACTGACGTCCAACACTGTTGGTCAGCTTCTCCCGGGTCTGAATACTAAACGGCTCCACACTCTCCTGACAGGAATCAATCCCTTCTTCCACATCTGAGTCCACCTGTAGAAACAAAACCATGCTCTTCCGTCAATCCAGTTTAGTGCTCATTAGACAGTGTACCAGTTAATTGTGGGGATTCATTCCAGACTCACGTACAATAAAGAACAATTATGTATAGGTGGTAGTATCAATAATTAGTTTCTTTAATATACTGCTTTCATTGTTTGTATTATTATCATCATTCTTTGTTGTGAAAAGTGCCATAAAAATAAAGTTACATTTTTTTTTACTTACTTCTAAAGTACCATTGTCCTGTTTGTCACCTTTGTCAGTTGACCTCCTGGAAGTGAGAATGCCCATCATTTCATTTTTCATCTGCTTCAAAACCTTTCTCAATTCAGCATTTTCTAGCAGTAGATCCCGCTGCCTGCTCTCGTAGTCCTTTAGCAGAGTTTTGTACATCTCCCCCTCGTGCCTGCAGTGAACCACACAACTCATCAAATGCAAGATATTTGACTGGTTGTCTGGTGTTAACAATGCAACTTACTTTGCTTGCGTCTTCTCGGTCTTCCAAAGGCTCCGCCTGCCATCAGTTCTTTCGAGTTTGTTTGATACATCAATAGCTAAAAGCGACACAACGTCATATTCTGCACATTGCTTATTTACACAGTGATGGTGCAAATGAAGATATCTAACCAAGTCTCTTCTCCTTTTTGTCTACCAGGAGCTGATTGAGTCTCTCTTTCAGTTTGTTAAACTCCCTCTCTTTCCTCTTCGTCTCGTGATTGTACTGGCTGGCCCGACTGGAGACGATGTTCTGCAGCTTGTGAATCTGGAACATACAAGTTGGACGTGGTCAACAGGTGTGATTTGCCATGTGACTTGTAATGTACTTTCTGGCTTTTACATTCGGTGCTGCATAACTGGTAGCAAATACACTACAGAAGGGATTTACAAGACTTGAGCGTTGTGTTTTGTTCAGACGGCTGCATATGTCGAGTCTTAAAGCACCTCTTCCTTGTCGTTTTTCAAGCCATTCTGCAAAGTCTTCACTTTCAGCTGGAGCTGTCGTTCCCGCTCATGAAGCCCGGTGTTTTCTCTTTTGGCAACTTCAAGCTGCTCCTATAAAAACAACATAGCATTAAGAGAGTAAATTGAAAGCAAAGTTGTGAATTCTAACATGGTTAAATACAGTCCTAGCACAGTTTTTGGCAAAAGTGTGTGCACTTCAGAAGAACAGACATGAATAGTGACGCTTCAACATATGGAATTGAGAATTCCATTCAAAAACATGAACAGTTGACATAAATAATTAGGATATCCAAAAATAAAGCAATAAGCACAAATTTTGTGAGTTAAAACAGTCAATGTCAAGGATGTGTTTTGTAGTTTGATGAATTTTTTTTTTTTTTTCATTGGGAGGTGTAGAGCTCGAGGCGTGCTACTACGCTAAACCACCAGCAGAGAGTAGGCGGGGACCTATTTTAGGTTTAAGAATCACCTTTAACCGCGTGATGGTGAGCTGCAGTGAGTCCACATTATTGCTGGATTTCAACTGCTCCATCTCCATGTTCTCCACGGTTTGGAGGTCTCTGCGATGCAGCTGAAGCAGGTCGTACATGCAGTTGAGTACCAAGACGATGTTCACGTCCGTGCTGCTGCCCGACTGCGCCCACACTGGTGGAAGTCCCAGTGATAACAACTCCTGTGAAATGGAGGAAGCCAAAATAATCTTACACTGCTATACAACAATTGGTGAAAATGTAAGAAGCTAATCCCAATGCACAGTCTTTTTGCTCATCTCGATCAGATGTCACCAACCTGATTGATATGTGTTACACATTCTGGCACGTTGTGCTCAGTGCAGAAGTTCGTAAACATTTGGGACTTTCTGTGCAGAGGCAACGGTGACTGGTCCAATTGGCCCATCAAGGAAGGTGTTTGACATCTGACAGGGCTGCTGCAAACGTCATTGACATCTGAAGAAACAATGTCTGTTAGATACATAGCGTGCATGCGAAGCAAGTTTCAGAATAGCTTGAATTGGTACTTAAAATAATTTAAACAGTTTCCTGTGATCATTATTTTGTCTGAGAAAATTAAAAGCTGTTTATAGATCTGAACAAAACTGGTTTACAGAACATTACAGAACATATATTGTTTCCGTGATAAGTTCCATTGTTGAAGCAATTGAGGTTACTGCTGGCAAATGTAGACGCACACACAGGCTAATAATAGACTTAACAGCCTATAATTGGCTTTTGGCTAGAAAAGAAGCACATGAAAGCGGTTGACACAATCGAGGTGACTGATCCACATTAATTTATTGGTGGGCTGATTATGACGCATCGTAATCCATGACAGTAGCGTGGAAACAAACTTCTTCTTTTCACGTCTTGTAAATTGCATTTAGTGACACAAATTTATGTAAAACAATACAATATATGTAAAACAATGCAACAAAGACTTCAAAAGCTGCTGTTTGATGTTAACTTTAGTTTGAAAGCTTCATACTGTCATACAGAATTTACCAGAGCTCATAAATTCAACAGTAGTTTCATGCAAAAAAAAAATTACTACACAATTTGATGATTCTAACTTACAGCTAGTCAAGATGATCACAAGAGTGACAATCCAGAGATTGAAGCACTGCGTCTGGTGGTCAGGAGGGATAAAACAGAACTACAAATTCACCAGCTCAACCATTTTTGCCATTGCAAAAGAAGCAATCAAAATCACATAGGAAAGCAATTTTTAAATTGTTTTTGAGAGCATTGTCAATGCAGGTGAACGATTTAACAACTCGCAGGTTGGGAGAAGCATCTTATCTCAATGCTCTTTTGTTTAGCTGATAAGGCTAATCCCAGACAGGCAGTATGGTGACTTATCTGCACAACAACACACTCAATAATTCCCACTCACTAAAGCTTCGTTTCATCTGTCAATTATATTTGTCAGGTGTCCTTTCTGGAAAACAAAATCTCTACAATTGCTCAATAATTCACAGCGAGGGGGTCACTGTAGGTTAATTCATATTTCAGGAAGACAATGTTAAACTGTGAAGTATTATAAATACACAGCAATCCAAACAACAGCACAGAGTACAGTTTTTACATTTACCTTATAAGTCAACTGAATGTTGTTTATTCTCATTTACAATCGTGAACTTGTAAAGATGAAACTACGATAAAGGTAACAAATGCAACGCAATCTGTTGAATCAGACTGTGTCATAACCATGACGTGCTTTACGAGGGAACAAACATGAGGTAACCACTCATCTTTGGGCAATCATCACAAGTTGTGTTTATTTGTAACTTTTAAGGGTAATTTGAGTGAGGTCGTGTGGGCAGGTGTCGGTGTCGCGTCGGGTACGATTGGCCCAATTTCTCGACGTTTTATAAACGTAATTCGATATTGATTCAATCTGACGCTTATTATAAATGTTTTAACCGCGAGAAAACAAATCAAATCAGGGTGATATACTTACGAAATGCCAATTTTCTCTCGCTCAATGCTACACTTCAACAGCCCAGCAGAAAAGTGTCTCCAAATAATAGCACGAAAAGCAATAAAACACGCGGATTGGCTGAAATGTCGCTTAGCAACGTACAACAACTGTTTGGATTGGCTCGTGGATTGAGCCTTCAGCAGAGCCACTATAAAAATAAATACAATTTTAAAATCACGTTTCCGTGATTATTTAGACTCTAAATAATTCAAGGTGGTGTATGAACAAATAAACTACGCCAAGGTGAAAATGGACCGATATTGTGTGTGACCATGCAGGATCCTCAGTTACGACGGAAATCTCGTAACACGGCAGCGGCGTAACTCGAATGACTACGTAAATCTCACGAACACACAGCCCAACACGGTACCAAAGTCATATTTAAGGTATATATTGGTGTGAAAAAACAACTGTGCAATTAAAAAAAATAAAATAAAAAAAAACCCTGACACGTTACAACTTGCCGTAAACCGAGGATCCCTGAATGGTACAAATGGTCTTTTATTATTATTATTATTATTATTATTATTATTATTATTATTATTATTATTACTACTACTACACACCACAAAGACAGGACATCAGATCTAAATTGACTATTGTAATAAAATATCTCTGAACCCCAATAACGTTATAAAGTATGTAAGATGTATGATATACAGCTGTTAAAATAAATACAAATAAATAAATAAATACATACATACATACATACATACATACATACATACATACATACATACATACATACATACATACATACATACATACATACATACATACATACATACATACATACATACATACATACATACATACATACATACATACATATATACAAGTACTAAATAATTGTAGAATTGTGTTCAACATTATCTAAACTGTTTTTAAACTGCTGTACACAGGATTATACATGTCACAAATTAATTCACTTCAATAAAACAGAACTACAAATTCACCAGCTCAACCATTTTTGCCATTGCAAAAGAAGCAATCAAAATCCCATATATTTTGCAATCCTGACGTAACAGGAGTTTTTAATTCAACATTGTGTTAATTACTTTGTCGTGGTAGTAGTGTACTAACCTGGCAACCGAGACCAATGCTACAACATTGGTAACACTTGTTCAGTAATGCAGCAGATAAATAGGAGGCTATATATTCATATGTCTATATTATTACTCTCATCATTAATGTATGATGCAGTGCAGGAAATCACAATCAGTCTATAATAATGAACATCTTGTTAAATGAGCATAATTGTAGATCATTTCTGACACAGCTATTTGCACAACACAACATCACTGCACATGGTTCACATCTTCGAAATGTTGGCCAGCTTCAGTCACTAACTGGCGCGGGACCTCCTGTCAACTCTGATGCGCTAAGCAGTGGATCCGCGCACTTGTCTTGTTTGGCCTCGAGCCACCAGGTTTTCATCTCACCTTTGCCCTGATAAAATAAAAAATATGACAAGTTCTGAGAGGATGCATGAGCAGTATGTACCTCTGAATTTTAAATAAAGCAATTCTCTTAATGAAGGCAAGCTGGAAAGGGGTGGGGAGCATGCAGCAAGCAGCTGAGGTCATGTCTGAGCTAAAACATCAGTGAATAGAGAAGACCCCTCCCCCTCGGCTCTAAGATTACGAGCATAGGAGATGAAGGACACACCCAACATTTATTATCTCATCACAATGAATTTACAAAATCTATTTTTTTTGCTTCCAAAATAGACACGTTGATACCTTCAAATTTGACTTTATTTATTTATTTATTTATTTATTTATTTATTTATTTATTTATTTATTTATTTAATTCAGAATTTCAAGCACCCTTATTACCTTCACATTCAGTGTCCCTCTGCAGGTTAGAATGTATCCTTTCAACATGTGAAGCAGGTCAGCTGTGGCCCCACTCACTTGGATCTTCAAAGCTTTTTCAAATAGGACAAAAAAACATGCATCTGTTTGAGCACATAGAACAATGTAAATGCAGCTGCTGTATCCGGATAAACTAAAATAAAGGGGGTGGGGAGAGCAAAGTTGTATGCAATTTCTGTGGCGGTTCTTAGACGATCAGTCGACAAACTGTGTTTCTACACTCTGGGGACCAGTTTTGCAAATAGAAGCTGCAAGTTTGCCTGTTATATCCCCAATTTCCACCTCTGATCACGTAAATAAAATCCATACTTACCTTTGGCCCATCAGTATTAGGACAGGGTGTTTAGTTTAGTTTATTTGCATGAGACTGGCCCACCCTCTCAAACAGGATAATTAAAGACAAGAGATAGCATGCCTTGGAGACCTTTGATGGAAAGGTCAGACGTGTCATCAGAATGCCTGGGAACTGTTTTAAACTGTGATTTGGGAAAAAAATGTCCCCTTTAAGGTGCTTCTCTTATCCAACAATACTGTTTGTGGTTCAAATATGAAAAGCTTTTTATCTTCTTAATCCTTCTGTACCTTCACTTGTTGATTCCATCCGCGATGCTGTGTTGACGGTGTCTCCAAATAGGCAGTAACGAGGCATTTTGGTACCAACCACACCAGCTACGACAGGTCCTGAAAGAACAAACACCCACACTATAAGCTTTGTATTTTGTACAATAATACAGTAGAGGTAGTTGCGTGTAAAAAGTACCCGAGTGGATGCCTGCACGTATCTTCAGCTGTGTGTCGGGCTTGTGGGGAATCTTGAACGTGTGGCAAACACTGACCAGATCCAAGCCCATGCTGGCTATCTCCCCAGCGTGATTTATGCCATTTTCTTGGGGAACCCCTGAGACCACCATGTCTGGGTCAGCCAGCCATTGTGAGGGACAGTAAAAGAATAGAAAGGAAAATATTATTTATAGATATATTTTTTCAAATGCTGCATTTACGTCTCACATTTGAGAGACAAGTGTAGAGTAGGAGATCATTTGTGCATCCCGAGTCAAAGATATAAAAACATTACTACCAAATGACAACCTCATTGTGCTTTAGATGTTTTTTTCTTTTATACTTTGGTGATTCATCACTTACAAGCGTCGCCAATGGTCTCCACTTTGTAGACGTCATAATTGTCAATTATGTCATCAAAGGTGGTGTAGAGCTGGTTGAGGAAGTTCACAACCTGATGGGGTGTGCTGGCCCCCGACAGTTGGGTGAAGCCTACAATGTCACTGTCACAAAGAACCATAGGTACATGCAGTAAGCTCCCTCGAGAAAAAACACCGAATAGAACATTTACAACCAACCTGAAGTAGACAGTAGCATTTGAGAAGCTCTGCGCCTCTGCAGTTTGGCCTTGGCGAAGGTCATCGGCAATTGGCTTTGGTAACATGCCTACAGAGGTAAGAAATGATGTTGGAACTTGAAGAGTGTCTGTGATTTGGGTTGATTGGAATGCTTATGCACTTACTGTATAACAAACGATCAGTTTTCTGTTTCTCTTGAAGAAGGTCCTGTGTTCTCTCAGCTACTATAGCTTCCAGATGTTTGCTATACTTCTCCATCTACAGATTATGAACATTGATGGCATAATGTTTAGCCGATTTAAATGAAATTTTATTCATCAACGTGAAGGGTAACATACCAGGCTCATCATCATGTCCACAGGGCTGACTTTATGCGGGTTCATCTTGTCGAGCATCTTCTTGACTTGCTCAAACGTGGGCCTTGTGGTGAGGTTGTGAGACCAACACTTTTTGATAAGCTGCAAAAGAGTTAAACCAGTTTCTGTTGTCAAAGGACACGGCATTAGGTACACTTGCACAGTTGATTTCATGGATTTGGCTCCTGATACTTTCACTCAAAGCTCCAAAAAAGTGAGAGTGCTCTGGTGTAAGGCAATAACACACCTCACAGTAGTCTTCTTGACTGGGGCAGTCCACATCGTTTTTTCCTGCTTTGAGTTCAGGTAGAGAAGGACGCCATATGATGTCCATCGTGGTTCCCTCCGTCTGGTCCTGTTATCATCAAGACAACTGCTCATTAAAAATCAAGGTCATAATCCAAAGAAAAAAACACGGATCCACCATATACTCACTGAAATAAGGTCAGAGCGAGTAGCTATCTCAACCAGGATCATGGCATAACTGAAAAGAAGGACAGAAAAGGGAAATACAGTTTCATTCGTAGAGAATAATGGAAATGGAACTAATTCATGATCAAATGTTTCCATCATAAATTATTTATGAACTACATGGAAGTCTCATTTCAACATTACAACCTGTCAAAAAATTGCTGATAATGGCCTAGCTTTGGCTTGGGCCGTTTTGAACCCAGCGTTGGGTTAGCGTTGACCCAGAGTGCATGCTTAAAGTCAAGCAGTAACCTGTAGACGTCTGCTGCTGGGGTCATAGTCGAGCTACTTCCCAGAAGAACCTCTGGAGCACAGTAGATGCGGTTGACATCGCCACAAGTGAACCCATTACTGACGGCATCAAAGTCCTCCTTTCTATAAAGTGTAAGACCGTAATCTAGACAGGAAGAACATGAAATTAGTTCTCATATTACACTATTATATTTTGTTTGTGGTCAATTTTACCGGAGATCTTGCAGACCCAGCGGTCATCAATAACACAGTTTCTGGAGTGAAGTCTACCATGAAACATCTTGTGTTGGTGCAGGTAGGACATCCCACGGGCAATGTCGGTGGCAAAGGACAGTCTGTGAAGCATTGCATTACATATATAGTGTCAAGTGCTGTATTCATTATCAACATAATTCTCAGTTTGCAAATATTTCTGTTGTGGTTGGCAGTGTATTGTGCTATGATTGCATTTCAGTTGCTTATTTTTTTACGCAAAACAAGATAGGTAAATATTAGTTACAGTTCTTGGACATTGGTGGCGCTAGAGTGGGGGCCACGGGGGCACTATCTGCTCTGAAATCTGTCTTTTTTGGGGGGTATTTTGTTGTATTGTCGGATAGATTATCATCTGATGTTTCTTTTTTGAGGAGACATACATGTGAGGGTTCCTTACCTAAAGCCCCAGTTGATTGGAATATCATCATTTAGTAGGACATCAGACAGGCTTCCTTTGGGGCAGTGTTCCGTGATGATGCTCACATACGGAACCTCAATGGAGCCCCCAATGAACTTGCAGAGATTTGGATGGTCCAGTTGTCTACAAAGGGATGAATAAACCTTTTGTGTGTTGCTAATTGGAAAAATAAATCCAGATTCATTATGTCACAGGTGATATCCCTCACCTGACCTCTTTCACCTCCTTCCTGATACCTTTAGACAGAGTAAAGTGTTTCTTTTGGATGTGTTTCACTGCAACTGTTCTGCCATCACTAATGGGAAAATATTGGGGAAAAATAGGATTACTTGTCAAGCATGAGTGCAGTTTGCATGGAATAAAAATGTCTCCTACATTAAAATCATTTCCAACCAACATATAGACAAAAAAACATTCACATTTTTGGACAACTTGTAGTCTTCGATTAACTTTACATGTATCTTTTTTGTAAAATAAGAAGGAAGTTGAATTAGCTAAAAAAAAAAAAAAAAAAGGTGCTGGCTTCTTTTTCAATTGTTGTCACGAAACCTCATTAAAATGAATTAAACCATATTTAATTACCACTTCAATGTACAAAGGCGTGTGGGTGAGAGGTATCGCTTTGATGATTGGTTACCAAAAATAAAACTACATAAAAAAGATTGAGGAATTAAATTTCTCTTTTGGCTTTCCATTCTGAATGCAAATGATAGAAACCTGTCTTGAGCCATGTGAAGCTGGTAAAAGCCAAAAAAAAAAAAAAAAAAAATCAATATAACCTACAGAGGTTGGGTTTGGTTTTGAGTTGATATTTAATTGTATGTTTTTTTTTTATTATTATTATTACTATGTTGCACTTGAAGTTAACTTGGTCACTGATAGTGTAGTGATACATCCATCTGACTCAGTCGCTACCAAGTGACTGTCAGTCTGGCTCCAGGTTCATCTTTGGTGGAGGTCTACCCTGTACTGAGTGCTATCCTCATTGTCTTACTAGATGCCAGGCTGGATGAAGCCCTGCTTGAAGAAGGTGTTGACGCCAGTGCATATGGTTATGTCAGTCAACTGACTGATATTTGAAGTGCTCTTCACATGCTGGGGGCTGGCTGTGCTGCCAAAGTCTGTACCGCACACTCTGCCTGCAATATAATTAGTTTCGGTTATAACTACTTGCTCATTTTATACACTTTTACACCTTGTTTGTGGCATTTTTACCAAATATTATACTCTTGTAGTCAATGATCCAGCTTTCATCCCAAAACATCTTCTGTTTCTGGTACTGAAGCCACTGCAGGGAAGGAAATGAAGACAAATACATATTAAGGCTTTGCAAATCTGTGTGTAAACATCTGTGTGGGAGTCATTCAGACACACACATTCACACTCACCACCATGGTTAAGATAAATCCGGCGCTAAAAAGTGCAACAGGGAGACCTATGGACAACTTGATGGCCATGGACATGGGGCAGATGCCGCAGTCTGCAGGACAGTTGAGACAGTTCTCCTCCAACTCGCAGACATCATCCCCACACACTGGAACATTCAGATGCATTGACGTAAATGAACAAGCTGAATCATCAGTATTACTGGAATCTTGATTATTCCATTGTAAGAGATTGCATTCCAGTTGGTTTATCAGGTTTGTACTTTGGTGTAAATATGCATTTATCTGATCAAGGCTGCAATGCAGAAGTATTAGCAAGCACATAGCACAATGCAGAACTGACCTTGAGCACTAACAACAAGCACTTTGGATTCCAATGCCGCGTGCATTTGTCCTATTTTGATATGAGCAATAACTGAAGTGACGCCCACGTGGATCAGCACCACCTGCATGGAAATTGTATCAATGGCAAAAAACTCTCCCATATAATCAAAACAGTCGTGAATTCTCACCTTTGACGTCCAGTACTTCTGGCTTATCTTGCCAGCTTTGGACACCGTATGAGTGACTATTTTTCCATCATGTGGAATCCACGGCCCACAGATCCCACCTTGTTTCTGTAAAGCAACAGCTTCAATCAGTTTTAATTTCAATTCAATGTTTTAATAAATGTTTTATAACTTTGCTGCATCTGACAGATTATTTTACCAGCTCTGAAATTTCCATGAGTGAAATAAAAAGAACAACTTTGAGTTTTTCCTTGCCCTCCTGGGAGTTTAAGATAAGGGGATGTCTGAAAATGCTTGTCATTTTTCACACATCCTGAGTGTTGTTAGTCACCTAAATGTGATGTACTGAAGTCAAATTCCTTGTTTGGCACGCCCAAACATGGCGAATAAAAATTCTTGAATCTTGAACTTGGCACTAAAGGTTGTATTGTGCAACACTGACCATGAGACCCAGAGGACACGAGTGGATGTTGGCGTGATGCACGCAACAATTGAGTTCATTTGCGTTGTTCCAGTTGGATGGACACTCATGCTCATGACAGAACCTCTTCGCCTCTGCAGCATCACTGGATTTGAAGGGAGAATCAATCAATCAATCAATCAATCAATCAATCAATCAATCAATCAATCAATCAATCAATCAATCAATCAATCACCTTTCATTCTGACTGCAACGTCACAACACAAACCGGTAATTGTAAACCATCACAATTGAAATGAAAGGCGATGTGAATTACTTTGAATCATCTTCCTGGTCACGTCTCAGGCTCGATAGTCGTAGATGGCGCAACGAGCATACAAACTGGCACATCTGGATTTTCGTGCCAGTTCCACACGCTAACCTTGTTTTGCCTGTTTGGCAATTTGGCAGACTTCTCTGAGACTTGGTGGGCAGTCTGGCGTAACAGGGCCTTTCGGTTGACATGCGCCCAGCACATCTGACTGACTGGTGACTGAGAGTTGACTCAACTTCATCAATCAAGCCTAATTACTTGTGCAGGTAGTGTAAGGGTTAGTTCTTTCCTTCACCATGTCAAGGACTGGGCTTCTCATCATCTATGCATCCATCTATGCATCTATCCATCCGTCCATCCGTCCACCCATTTCATTTATATACTATAATTTCTACTGAATCAGTACTTTGCATTAAATATTGTATTAAAAAAGAATAAAAAAAACAATGAGACTAATGCTATCAGCCCCCTTCACATGAATGCATTAAACCACAGAATGCTGAGTGCCAATTCAAATAAGTATTTTATTACTTTACATTTCACCGTGGTTACCTGCTTTTTACATTTAAAATAATATTACAAACTATGACCTGGCATGTCAATCACCTTCATGTTGTACTTGACTTAAGACATTCGAGTTAATTCAACCTACGTACATTCAAAAATTCCCTATGAGAAAAAAACCCTAATCTCTGACCTTTGCGGTGTGCCCCTGCATGAGGGTGTACGTGTGTGTATATGAATGTGAACAATCTGGGCACGGCAGACATTCAAGATTCCAAATGTTCCACTCACCTGAACTGGAAAATCTTGTTGCTAACGGCATAGTCGTAGAAAGAATCTGAGGCTGTGACTGTATACGAAACATTGAATTCCTCCCCATTGGTGACTTTCTCCGGGGGGCGCTGCACCCAAGCCATCTCCAGACCTACATGTGATAAATACATACCTTTAATGTGGCTTATTTGTTGCATTTAAGTCCTTTCTACTGTGTGTGGCTGCCTGACTTTGTTCTGACAAAAGTTGGTACATCAAAATAATATTCATAAATAACACATACCACCGCAGCTTATCATGTTGTAATCATTTGGATTGTTGCTTGGCCAGCAGTCGTACTCTGTGTTGTCCAGATCATGCCAGCAATGAACACTCTGTGCAAACAATTTTATACAATTTTATATGTGCGACACAGCAAGACATCACCTTTATAGGGCAAGGAACCATCTCTGCTCATTTAAAAGAAAATGGACAACTACCGTGAGGCAATAAAACCATGAATCAATTTTCAACACCGTTCATCCAAAGTCTATCGTTGCTGACATTTGCAAAAAAAGCAGACTTCATCCAGTTGAGATTGACCGCCAGTAGGTGTGTGCTGACTCCAATTAAGCGCGAGTTTGAATGTGAGAAAAGGTATACAATCGAATAAAAAATCCACTAAACAATATTAAAAGTGCTGATCCAACAAATTCTGCACAGAGTGAGGACTCACCAAAAAGAAAGCCAGGAAGACGGATGCTGCTGTCCACAGAGCCATGGTCAAGTCTGGAGTCTTTATGGACCATTAGATAACTGACTGAGGTAGTGACCTTACGTTTGCGTGCATGACCTTCTCCATATGCACCCACCTATTTCACGCCCGCAATTGTCCAATCAGAATAAGTGGCTCTCCAATCAACATTCAGTCATCAACTTGAGTTATGAAGTGTGTTTGTGTGTTTGTGTGAGTTGTCTATAATCAACTTCAATCAGAACAAAGCTTAAGCATCCATCTGTATTAACTTTTAGTAAATAGTAAATATAATGTAGCACTACATGTTGTAGAAGGTGGGAGTAGCCTTTTTCTTACCAGAGCTTATTTCATCTTGTTCTCTGAGCATCATTATGATGAAATGAAGCAAAATGTGACGTTACTACGCTTGGTCATTATTACAAATTATGTTACTCAGTGGTTTTGGGCTGGGCAGGCATGGTGACCTTGTAGTTAGCACTTTTACTTCACAGTAGAGAGGCTTTTAGAGTTCCTTCATCTATGTATTTATACCAATATGCACTTTTTCGTGAGATTAACAGCAAATGAAAACACAGTGTCCCAGAAAATGGGCAGAATTCAGTTTTTGCCCTTCTGAGACTACATAATGACAGGACAGTGGCAATAAAAAGGCTCGCCACCACACACTTTGAAGTAGTGTAGATGTTTCTGGCTTTGCAAAAAATGCAAGTGGCAACAAACAGCCGTGCTGGAAGTTGAGAATGAACCGTCCTTACTCTTCTCCTGCGGCATCCCGTGAATGGAAACCACTCCACATTAATGAGGTCTTTTTACTTGTAAACTAAGCAAAAAAACTTTAATCGCTGGTTTTTGAGGATGCATGTTTAGTTCAGAGGGTTAAACAAAGTGGTTTATACTATTTTACAGCGAGTTATTTCTTATAAGCACTTTGCAAGGAAGTCCAGTAAACCGTTTTACTGTACAGGTTTAGGCCATTTGTTTAAATTCAATTTGGAGGTGGTTCGTATTGCTCCCATTTAAGAGCTTGTGGACCCCACAGAGTGGAAGCAAAAGGTCACACAAAATTGACCGAGCACTACAATAAATGATTTTAAAGGGACTCTGTTGTACTTTTAAAGTTATTGTCTATTCAAGTTGTTTCGTACGCTTTGTCAATTTCGACAAAGCGGCGTGGTGAGTTTGAGTATATTCAAGACTTCCGTTTGCCCATCTCAAGTCACGCTCAGTTACCATTTTTCATTTAAATGCATTCATTACACATCACAAATCAACAAGGCAGTTGTCATATTTGTCTTTTTATAAAATTCAATTTTCTCAACGTAATTTGTAAAAAGGCTCATGCATTCCGTGCGATGCACTATACATAAACAAGTAGTCAAAGACAAAACATGAAATAGCGTTAGTCTGGGAATGTTGAACCGTCATACATAGTGTCGGCAGGCCAAAGCCACATGTGTCAAACCTATCAGCTATTTATAGCACGAGCATTGAAGGAGTGTTGTAGTCTAACGTCAGTCATATCCTCCTTACTTCCTGCAGGTAAACTATTGTGTGACAAACCAGGAATCCAGTGTGTTATGACATTTTTTTCCCCTTTACAAGCCTCTTGCCTTTGTTTCACTAGAGCAGCAGCAGCCATTAAAAAGAACTGAAGCGGAAGTGGGGAAATGCTACAGGGAGAACAAGTTTGCCTCAATCAGCAGCTGTAGGTTTGAGTGACTATTATCTTTAGCCAAAGGCAAAGACTGCAAGTGGAGAAACAAAAAAAGAGAGATGAGGCAGCAAGCTATCATAAATTTGAAATCCATCCCCCGAGATTTGATTAAATGCACTTGTAAAATTGAAACCGATCCAAATACCAAATGTTTTGCCTTGGGTAACAGATGTATGGTTGACAGAGGTAATCATTTCAAAATGTGTGTACGTAGTTTGCAGTCACCACATGAGCATATAGCAAGTGTACCTAATGTAGTGGCCAGAGTGGCTTCTGTTTACAGTATTGTTCATTTCTTGCAGTATGTAACATAATGCAGAGCAACAGTACTAGTTAGAACATAGTCCTTAAAACGATCTACTCCTCACGATATCAAACTACATCATAATGACCAACTAGACGCAAACAAGACAGTCGCATCACATGGTATATTATTTACGTTCTAGAATTTAATAGAAAAAAATGGACCAGGGCGACCTTCTTAGTGTTTCTTTTCAGCCATACCTAACAGAAACAGAAATAAGACTGGAATCTCTCTTTAGAGATTACTTGCAAAATGATGAAATTCCAGCAAGTGGAAACAAGTGTCGTGTTGTGTTTGTTACACCAACAGGGTGTTATGTCTTCTCACCGCAACAAAAAACCTTCAGCTTTTGACTGACACTTAAGCTTACACTGGTGCTCCACACCGGACAAAATTTTCTTTGAAGATAAGAGAACTGTTGACTCCAGTCTACGCGTTATCTTCATGAAGCATTTTCATCTTCAACTGAACAGACATTTGTCAAAGTTCAGGAAAGATAATCTTAATCTCAGGTCTGGAAGATATCCTGATCGCCATTTTTTGTCTCTTCGGATGGAGGCTGGCTGTTGCCCGTGTCCTGGGTGGAGCTTAGCGGTCGGGCGTTGGCTCTCGTGGAGCGCTGCCGCCGAGTACCGTTGCCTATGCATCGCAAGAGGTTCTTGAAGGTGGTCCACATTTCCTCGTCCTTGTAGGAGTAAATGCACGGGTTCATGACAGAGTTTAGTACAGCCAGGAGCAGAAGCCAGCGCTTTAGTTTCATGACGTTGCAGCGGGTGCAGTTGAGGCCGTCCAGCAGTAGAACCACCAGGCCGGGAGTCCAGCAGATCACAAAAGCTCCTACGATGACAAACTGATTCAGTAAACAGACTTTGTAAAAGTTTCTGATCTTTTCACATTCAAAAGTGACAAGTACAATGTGTCAGCAACAAATTGGGTTGTTGGGTCAAATTTACCCAACTTCCTGGGTTGGTCTAATTTTTGACCCAGCAGTTTTAAGGGTGGCTTAAAAAGGCCAAACAATAAAAGCACGACGGCTCAACTCTGCAAGGCGCTGTTGATTTAACGCTTACGTAAAGGTGCACATGAGCAGCTGCGAGGCGCTGTGCTTTGTTAGCCATGCTGTACTCCATGACGTGATTTTGCTTGAGTAGTGAAACCAGTTTATATTTGTAGCTTAAGTGTCTTCTCTAGGATTCAACACGGAACGTTTGATGTTGGGACTTTCGGCTTTGGCTCAATGTTAAAACAGGATGACATTGCTGCGCTCCCGCACCACCAGACTCGCCAACAGCTTCTTTCTCCAGGCTGTTAGGGCCCTGAACTCGCTACCCCCTTCTGCGTAGCGTGCGGCACTGTTGCGCTACTTTCGGGAATGTCTGCTGTACGCGCACTTGCTCCTTTTTTTTTTTTTCTGCTCCTCCTTTTTATTTATTTATTTATTTATTTATTGTTGTGTTATTTATTCATTATGTATTCAGCACGCTTTTGTTATACTTGTTTACTTGTTTGTCTGTTGTGAGCCATGTCTTGTCACCGTGGGATAGGGGGGAACGAAATTTCGGTTTCTTTGTGTGTCTTTGGCATGTGGAGAAATTGACAATAAAGCTGACTTTGACTTTGACTTTGACTTTTGATATAACTCTTCCAAGTCTTCCATTCTAACACATCTATAGCAATATACTTTTACAGTGACAACACAAGAGAGTAACAATAAACACAGAAATAAATATGGCAATTATTAAATGTTACATATTAGAATTTTATCCACGTTTGGAAGACATCTGATAATGTGAGTTGAACCGTCCCCCCCCCCCCCATTGCATTCCATATCTTTTTTGCTCGCATCTATGCTGCAATAATGCACTTCAGAATCGTGACACTTGAGATTGAAAAACAGGAAAAAAAAAAAAGATTAGGCCGCCTGAACCACGCAGAGTAACTCTAGCCTAACATGTCCGGGCACACAACAGAGCCGGTAAAGAGATTTTTGGCTCTAAATGAAACCACAAGCTTCAACTTGTCTCCACCAGCAATATTCGTCTTTACCTTCAGCAAGTCTACTGACAAAACAAACATGTTTTTCTCTCAAGGCTTAAACAATTTGGACATTCTTTGAGATTGTCTTTAATAGTATAAAGACTTTCATTCCTTTCTGTCAGTGCCTTACTCTTACTCATTCCTTAACTGTGTTGGTGCGACAATAAGACAAATAAAAGCAGCATGTGAAGTGGGATGTGTTAGAAAAACAGGCATCGGCACTCTCAGACACATCCCGATTGTCTGCCAGCACTTATAGTACACAGGAATGACAAGCACTCAACTTGTATCCTGGTTAGAGGAAGCGTGAACAAAGCAGAATCCAAAACTATTGTTAGACAGAATGATTAAAATCGCCATTTGCCTTTTTAGTTATGCTGACCTATTTTATTTTCTCCAATGTAAAGATAGGCCGTATGTCTACTGTGCTATTACTGTACCCACCCAACAACATTTGAAAAACAATCACCTATTCTAACTGGACCCCAAAAGCTGCATGCAGATGCCTCAGAACTGGTTGATCCAGTTTTCACTTCCGCCCAGCAAACTGGAGTAAGAGTTAACAGTTAAAATGCCTAACATAAATCATACCCTTGAACCCTGGTTGTGTACTTTACACAATCTCACCTTGTCTACACTTCGACAAGTAGATAGAAACCAAAACATTACATGAATATCAAGCCAGAACTGGAAATGTATTGAAGGAATGGGGTCGAAAATTCTAAACGATAAGCTACTTTGTGAGGCTTGCAACGCATATCACAGTCAGCGGTAATGTGCACTGTGTATGTTTGTCTTGTGTTTTCCTGTTTTTCTTGGCTGAATGAGGACACGCTGTGCGTTTAGCGGACAGCACATAGCACTTGCAGAGGAGCCAGAGTCCTTGCAGGATCAGATAATTACACAGCGGTTTGGACGACTTCGTGTACACATACAGTAATCGAGCCTTCTGGATGGACAAACAGATCGCGTGTAGACAAAGAACAGATGACACATGATATCTAGAAAGACTCCCATACATGTTTTTTTTTTTTTTTTTTATCTGGGTGGAGTGAATGAATAAAAACATGCCTAAAAGGCAAATGTTCCAGTCCCAGCCTCACCTGAATTCCTGGTTTGGTGTTGCATCATGTTAAGGATGTACAGTGGGATTAGGAACAACTACAACAATGGAACATTTCAGGTTGTTCAGGACAATTGGTGACCTCCGGCAACCCCCATGTGAAAATCTCCCACAAGAAGTATTCATTTGAATTGATTCTTAATTGCTACCTGTATGTACAGAAAAACTAATTTAACTGCCTAGAAAAACTAATTAATATAGACACTGAATACAGTAATATTCTCATCGCCCTTTGATTATGCACAAGAGAAGCAAAATGTTCAGGGAAAGGCAGGAAACAGGATAGGAAAATGTTCCTCTTTGTTTATTGATGCATTACAAACGTGTTGTTTCTTCAGCTATATTGTTCTGGGCAGCAAGAATAACAAGAACATTTTGCTTTTGTGCCTATGTGACCGTTATGACATCTACCATTTCTCCTTCTAAGGCAGGAGAAAGTAAAGCGCTTAAGTTCAAATAACTTGATCTAAGAAAAATAGTGGATGTGATAATAAAAATGGTTTCTTGTTGCTCAAAATTTTGGGCGTCCTTCTTATCAGGAAGTTATTCAGCAATGACTACATTTCCTGTAATCTAAGGTTATTTAGAAACCCACAAGATTGACGTTGTAGAAAAAAGTATGAATCATTACAAAACTACTTGGAAAATTACTTACCCAGCACCACCATGACAGTTTTGATGAGCTTGATAGGCATCCGCTTGCGGTTAATGGAGCCACTGGTGTGCGGAGTAAGCAATGAGGTCTTCTTCTTAACGTAGGTGTAGATCCTCAGGTAAATGACCACCATGACCAGAAACACGACCAGGTTAGACACAGACCAGAAGACCAGGTAGCTCCTGCTGAAAACGGGGGCCAGCTGGGAACAGTCATTCAGGTTGCAGATGCAATTCCAGCCCAGACTGGGCACGGCACCCATGAGGATGGAGATACCCCACACCAGCACGATGAGCAAGGTCACCCTCCTCTTTGTCAGGTTACTGTGCACTTTAAAGTTCATGATAGAGATGTAACGCTCCAGCGCGATGACCAGCAGGTTGGCCAGCGAGGCAGACAGGCTGATGTCCAGAAGACCTTGGCGGATAAAGTATCCTTTCACTGTCAGTTTCCGTGAGACCTCACCCGTGTTAAACATGAGGTACACATACGCGATGCCCGCCAGGAAGTCCGAGGCAGCGAGGTTGGAGAGCAGATAGTAGAACGGGTAGTGGAACCTCTTGTTAGTGATGACAGCAGCGATGACCATGGCGTTGGAGAGCAGGATGAAAAAGCAAAAAAGTGAGCCCACCACCTGAACCAGAATGAGCTGGGTCTTGTCCCATTTGTCGTCAGCGCCGCTGTTGTTGTAGAAAAAGCTCATGGGCTCATCGTAATGGCACGTGAGGTTTTGCAGAGCCATTTTTTCTACACAAAACAAAATATGGTCAAGATTTGGTATTCAATTGGACAGTGAAAACCACAACAATAATATTAATTATAGAAACACAATGAAAAAAAATGAGGGGTTACATTTTTTTTGTCTATGAGATTTGTTATATTGTCTGTCTACATGTGCTGCTCCACGGTTTGTGTTCAAATATCATTTTCAACTAGAATCAGCATTAAATAGCCATAGCCTCTTTTTTTGGAATCAATCTATCAAACTTGTTGTGAGGTCAGTTTGATTGAGTTCACGGCTACCATACAGTGCGCTTGTATCTCAAATCTGTGCTTACAATTAAAAAAAACAAAAACAACTGAGAAACAGCACCACTGTACTCTATAGTGTCCTTAGTGTAATACCATGGCATGTGAAAAACACAGCCATGGTTTCGGATGTACTTTATTCAGCCATTTATTAAACGCCAGGAGAATAATAAAAGAGAAACACAATGGGCGCACTCACGCAGGGGCTTGCTACAGTTCACGCCCATGCAGACAATCAAATGCAGATTCGCCCACTCACACGCCACCCTGGCAGGCATTGTCAATTTAAGAGACGTATCATATATACACTAAAATGTGGTGTAGTATTTTCTGTAAATATTAATGCTTGCATATTTGTAGTCTTCAAATGCCAGTGGGTTGCAAACAAATGCTCAAACGGCTTGGCACACAGCTGTTTGGAAATTGTTTCAATATTGCCTTGCACATGATGATAAGGAAGGTAGATTGACTTTAAGACATCAAACATATAGAATAAATGGCTTGCCATAAATGTGCATAGGTGACTGATGGCAGTCCAAGGGTGTAGAGTTATATAGTAGAGTAAATATAATACTTGTAAATTTTTAACCTGAGATACTTATTGTGAAATAACACCAGTAAATTAAATTTTAAAAATATAATTTTTGTGGTTTTTGTTTGTCCTAGCAATACGTCATGGTCAAAACATTACATATAAATACAATAAATGCACCCAAGCTCCGAAAAAGAGTACTACACCAGCATTCACATGGCATTCATTGAAGCCTTACAGATTAAAAAGTGAAAAAATAAACCTTTCGTGAGAGCACATTTTTCTCCAAACAAGTTCGACCAAACTTTACAACCTGCTCTACTCGGCTTGTTAACAGGGACAAAGGAAGCTTTGATTGCAGTGTTGACACAGGACCATTAAATAAAGTGAAAAAACTCAGCAAGGTGTGCTTACCTCAGGTAAATGGTTGCGTCACCACACCGAGAGAGCGGAAAGGTTCCTCTCCGGGTACGCGACCATTTCCCCCCCTCCGGTCCCTCCAGCCCCTCCAGCCAAGCGCCCACGCAGCCGTGGACGGAGGGAGGCAACAGCGGCGAGTGGAACGAAATCAGGGAAGACAGAGATTGTGCGTCCAGAAGTGAGTGAGCCTTCGACCAGATGACGCAGCAGGGCGTGTGCGCTGTGCGCCAGCAGCATGACTGAATTCCTCTGCGCACACTCCCGTCAAAACGCGCGTGCGCGCACTTACGCCGAGTTAATTGTCTCCAATTCTAAATTAAAACTCGCAGAGATGGCTGCAGGACTCACGTCATTTCGTTTTGATTGTGTAACACGTTTCCAAGTTGCCACTGAATCCATCAAGACACGACAAACAAATGTTGAACAAAATTATTCAAAAAATAAGTGATCAAATAGTTTTTAAAAAAATACAAAGCTGCATAAATTAAACTTTAAGTAATATGTGGATTACTGAGTTACTCAGAATTAGGGAAAAACAGGATAGATTCACCCAGGTAAGTTTAGCTAAGTATACTTAATTATAATTAACCACTTAAAGTGGATTACATAGACAATGTGTCATTAAAATATGTGGAGCAAGTGACATGATGAATTTAGAAGAATAAACAATCTCAATTATACTTACAAGATCTGTGATTGTTTTGCTGAACACGACCCTAAAATACTCACAGCAAGCCATGACTGATTGGCAACAAGTGAATAACAACTCTGAAGTTGACCCAAATTATCAGGACAAATCTACCTTCAAAGCTACATAAATGTAATGTGGGATGGTGTGATGATCAAAATGAACATTTGATGACTGGAACTTGCGATAAGTGCGTCTCTGCTATATAAGTGAAACGCACGTTGACTAACAATAAAAAATGTACAGAATGTACACCAGGATGTAGGTTTGGTCTTTATCTAAAGAGACTCACCTTCCAAGTACAACCAGTAATTTCCTTATGTTAGACACTGTGGCACAGTTAAATGTATATTCATGCTTGGGACAATCCAATTTGCACCATTTAGCAGTCTTGAATACAGATTTTATGATGGCAGAAGATTGACCTGGGAACAGATTCATTTAAATTCTGTTATTTTTTAGATGGTGATTAGACATCTGTCTTATCAAGTTAGCAAAGTTGAAGAAAGTGAGCATAGAACAGCAGCAAATTGTATTTTCACCCAAAAGGACATTTGGCAAACATGATAATTTCATTTCAACATCAAAATGACATTTTCCAAAGCCAGACGTTGCAAATGACTTCCTAGTGAGAAACTTGACCATGCCAATGACAAAGCTGTTTAGTCCAATAGGATGCTGGATGGACATTTATTTTTTTGCATTAGGCTGCACTATTAAATAATGACTAAACGTAATCGAGGCAGCATTTCCTTCCAAATAATTGAATCATCTGCAATGGCATAGGAAAAAGAGGAAGAGGAGGATTTTGAAATGTTAACATTTGTGTACGTGCTACAAGTACTGGGATGTTTGCTAGATAGGAGAGAATTCTGGAGAAAACAAATTGAAGTCAATTGAGGATATGCTGTATCTAAACATTTAAGAAACCTTTGTGGGATGGGTTGGGGGGAGACATTCCGACTGTATAGCCTCTAATCAGCCATCACTGGGTGTGTCCCTAATTTCAATGTTGTCAGAGCTGTGGAGTCCACACCAAACCTCAGAGTGGAGGGATCTCCAATATGCTGCTCGGGAATAGGCTCATCAGATGAAACTTAGTGTTTCCCCATAGCAGGGAAGTATAAGCAAACAAACTACAAATCAACCAAACAATGCTCAGAAGGAGGTGACTCACCAAGCAAGTCAGATTACATTTTCCCAAGTCTTCCTTCATTTATCTTCAGTCATTTTGTAAATTGAGTCATTTACTGTAAAGTAGATGATAAGGCCAGATACTGAGTAAAACTCAGTTCTTCAGAATAAGTGCACTCAAAGCAAATTTCATACAGTGGTAAATTATTCAAGCAAGCAATAAAAGACAACAACCGCATGTAATGCATTTTAGTAAATGAGAGGAACAAACAAGTTTTACATTTGGATCACATTACATACAGAATCAAATAAAAGACCGATACATCCTGGAAGGAATATCCATCCATCCATTATCTGTACCGCTTACTCCCACAGGGGTTGCGGCCATGCTGGAGCCTATCCCAGCTGTCATCGGGCAATAGGCAGGTGACACCCTGAACTGGTTGGCGCCCCTTGAAGAAATACATTTTTAAAAATCAATATTGCTCAACCAATTAACAAATATCATTCTGATGTCTCCCCACTCATTATGGTAACACAGTACAACGAAAGATAAGAATTATGGAGCAAAAGAAATGAAAATCTTTCTTCATACAGCATTTAGAAACAAAATCCTAGCACAGGACAACTATGGATTCTGAATGCTGAACCTGAGTACGTGTGGGATGCCAAGTGCAGCAGCATCCTCTGTTTATTCCTTCAGTAAATACACTTATACACTTTGTGGGTGAGTCAAGCATGACATGATTACTAGTTTAGTGACCACTGATGATACTTTCATTTCCTGTTAAATAGGAGTAGAGTATAAGTGGTCTGTTTTGTGTTCTGGAAGCGTGATTCCCCGACCAGGGTACCGTGGTGTGTGCCATGAAGGATCACCAGGAGTATTGTGGGAAACTAAACAATTTTGCTTAATTTGTCAGAAATCAATGCCAGCAATTTATAGCGAGGAAAAAACAATTAAATGTTATTCTACATGGCAAATAAACGTGTATGTATTGCCTTATCATTTATGTAATAAAATGTCATCATGGCTTAAATTTATGAACAAACTGAAACAAGAACATCATAAAGGCAGACTGAGAACCTACTAAAACAGTAAAGTCAAAGGGCATCGTTCATGTAAAAATAGCTTCCACAGTTTTACTGCATGCTTCTACTCGAGGCCGAGTGGATTGCAACAAATGATAAGAACCAGCAGAGGTCGCTGTCGTAATAAAAAAAACAACAAAATCACATTCACGGAGGTCGACCGCCAGGCTGACCTCTGTGTATTTTGTGCAATATACAGACATGGGAAATGGGAGTTTAGAGCATTAAAATAAGTGTTCTAAAGATGTGCTACATGTAAAAAAAAAAAAAAAAATAAAAAAAAAATTGTCAACATCAAAATCAATGCACAAATCAGATTTAGGGCGTCCTTAAAATGAGGAAATCTAGTCAAATTTAGCAAGGGGGATTTATGGCTGACTTGCAGCTTTTTGTGTGAGGCTCAACCTGTGTAATTGTAATCTACAAAACCAAATATATGCTTCTATTCACACAAATGATCGCCAATTTCAAGTCTGGTAATGCATTTTATTTGTGTGCATTAAACATCAATGTATTTTTGAACAGAGATGTATAAAGACGACAGGTAGCTTTTTCTTTCCTTTGCAACATCTCATAGTATGTAATAAAAAAAATAGCTAATTTCATTTTATCACATCATGATGATAGGGATTGGCTCATCACATTATGCTATAAAGCACCAGCATGTATGGGAATATTCCTATACAATTTTATTACGTCCACCACGCTCACTGTATTTAAAAAAAAAAAAAAAAAAAACACACACACACCTTCAAGAAATACTGTGTGAGGTCATAGTTCAGTCTTATGCTCACATTGTCTTTCAATTGCACTAGGCACTGTGTGTACCTTCCTGAATGACAGCAGGAGTCTGAATGAGGAGTTGTCACAAGTTTGTGTCAGACGTGTGAAGTCCTCTTCCTGTTGCTCTCTTCCCAGATTGCTTCAAACGGGAGGGGCATCATTTGTCAGCTGATGAGTGCAATGTCATCACTTTCAGAGATTCTGTTGGAATTAAATTCATAAGATAATGACATTATTCAAATGGTCTTATGTTGTACTCACCTAGTGCGATGACTTTGTCTAAATGCACTGCTAGCATTTTCTTCAGCTAACTGCAATTTAAAACCTCTGCCTCGCTAACCACTGGGTTTTCATTTTCCTAGCTCAAATGTTGCAGTCGAGTGCCAATTATGGTGTGTTTATCTCAGAGGCACGGAGCCATGGCTGTGAAGCCAGGCTGGTGGACATTCCCAGTGTACTGCATAGCCTCAAACTAGCCATTGCTGGGTGTAGCCAGCAAATAAATTTCAATGTTGTCAGAGCAGAGGAGTCCACGCCAAACCCCAAGAGTGGAGGGAACCCCGCTCCAGTCTGCCACTAGCTGATGATAGGGATTGGCTCATTGAAAAGGAATGAGAAGAAAAAAAGAAAAAAGAAAAAAAGTCCTTCGGAAAATTAACTGTTGCTGGAGCAACAAAGTATAAGCAAAATACTGCATCTGGAGTAAACAGTAAAATGGGGAACCAAAATGGTTTACAGGTTTACATTTGAATCAGTGAAAAGCTGTGAAGCAAAAAATAATTTTAATTGTCAAGCAGGCACATATCTTCCGACCGTCAGTTCATGTTTGCTGTAATGAGTCAATGGTCAGCAAATTTGAAAGTTCTTGTTAGTCAATTCAGAGGTTTTTTTTTTTTGTTTGTTTTTGGTGATGCGCAAATTTAATAATGCATTGCGACATAGGAAAGGGCTTCTTTATACAAACTACACATTTGAGGAACCTCAAAATGTTACTCTTATTAACTCAGGTGCTCAGTACTTAATCGAAGCCGTCATTAAATTGTGCGAGATATATCATAACAGATGATTGGCATTCATACAAAATTCAACAGTTCACTTAGCTTCTTTTGCTTTGCTAGTGAGCATTGTAGCACTGATTATAGCTTAACCCGCTGTGTTTGCACAGTCACAAGCGCTGATCCAACGATGCATGTAACGTACCTTTCACAGCAGCAGAACAACGAGTAGCTGGTGTAGAGGTCTGGCGGTCTGTTCTCCTCCGAGGATATAAAATCCTTCTGATCTCTGAGGAACTTTTGCAGGTCCGTCAGCGGGAATCCATCCTTCTGGTAATTCTGTGATTAAAGGCAGGCCAAAATGTAAAAGAAAAATAAATAAATCAGTGTGCTTTTTATTGCTTTTAGAGTAAAGTAAGGTTAATTTGAAGAAACTGGTGAAAAAAAAATAACTCCAAATACATCAATGTGATATACGGAGGGAGGTTATTTGTTTACTGTTAATGTATACCTCCTAAAGGGCAAGGTTTTAGAGACAGCTCATAAGGAAATACCTTAATGGTCTCGTAAGCGTCTGTGATGAGGGCGATGAAGAGGGATAGCACCATGTAGATGAAGAGTGAAATGAAGGAGTAGAGGTACGCCCGACTGAAGAGCCAAACCAGCGTGTTCTTGTCCTTCAACTGGGCAAAGGTGGTGAACATGTCGTCGCCGTTCAGCAAGGAAAACAGACACTCTGCCACCAGGCTCAGGCCTTCAAACTGGGAGAAATGGAAAGGGAAAACATTTAGTGCAACAAAAACAATACAGAGGAATATTGTCAATTTCTATCCAAACTTATTTTAAAATACCCTATTCTATGTACTGTATATGTTCAGTAATAGGAAGCGTTTAGAGACGTTACAGAGAATTATTAAGTCTTCAGGACGATGAAGGAAAGGTACACTAGTCAACACTGACATCTAGTGGCCAAAAGTTGAAGGTTTACTTGCCTAGTTGTTTTAATTTCGTTTGACTCTGAAGGTTGCTAGACATTCTCGTTTATAATACACATTTTACCTTTTCGTGGTAAGGCCCCAGCACGATCCACCCGCAGAAGGTGTAGCCAAGGTAGATCATGCCAGCACAGCAGCAGAAACGCAACACCTTGGGGAAGGCTGCCTTCATGGTCAAAATCAGCACCTACAGATAACAATGAAATGCATGCATAACTTGTACAAAGAGAGCGCCATATATGAGAATGTCAGAAAGATTACAGGATAGGCATCACACGTGTCTCCAATCCAAACGATGGATCCTCTGATCCACTCTTATGATAAAATCATATAGTTTGGTTTTGAAAAATATCATTTGTGATACCAGTCCTGGAACTTTTTACTCCGCTCTTGTGAAGATAAAGCTCATACAAAATATTAAAGACTCACATTGTATTTCTGGAAGTAGCCCAGATAGCGGATCACACCGACCCACACCAATAACGTTGATGTTCCCAGAAATATACTGCACACGTCATAGCTGGTTAAACTCTGTGGGCCACAAAAGGGGAAAATTTGAAATGTGAAAGTTGAGCATCATCTCAAGGCTATTTAGTTTACCTTTGCTTGAATTTGCATCTTCAGTATTGACCCAACTATGGTCAGGAGGTCGCTGACAATGACCAGCACGTACCAACCATTCAGGAACTCCCCTTGGTCATCCTCACATACTTTTCGGTTGTAATTTTCATGGAGGAACCTGGAGAATCTCTGAAACGCACAGGGGCACACAGAAATGATATGTACAAGTTTGCTTGAATTGCGACGGATATGAACTTAAAGGTATGCCAATAAACATGCTGACCCGAAGTAACCTGACAGCCAGCACTATGGAGCGGGTGCACAGCACAGCCGACGTGAGGCAAACCACAATGACAAAGCCGTCGAACACCAGGAGATAGTGGGTGTTTTTCTGAGCTGAAAGACAGAGATAGCGCAGAGGAGAACATTAATCTCTTAAATGAGTGCACCACAATTGTGACCGATAAGTGCAAAGGAAACCGCCTCTGTGTGCACAACAGTCAAACTCCTTAAGAGCAAGAGTTTGTTTACACTTCTGCAGAAAAACCGCAGTACTCCAATGTATGTAATGTTCATGTGTTATCGAACTTGAACTACGACAACTGTGCAGCAGCGTCATTACCTGTTCCAGATATCTTCCAGTCTCGGCATGCACTACTCTGTGCATCGATGTCGAGGAATAGTTTGACCTTTCCACTGTGACGTTGGTTATCAAACATTATCTGGGGGGGGGGGGAAACACATGCAAAGACCAATTAAACAATATTGTAATCTTGGAGAGTTAGTGTAGTTTGTGCCGTTGAATGTTTGTCTATAAATTGCAACCTTATATAATATATAAATAGGTTAACAGAATCTGTTCGGATTTGGAATAAGCTTTTTTTTCAATTGGCAGTTATGGGAATTTAAAAAAAATCCACTCAAGGGTCAAACTATCCTATTATAAAATCTTTATGAGCAACATTGTTAGATTTCAACTTTAACAACTGTCATGTAACTGCTACAAAAAAGTTAATTATTAACTATCACAACTTCATCCATCCATTTTATACAGCTTATGTCCAGCAGACCAAGTTCTGCTGACAACTCTTGCAGTCATTTTTTTTGTTTTGCAATGCTTGTGCTATACCTTTCAAGTTTTTTTTTTCTCATGAGAGAGAGAGTGAGTGAATAAGTCGAAGCCATACATACCGCGATAGAAAATGAGTAACAGTCAGGCATCTCCCGCGACCGCACTGTTTGCAGGTTGATCCCTTTTAAAGTGAACGTTACTTTCACATCCACCAACCTGAAAATGAGGATATGATTACTTTCATGTATTTAGGTATAAAAATGTGTGCCACACTATAAAGTAGGGATGATCGATACCATTTTTTTCAGACTGATACCAGTACGAGTACTACATTTTTGAGTCGTTCATTATACCGATGCCAAGCACCGATACCAATAGTACTTTTTGATACAAAAAATGTCCTTCCAAAACAATGACTGATCACTGACAATTGTATAAATGTAGCACTTTTTCCTTAAAAAATGCATTAAATCAATGGCAATTTTCTGTTCTTCTATTTTTACTTCCTGATTGTAAAACGGGTATAACAGAGCGGCTGATACTGGTATCAGTCAACATCGCAAGTACCGATACCGTGAAATAAGGCTGGTATTGGGACCGATACCTATACCTGGTATTGATACTTGCCCGTCCCTACTGAAAGGTGTCATGATAGAATACCTGTAAAAATCCAGGTTGAAAAAGGACGCATTATTGGTTTTCCATTGGTATGCGGTCTTTGGATCAAGCGATAAGCAAACTGAGGGAAAGAGGAAATAAATAAAATAAAACACGATACAATATTAAAAATCGAGTACTAACCAGTAGCTTTTTTTAATGTCTCCAAGTCTTCTGAGTGCAAGTTTTGTTGCTTGTAAGGCTCATCATCGATCTCAAGTTTAAATGATAATTTAAGTAAATGAGGTAATGTTTCAGTTTATCTTGAAGCAAGTAATAACAATAAATTTCACAACCTGATAGCTGCCAGCTCAGAGCAATTTATCGAGGCTCAACTCTTCATTCTTAGAACTTTCAATTGAAAGCAAGCCAAGCTAATTTTGCATTTTTTAAGGGTATTAAATTAAAAACAGAGCATTTTAGTGTGACCTATTTTCTTGCTTTGTTCACTGAGATTTGAAGTAGAAATGTTCACCTGTCTCCAACTGGGCATCTATGTCATAGGCTTCCTCCGAAGGCTCGACACTGCCTCTCCTGTAAAGGGTCTTGCAGATGACCAGAGGCAACAAGCCACCACCTTCATCCTCAGCATAACTGATGGGACTCACAGCGAGCCGGCCCAGCTGGCTGTACTGTAAACACCGACAGCGTCACATGAATGCACTGATCCAGGTGAAATTGCACACAAACATAAGATTTGCTCAAACAAACTATCATTTTAAACATCTATCCTACTTTGAAATGTCATTTGGCATTCAACTGTTTTAATAATGATGACTGGTTTAACCTGCCTGATCCATAACATGAAACAAGCTGTCATAGACACTTTGTTGCGAGTAGACCGCAACGCAGTAGTCATCCTCATCCACACCATTGTAGTCCTTCAGGAACAGGTTTTTCAGGGCCATAGCATTCTCCTCCTTGTAGGACACCACAAGCAGGTTGTTGAGGCCAAACAAGACCAGCTGAAAGTACAAAATATTCTCCTCTTAATATGGTTGACACGTCACATATTGCTGAGACACTGAAGTCCCGGGGGGAACTCCAGGCTGCTACAGAGTTTGGGGGATTCCACACAAAAACAACAACAGCAACAACAACAAGAAAAAGCATGTTATTCTGCTGGTGGTGAATATTTTCCCCAAAATTCAATGCAAAAACATCTGTTCTATTTTTCACTGGCTTTATTTGGGCTTTTTTGTTTTTTTTAAATCATGAGCCACTTCATAGTTACAGTTACCGTCATAATAAATATTCTAATTCTATCACAGCCAAACAACATGAATTAAATTACCTAGATGTCTGCAAAAAATCTAGCCAGAAGCTGTCTTTGTTTACCATCTACACATTGTCATCATTATGGAGCATGCCCCATCAACCAACTAGCTGTTTGTTGCATAAACGCACCAAGTGTTGATTTCAACAAAGTGATCGTGTTGTTAATACCAAACCATACTTGGCAATTAAATGAGTTCAAACTATGGACAGCAGCCTAAGAAGTTTGATTGTTTGACTTGACTCTGTAAACACATTGACTGAGCAACTGCAGTTCTGCTGAAGATTTTTGCTTTCGGTTCCACCGGAACAAACGGGTCCCCTCCATTTCCTCGAAATGTTGCAATGATTTAAACACTGTCAGCAGCAAAGTGACCAAGGTTCACATGTGCAAATATGGCGCACTTAGTATATCATCACACACTATTACCACATCATAGGACCTTAATGTGAATTTATCATGTATGCTTATTCAACTATAAGTGACAGATGAAAAAATATATTCTCATTCTCTTAAGAGCATGCACTTTGCAATGTGAGGTACATACTTGTGTGGTAATCATGATTATCTTGAGGATCTGCACCCCCAATTTCCAGGGGACGTGCCTTCGGGCCCGGTACTTCTCACATGGGCTCATAAAGTAGAACCGCAGGTCATCCCTAAGGTTCTCCTCCTTGATTAAGTCTTGAGTTGTGGTAGAACTAAGGGACGAAATATTGTTTTAAAAATTGCATGAGCATTTTATACAAATTATTTTTCAAGACGCTTCAAACTTCTGAACGGAGAACAAGACAGTTACTTTCATGGCAGTAGCCGGAGTTTAACGTTCTCATGCAGGAAGTTCAATATTTACCGTCTATGTTTATTTAAAAAAAAAGAAGTTTTAGAAACAATTTTTAACTTGCACCGCCATCGTCATTAGGTTGCAAAAAATAGTATTATTTATTATTTGTTCTTAATCACACGACGCTTTTTAATATTAAAACGTGAAAATAGTGAGACTATTATAATGGCAATATGGTGAGTCAGAAAACACTTCCGATATAAAACTCACCTTACGGAATTGCTCCTATCGAGATAGCGAGTCAAGAGCTCCATGTTGGACCGGCAGACAGATCACGTCAGTCGCACGCCGCCACGCATGCCCATCAATCTGACAGCCATCAGCTGTAATCTCCAAGAGATCGTATGGATCGTCAACTCCCCAATCAGCGAGCCTCTTTTGGGCAAAAATCTTACCCAGTGGTGACCACAAGATGTCGCTGTGTAGACGTTTTATGTCTCACAAACATGTACTTGTGACAGTTTTGTTTTCCTAAGACAAAATTTAACTGTAGCCGGCTTACATATAAGTGGTGAAAGTTAGGCTAAAAAAAAAAATAAGTATAGTACATACTTTTTGTCTATCAAGAGTCTTGTTTTGTACAGGAATACGCTGGATAAAAGTTTGTCCCTCATCAGCCACCATAGGGCACGAACTCTTCCGAGTGTGTCTCGGCTTTTATCGGAAGTTTGATTTAAAATGTCACCCTTCGTACTTGTGTTTTTATCGTCAATAAACTTGCTGGGTTTGGCAGACGCCTGTCCGTGTCCGTGTGAGAAAGCCGAATTATGCCATCAGATACGCGACAAGAGAGATTTCGAGGTACTTTTGCTGGACCCTTAAAACTCTCAAGAATATCCTGATCAAATGATCAATTCCTGTGATAATCCCCTCACAGAATCCCTTACAGCGAGATTACGATGTCCTCTATCGTGACAAATAGTTCGAATAAAACATGCGCGTTAGAGAGAGTTTTTCTGCTTTGTAAACGGTGTTGTTCATTGCCTTGATGAGATATATTTACTTAGTCGTAGTTGTTTTTCCCGATATCAAAATCGGATCAAATCTGATCGCAGCAGTGTATCAAACGTTTGTATGAAAATGTCATATTCATCCAGTTTTCAAAACGTTAATGTTGTTTTAATGTCTATTTTTCCAAGCGTGATTAATATTGTACACAATTTTTGCATAGGAAAAAAAAAAAAGGAAGTTCTTGGTGTACGCCTGAGAACGTTACACAAACGTGGTCACAAAATGGTTCTCACAATAAGTAATTATTATGTAACTAATATGTAATAAATTGCATATTACGTGGATTTTGATTTTTTTTTTTTCCCTTGAAGCGTCCTAGCTATACATTACTATGCATGGTAATAATCTGAATTGCAGAAGCTTGTATAGGTCAAATTTAAAAACAAAAAAATAAAACAGCTCAATAACCCAATGTGCTATATAAAAAAAAGATTTTAAAAAAATAAGCGTGGCTTGGGAGATATAAAGCCACCTGTGTAATTTCCACCCATCCATTTTCTATACCACTTATTATCATTACAATCTATACTAGCACAAGGAGAACATGCAAACCCTACACATGAATGCCTGAGCTGGTATTTGAATTCCCAACTGCAGAACTAGGAGGCAGATGTGTAGTTCTCTGTGCCACCATACTTTTAAATCCCTTTTACATACAAGCGTAATAAATATCAAACATTAAAACTCAGCTTTTTGAGGGGCTTTCACTTCCTGATTCACCCAAAAGATGATCCCGTGGTATTGATTGAGGAAAACAAGTTCAACTCAGAAGAGGTGTTCTAAATATGCATAATTTACTATCCATAAATAAATATAAATAATTTTGTACAAAAGACATTTTGGTGTGTGTGCTCTCAGGTGTTTGTGTTCGACGTGGGCGGAAAGACTTGGAAATCATATAACTGGAGCGTGGTGACGACAGTGGCAACATTTGGGAAATACGACGCGGAGCTCATGTGTCACGCTCATTCGAAAGGAGCACGGGTCGTACTTAAAGGTATTTATTTACACATTGTTAGCCTAAAATACATTTTGAAAATAGGAATTAATCTTTTAATATTAATTAAATATGCAATTAGTTCAATGTGCAATAGACTTAACTTGATTAAAAGAAAAGGAATATTTTACAGTTTTTTATCACACATCTATTTATTGCATTTCATGGGGCTGCAAATGTGCCCAATTTGGTAGAAAGCAGTGATAGATAAATGAAGCTTCAAATGTGCCTCATGAACCAGTTGTTGCATTTTTTTTAACTCTTCTAATTGGCACTCTGTTCAACATTCGGCGTAAAATACACTGACTTGCCATGTCTCAAACCTTTGTATTTAAACCAACAGTGTCATCTCAAGGATTCATAAAATACAAGTGGTTCACATTTGAAGTTTCATTTTCTCATCACTAGTAGAATGGCCCTTTGGCAATTATGCTAGTAAGCTAACAATTTATTTCCAGTGTAAAGTCGCAATTCCGGTTCAGTGCTCATTAGCGCCAACTTTCATAAAGGTGACGTTCGGCTCGCTTACATTGTGGACCAAAAGAACAGGACAGATTGGATAACTGAGAAGGTCAACTTGGCCAAATGTCAGTTCATGGATGGAATCAACATCGACATTGAACAAGCAGTGGACGAAGGGTCGTCTGAGTACTATGCCCTAACAGACCTGGTCAAAGAAACCACTGAGGCTTTCCACAGGGAAATTCCCGGTTCTCAGGTGACCATGTTACTGTTCCCCGTGATACACCGGTAACCTCCACTGCTGACCAAATTCTGTTCTTTAGGTGTCCTTCGATGTTGCCTGGTCACCCCAATGTATCGACAAGCGCTGCTATGACTACGTCACCATTGCAGAATCCTGCGATTTGCTTTTTGTAATGTCCTACGACGAACAGAGCCAAATACTCGGGGACTGCATCGCCATGGCCAACGCCCCCCTTAACCAAACTATTAATGGTTTGTGGTGCACTTGAGTGTCAAGGTTGAACTTAACTCATTAATTATCGTCTGTCTCTCTCCAGCCTATGATCAATATTTAAATTTGAAGATAGCTCCGCAGAAGTTAGTGATGGGTGTGCCATGGTACGGCTATGACTACCCTTGTCTCAACCTTTCACAGGTAGGAGTCATTAAACTAGTGTTGCCCAATGATTATTTAGCAATATATTTATATTTAAAAATGCCTAGCATTATATTTCATTGTTTTAGACTTTAGAAGGTGCTTTTGCTAAAGACTGCCCTCTTCAAGTGCAAATGTACAATCTTTCCGTGCACCAGGATGGCATCTGTTCTATTGCCAAAGTGCCGTTCCGTGGCGCTCCATGTAGCGATGCTGCTGGAAAACAGAAAACCTACAGATGGATCATGACGCAGGTCGGCAGCTCGTTGTCAGGACGGTTGTGGGACGACAAGCAGAAAGCACCCTATTTCAATTACTGGGTATGCATTGGTTTTGCTTTAAGGTGTTTTCATTTCAAACCACTCCACACATGACCAAGGGGAGCATGTACCTGCTCTTACAGGTACTTCAACACAGGAGGACATAACTTACCCTAATAACCATAACTTCACTAACAATAGCAAGTCTCCTCCTGCAACTCCAAAGTCTTTTGTAGTACCAAAATTGACCAGTAAAAGGCAGCATGGTGCCACAGAAAATCCAGATTCCCAGATTTTTTTTTTCTGTCCGATTAGTACTCTGCTTTATAAACAGCGGTCAAACCTTCATCTTAAAGTCAACCTCAGCTTTTTGCCCTCACTTTGCAGGACCCAGAAGGAAAGTTTCACCAAGTTCGATATGATGACCCAGAGAGTATTTGCCTCAAGACGGAGTTTGTGAAATCTAAAGGTTTGAGAGGAGTGGGCATGTGGAATGGCAACATTTTGGACTACAGCGACGATCCGGTTGCTAGGCAGCAGAGCGCATTGATGTGGAATGCTCTCTTTGGATGCTAGTTGGGCCAAAGTTTACGGGCTCTAGACATTTCGAGCGGCTGCGTTGTTACTATGTGAACCTTTGTGGCCGTAAAACATTTTCAGTCCTCAGACGAATACTTGCACTGCAGGCTTTATTGTTGCTTTTTTTTTTTTTTTTTTTTGCTAAATGTCATTTGGTGTCAAACATTCCAGCTGTGTTCACTTTTTATGCCATGTAAAAAATAAAATTTAAAAAAAAGCCCTCCTCAGTTGGAGCTGTTTTGGACTTTTGTTTTGTCTCGAGTGCTGTTCACAAAGCTTAGCGACGTCACAGGCCCCTGACGGACTAACTGACTCTTCTTCTGGGCCAGCTCCGCCTTCAGTGCCCTCAGTTCAGTGGCAGCCTGTTTCCTCAGCTACGGAAACATTTGTTGACATAACATTCAGTGAAGGACCACTGATGTTTCACTATATGAAGCATTTTTTACTTGAAGATTTACCTTTATCTCAGTCACCAGCTTCATCTTGGCATCTTCCACCATCCTTTTCAGGTTGTCGATGTCGTGGGTCTCTGTCAGGATCTGAATGATGAGCTCATTCTAAACACACGTGTTGCCAACTTAGTAACAAAATAAACTACATTTACGATGTACTGTACTGTACTACATAGATTGTAACGTTTGTTGCAATCAATTTCAGCGTACCTTTTCAGAGGCTTGTCCTTGCTTTTGCGGCTTGCTTCTGTTGTCTCTGGCATGGAGCTGTTGCAGGATCTTGTCGTAGAATGTCTCCAGTTCTTGCCTGACATTCCTCAGCGCATCTTCCAAAGGTCCAGTGGCCTTCTTGGTATCAAAATACTTTTTTTTCCAGCTGTCACAGGCTTGAAAATCAGTGGAAGAGAACAAAACAGAAGTTGACTGTGCATGTTTGTTGCCTTTTGGTTATCTTCTTAAGTTTTCCACCACCTTGGTTCCTGCGGTGCCTGTTCTGGGCCAACAAATCTTTGCCTTTCCTGAGCAACTCCTGTCTTTTCCATTCTAATTGTTTCCTTTCCTCCTTCACCAACTTGATTTCCTCTATAAGTTCTTCTCCTAGAAGAGACAAACACTCTTTCAAATGTGACCTAATATGTTTTTCCGACACGACAACTTACTATTAGACGGGATGACGGCGGAAATAATGGGTTTGTGGGTTGTCATGGTCAAGTCTAAACCAGGTGGTGGGGAGGTGCAGTGGATAGGTCGGGATAGCACAACTGGGCTTTCTGCCACCTTAACAACAAAGAAAAAAAAAAAAAGAATTTTTATACAGTTGCATGACCAAAACAAAAGATGAATTTCTTACCCCACTGGTTGTTTTACTCCTGAACGACTGAAATGTGAACAAATCTCGTGATTTTCCGAGACTACGATAGAAGAGCAGAAGGTGTTTATGGATCTCTATAGAAGTGCAGTGTACAGTGAGGTGAGGGCTCAGCTCACTGCCTGTCTGAATCTCCATCCTCCACCGACTCCACGGCTCCTGAATCTTTGGCTGCTCTGCTTCCTTGCTGATGAAGTTTCTTCTTTCTGCATGTTGGTTCTTCCTCTTGGGGATGCTCCTTCACCTGAGCCAAGCCGCCTTTTTACATTTTTTTTTTTGGGGGAGCAACAATACAAATGTTTACTGTGACTTGATGACTACTGTTTTACTCCTAATGTTTGACTCACCTTTATTTTGAGGTTGATTGTTGGACTTTCTCTTGTCACGCTCCCCCATCTCATGCCACTCAATCTTATTACCTTCTTCCTCCCCACCATGTCCTCCCTCTGAGGAACTGTAACCCTGCTCTTCATCATGCTCTTCCTCCTCCTCCAAGCTAGAAGAGGGAACAAGCTGGTGGGAAGATTGGGGGATGTGGGGGAACTTCACAGGCTCTTTTGTCTCGGCTGGCGAGCCCCACGTCTTGTGGGGGTAGTAGGTTGGCGGGTCTGGGGAGCTGCTGCTGGTGTCTGGGCTGAGCGAATGGGAGGAAAGGCTGCTCTGGTTCTCCATTGTGGGCAACAGGTAAAGCTCTGGCTGGGCGGCCTGGAAACATGTATACAGTCATAACATAAAATAGAATGAAAAGAAATCAAGATTTTCTTTATTGTTATTTAACTCTTTTTTTTTAACTTGGTTGGCATTACAGCCTTTATAGACTCCTGCTTCAGAAGATTTCAATCTATTTTTTCTTAGCAAATATTTACTAAGGATACCCAAAGTTAGAAAAAATAGTAGTAATACAAGTAGTAATAGTAGTAAGACCAAAAAAAAACAACCATGTGCTTGGCGTAGGTAATAATATCAATCAGGGGTTATTGAAAAAATAAAATATATTAAAAAATGAATGAATAAATAAATAAATAAATAGATAAATAAATAAATGGGAATATGACTCATCATGTTTTACATACATACGGTGGAGCGAACGTTTTGGCTTTTATATCCTTCTCCTGCTTGCTTTTGACCTGGCACACAGCAAAAAAAAGCAAAAGGTTAAATATGACGTTACACCCCAAACACGCTTACCTGTAACCACTCTTGCATCATGTGACATCAGACACACTCACCATAGCCAAGCTTCGGCCCACGCATTTCAAGAAGGAAAATTTGTCCATGTTCCTGTCTGTGCCCAGAAGCTCCCCCAGCTCACTTCTCAGAGCTTTCAGGGTGACCTCAGGGTAAACCCTAAACAAGCAAAATTTGTGTAACGTAACTTTTTCAATTTTATTTTCTATTGATTCCATCCTAAACCCCAAAATACAAAAAATGTGACCTGATGAAGCCTGCAGATATGAAACTCTCCGTGGCTTCTGAAGGAACTTTATTCAGCTTCACATTCCATTGATCGTCTGGTACGTAGAGAACATGGAGCTCCACAAACTGAACATATACACACACAAACCAAACTAAACATTGGAGAAGTGTTCAGAGTATAGTATGACATCATTTATCTTTCGTCAATTATGAACATACCTTGCAACTGATTGGTCTCTTATCAGATTCACACGGCAGCTCCATCTTCATCCGGCCAGTCATGCACAACTGAGCTCCTCACACAGAGTTTTTAGGATGTGTTTGACCCGACGGAGGCGTGGGCCTCTTGTTGGTTGACTTGACATAAGAGTGGCTTTCCACACACACTAGAGATTCTTTTATGAGAGTGCCAGCATCGGTTGCTCTGGTTGCAGAGTTAGCAAAACTGTTCACACTCTTGTACTTAAAAGATACTTCTGTTAAAAGGTCACATTAGTGAGGAAAGTTTTGATTTGATTTCCCTTAGTCTTATTTTATAAATCACAGAAAAATAGGAGTGTACTTTCTAATACAGCGTTTTCAAATGCTCAGGGTAAACGTAAAAAAAGGGAATAAAAATAAATACCTTTAAGTACAAATATATGAAAAATATATTTAAGTACAGGCAACAGCAATGTAGTTGTACTTCCCACCACTGTCTTGTTGTTGTTACAAACTGAAGGAAAAGGACATTTGTCTCGTTTCAAGTGTATCAAAACAAGAATAAATACTGCACGTTTCTCAATTTATTTCCTATTTTGTTAATATACAGTGAAGGGTGAGCTCAGTTGCACTGCATTTTTTGTGCAATTGTCATAATTTGCGCCACTAGAGGGAGCTATTGTAGTTTCCACGTTCAAGTGTGGCGTTCAAAAATGCCTGAAATTATAGCGACGCATACATTCCTCTTCAAAAACTACAATAAATCTCTGAATTGTTTCAACTACACCATCATTGTGAAAATAATAATAATATATTACACAAATCGAATCAGCATCTTAGTGAATCGTATTTTTTTTCCAGCGATTTGTTTAGCAGAACTCAGTATTCAGTATCCAACAGTATTGCATGACATTGAAGGCGCCACTACAAAACACACCTCCCAGAAAACCGGAAGCGGATTTGTCACTCCCTTGTCAACAAGTTTTTGCAACTTAACTTTTACTCATTTTCCAGAAACTAAAACCGATCCGATAAAATAAAAACGAAAATGTCGGGGTCATCCACCATCGTAGCAATGAAGAAAATTGTACAACAGCTACGTTTTGAAGCGGGAATGAGCCGAGTAAAGGTAAAAACTACGCCGAATGGTAGTCAGGGCGTTTCTCCAGTGTTTAGGTTCGACTAAATGTGCTTTTATCGACTTTGGAATTTAATAGATTCGGTTGTTCTGAAGATATCAAGTAAATGCTCATCTTGGGTTATCACCAGGTGTCCCTGGCCGCGAATGACCTCCAGCAGTTTTGTCTCCAGAACGCCCAGCACGATCCGCTGCTCACTGGTATGTCCTCCAGTAATAACCCGTTCAGACCTCAGAAAGTCTGCTCCTTCCTATAACGGCGACGCCTTGGGCCCTGTGAGTCCCGCTCAGTTTTTTCATTTTCAACAACATTGATAATTCTTTTCTAAGATTTCACGTTTGCAAATTTTCTACAGGTCTTTAGAGTGTGGTGCGTCTTGAAGATGGGCTGGAATCACCTCAAGAGTGTTAGGGAAATTTGCAACTAAATATATTCTTAACCTTTGTTAAAAAAAAAAAAAACTGAAAAAACAATAGTACACATCTTCAGGTACTTACAAGACAAGTTTTATGCATGATTAACAACTTATAAGGAGTTGGGGAGTCCTTTGTTTTCACATGTGTCCAAGTCAGAACGTACGCTGTCGTGCAGTTATAATTACAGTAAATATTTGTTTGGAAAACATTTCCAGGCTATAAATAAATTACCCATTTCAATTACAATGGTAACATAACAGGCTTTGTGCGGCTATTGTTATGCCACTGCACATCCCATTTGTAAACTCACAATGTGATAATTATGACGTTATATCAAAGACTCCTAGGTCAGAAATTAAAAAAAACCCACATCAACTATAAAACTAACAAAGTGAGCCTCTATGCCGCTGATATTCTTTTGCTGCTTCGCCGATTCTAACCCAGAAACGCCATTATGTTGTGTGCATCGTCAATTGTGGCCTTTCTGTGCGTAATAAGAAATAACAACTAACCATATACCCCCCAAACATGCCTTGTTGTGCGGTGGCCATTGCTGACTTAAAATAAATGTTCACACATTTCCCTCTTGCTCTCTGAAAATTATCTTTTCATAAATGTTTTTGTTTTGCAACAAACCAATCAGAAAACTCATCAAATAGTTAACCCAATTTCGGTATTTATGATCGTTCAAGTGAGAGTGACGAAAACGCAGAGCATCTGTTTGTCTGTATCGGGTAACTGCGTCAGCAGTTTGGCCAATAAGTTTAAAAAATCCATGATAAGCACAATGTAGTCATTTTGAATAAAAGCAAACAATTGTGGGATCAACGGATCAGTCCTTGCGTAATAACCAGAGGAGAGATGATTTTGTTTTCACAGTTGAAATTTGCGCCTGGAGGCATCCATTTCATGGCGCTACAAACAAAAGGAAAACACGTGATGAGGCCTTTGAACTTTGCGACCAAGTCAAGTATGTGCAAATATAGAAACACAGAACTGCCATAATGAATCCAACATCTACTTTTTAAGATGAAACACGTGCGCTCTTACCTTGAGGACCCACTCATACTCGCCAAACTTGGAATCAAAGGTGCCTTTCTGCAGAGAGCGAAGCTTAAGCGTGAATCGAGGACCCAGCTCCTGAATGCCGGCCTTCTTCTCATTTTTGAAGATGTATCTTGAGATACACAATAATCAGAGGGTAAGCGTTCATGAAATCACACCAATCGAGGGACAGAGTGTGTAGTTGCTCATCGGACGTTCACCTGTGAAATCGGAAAAATATGAAGTCTCTTTGGTTGTGGAAGGTGGCCACTTGGCGACCCACAAAATTGGGCTTTTGGGGGAAAAGGGCAGCAAACATCCGGCCGATGGTGTGGCCCAAACGTGTGGTGAAGTTGTTCAAGATCACCTCTGGGTGATGCTCTGTTGGCTCCTTACCTCGTCTCTATAGATGCACAACAGCACACTCGTGTGTTGGCAAAAGGACAACATGGCCATTTCACAAAAGATTTAACTATTTCTAGAAACTCTCTCTGCAATAAAGACGATATGACCGCTTGAAATGCTGAAAAATAAACTTGCCTTCATTTCCTTTCGTAGTCGAACACTGCTGACCTTGAAGTGTGCAGTGGGTCCTTCAGGCAGGTGACAAAGAACCAAACCATCTTAGAGTTAGAGTTAAGGCACATAAAATACTTTGTGTTTTGTTTTTATTATGGTGCCTCATTGTATGCTAATGACGTTAAATCGTAATATATTTTTAACCACGCCATTTGTAAAAGCTATAAAACAGCCAAATGAACCTGGAAAATGAGTGAAGCATTAGAATATGCATGCCAGAACAATATCTGGCAAGAAACGTGACAGTAACCTCTTGAATAGAATAATAAAGATTCGCGGAAATCACATAACAGTGTTATCCATTGTGCATCGTAAGCACACGGCAAACACTTCTCCGGCAAAAGGATACTCGGCACTTGGCGGTCCTCGTTGACGACGACAAGGAACGTGAAGTCCCTGGCAACGCACTGGGGAATAACTTTCTTGAGAGCCAAGCCTCTTCTGTAGTAGACGTACGCGTTTGGGATCACGGTTGCCAGCTGGTGGCAGAACTTTACTGTCCTCTACGAGAAACACGGGGATGGCGTTCAGAATTTGGGAAAAACACAATTAGTGTTCGCATGAAGGACAGAAATGGGCTCACCCCTCTAGGTCTGTCTGACGTTGTGATTAGCACTTTGGGGTTCGTTAAGCCGTTGAAGTAGGCAGAAAATTCATCTGTTCCCTCATCAAATGCAACCTAAACAAGAAACAAAATAACAGAAATGAACTCAAATTCATCACATGACCTGAGAAGACTAAAGGGAGCATGACGAATGATTATACCTCTTCATCTTCCGGGTCAACTGTTGTTTCGTCGTAGACTCTCTGGTTTTCTATTGTCTTGGGGACCTGTTTAGGTGGTGCCTTCAAAAGAGTGTGAAACAATCTAAATGACTACCAAACATAAATGAACCTACTATTATAACATGTTGATTGTTATATATTTACAATTTGATGAGTTTTCCCCCACTCTACCTTTTATGCAAGAACCACACGAGAGAGTTTGCCCATTTTACACTTGCAAGTGGAGAAAGCCATCAGCACCCTGTGTGGTACAGAGGTGCTTGAGAGCCGTCTAACTTTCAACTCTTGCAAGGGAATATTAATCGAGAGGGAGAGAGTGACCAGGTTTTGGGGGTGCAAACTGGTTAATCAGTATTCAGCTCTTTGTTTTACAAGGTTGTGGAAACAGATACTAGTGGCGCATTTTAGATAACTAACTAAGCAAGAATGTTTGCACATCATTTGGAAAGTTTCAACAACTTCAGAGGTGGAACATTTCAACCAGTCAAAGTAAGGTGGAAGCTTTTAACAAAGTTAATAATTATAGTCAACATTCCAACATACGATCAAAATAATTTGTCAATCCTAACACTTTTCCCAGTATCAAGAATATTCAAGCAACTATACACCTCTGAAATGCCACTGAATTATTTCACTATTATGAATACCAAAACTGAGAAAACTCACCTTGTTACCCAATAGTTTTTCTTGTCTTTTCCTCTTCTTCTTCAGCTCGAGCTTTAGCTGAAATACAAAGAGAAACATTGTTTGCACTGACATCGGTAAGATAATCAAAAGGACGACAGAATGTAAACAAACAGCGAAAAGTTGTGAATGTTAGTTTGGTGTTATTCGAAAATTGACATGTATAGTCACATTCAAGGTTTTATGCTTCTCGCATAGAAGTCGGAGATTACAATTTATTTTGACTTTTCATTGAATGCTTATTTACACGTAGCAATCCCAGACTTTACCTTTCTTTTCTCTTGCTTGTGTTTTATAAACATTAAGTGTCTTCGCTGTTTATTCTTGATTTCAGACAAACTGAACATAGGTGGGAAGGCGATGGTTGCCTCGGTCTTCTCTTCTTTCACTTCGACGACGTCGGTTTGCATCTTGTCTGTCTGTTCCGCACTGTTCGCCTTTTCATTTGTATCCTTCTTTTTCTTGCTTTTGCCTTTCCGCGTCACAGGAACTTCAGTGATATCCATATTGGCCGAGCAATGTTTACGGAGACGGGGAATATTCTTCACGCGCGTGGATGCTGGCGTGCTGCGGAAGCTGCTTCCGCAACTTCCGTTCACATCCGGATCACAAACTTTGCTCCCTTGTTGAACATGTACGACTCCTAGTGGCGAGGAGGTTCTAAAAATGCATCGGCCTGAACTGAACTATGGGGGTGAAGCAGGTTCACCAAATTAATTTGATTCTAAAATAACACAAAACAGTATAACGATACTGGGCCTAGACACAATTATAATTTATTATTCATTTTAAAAGTACATTGTCGATTGGGTGAATTGATTGTTGATGAATCACGTCTTGGAGAAAATTATAATTGTACCATAATTTCATGAATGCAGGAGGTGACATTTAGAGAATTTGCCTCCCTGAAAAAAATATTAAAAATCAATTGATCAATTAACAACAGTAGGAACCTGACAGATTGATTAACTTAAAGCTCATAGATCATGGTTCCTAGAGACAATCAAAGACATTGACCCTAACAATCAAAACAATACAAGGATGGCCTTCAAATCAGCATCCAATGTACCAGTCCACCACAGGTCTAAAAGACTTGTAAATCAATGTGTTGTTGGAGCACATTAGTCCCCCACCTCGCCACATTTGAAGTACCTCCCTGTTCAGGTCTCCCAAGCAGGTCAATTGCTTCTCATAAGCCCACGACACGCACCACTTGGAGTGGTCGTACTTGGAATGGAATGGGGCAGATTTGGGAAGACGGATCCTCTTAATGTTCATGACGTGATTGGGCAAGGAGCAATTGGAAGGCAGTTCGTGGTCTGGTCTCTGCCAGGTCTCAGTCATCAAGTCCGCTTTTAGGACCTGCGCCACCCAGCCAGTATAGATGTCTGGATGGAAGGCAGAAATCAATGTTTTGGTAACAAAACAAAACAAAGCATAGTACAGATACATTTGTCTGATATTAGTGTACATAACGCTGACCAAGAAATGTAACTTACCATCCACAAAATGGTCGGATTTGGCAAAAGTGAAAAACTTCTCTCCTTGTAAAGAAAGGAGTTGGTCCGTTCTCTTGTCCGAAGGCGCTTCTGGCCTTTGGCCTGCACATAACTGGGCCAATTGAGGCAGTTTGCTAGCAAATGCAGGAGGGACGGAGCAGTTGTAGAATCGTGGGAAAAGATACACCAGGTGCTGTGCTATCATTGGGAAAAATCAAAGAGAACCAGCTTTAACAAATATTCATATTGGCTAATTAGATGTCCAGATAAGATAATAGAAAACATTAAGAATGTATGTGTGGAGGTGGGGTACATTCCTTGTTTAGCATGACGTGCAAAAGGTCTTTTCTTTCTTCGGTGTTCACTCACTGACATGGACGAATTGGTCATAGTGGAGGCTAACACACAAAGCTGTTTGGCCATTGACTTTGCCAGAGGATGGGTAGAGGTATCCCATCTCTGGGAATGAAGGGAAATGGGGAATGCTGTGAGACAGCAAGAAGCCCTGGGAAGAGTCAAATAGCAGTACACCTGTTGGAAGCAAGAAAAAAAAAAAACTTTGAATGTCCCATTCCTGTTCAGGAAAAACTGAAAAACGGAGAGCTGCATTCGTGGATACAAATTTTAGAGGTTAAAAAAAAAAAGGTGATGTTATAGTTGGTTAGATAACAAGCCAAATAGCTTAACATTTAGCTTGGGTAACAAAAACATAATCAAACATTAACGTTAGAAAATCTGACAGTTACAAAACTGCATGCCATTTACCTTGAATGAACTGAACCATCAGTAATCAAAGCCAATATGTCTTTCAAAAGACATATTTCAAAATTTCTTTCAAAAGTTCTACAATGCTGTCATGTCTTATATAATCCTCCTGGAACAGCCATAATTAAAAACCTATTTTTCAAAACGTTATAGATGATTTACAGTTTTACCCCAGAACGAAATTTAGAAGCTTATTTCTGTGTCTGGAAAACATAATAATCCTCCGAATGATCCAAGGTACTGCAGAAATTTCCTCTTCACATTGACTATTTAACACCAACCACTCGGATACCCACCCAAGAAAATCATAGCTTCTTGTCTACTGTACCTTTTGTATGTCCATATCCTCGCATGTATTTGAGTAGAGGTGGTGAATCATTGTAGAAGGCATAAACAAAGCCGCTAGACTGCAGAAAATACAGCACATTTTCAGGATGTCGAAATATAAAAGTCCCATTCCTGTCTATTTAGATAGATATTTCATTACAGTGTTAATGGTATAAAGAAGTGCTATTATTAGCATTTTATAGCAGAAGCTACAGTTCCCTGTTAAAAAAAGTGAATGCTTCCTCTAAGATGTAAAAGTGGTTCTTGAGTGTATAATACAGAAGAATGAAGGAAAAAAAGAACATCACCTTGTTAATGGCTTTGCTGTAAAGCTGGTTGAGGGTGTTGCTGATGGCTCCTTGACTAGTGTTAACCATGAATTTACTAAGTTGCCAGGTGTCTAAGGAGGGGTCCAGGTACATGTAGTCTACCCCGCTACCCACCTCGCCAATTTTGTATTTTGGCAGCTTGTAGATGATGAACCTGCAGCAGATTAGACAGTGGTTTCATGACAAAATATACTCAAATGTTCAGAATATACAAAACAAGAAATGTATCGATTAAGACTGAGTGAGGATATTATTAATGCATGAATTGCCTCACCAATCGACAGGCTGGCCGTCTTCATTCTGGCAGGAAATAGCAGCATCACACACAGCGAGGGCCAGAAGCATAAAAATACTTGATGTTGGTGCCATTGTGACCTCTTGGGGTTTTCAGCAGAGTCGACTCCCCCCGCAACACAAATTTAAACCTCCTCTGCACCTATGGCCGATGAGAAAACCATTTTGCAAGTGGTTACTGCACAGCTCCAACACAATGCAAAAGGGGAACTGAAGCGGATGAGTCCCATGACCCAAGTTTGGCTGACTCTGTAGTAATTATAATACTTTGGGAGGTGTTTACAATACTTCATTCTATATGGGAAACCCCAGAACAAATAAGAACTGAAAAAGGCTGCAGTAAAGGTCTGGAAAAGCATTTCTAATAATGAATGCCACAGTCAAAGGGTCACAGGCTTGATGCATTTATTGCAAGTAAGGGTTATGCCAACAAAAAATAAATGTTATTCACATGAAAACATGTGGTCATTTGAAAAATGGGTGACTCCAAACAAAAAGTGCTCTCTTTCTTCTTTTGTTTTAGCACGTGGAGTGATGTAACACGTTGAGTTGTAAATACCAAGAAATGAAATCTGAAAATGGCGGATCAGTGGTTAGAACAGCCGCCTCACAGTTAGGACGGTGCATGTTGGATTCCACCTACGGCCCGCCCTGAGCGCAGTTTGCATGTTCTCCCCGTGCTTGTGTGGGCTTTCTCCGGGCACTCCGGTTTCCTCCCACATCCCAAAAAACATGCATGGTAGGACACTCCAAATTGCCCCAAGTTGGGAGTGTGAGAGCGGTTCATCTTTGTGTGCCCTGCAACCGATTCAGGATGTCCCCTACTGGGGTGGGCTCCAGCACGCCCGTGAACAAGCGGTATAGAAAATGGATGGAAATCTGAAATTTTAAACCTTTGTCCGATATTCATTTTTTGATCTGGAACTCAGATATCTTCAGTAAACAACAAAGAATTGACCTCGTCGTTCCAACATTTCTGGATGGGACTTTATTTGTGCAGTGTGTGAATGACAGTTAAGAGGAACTCAAGAATGTTCTGATGTCCAGGGGGCAAAGATGAAGACTCCTCCTCTTCAAAACCTCCTCTCCCTGTCAAGCAAGTTTTTTTTGTTTGCTAAAACCGTGCCACTGGTTGACGATCAGCTGAAGGGAAGACAACATGGCAAGTTCTGCCAATCAGGTAACCATTCTATACACATTTTCATTAGACTATCCTGCAACCTTCAAGAAGCTAAGACAATTTCCAAGGTAGAAACCATCCCTGGACTCAATGACAATGTTCACATGTGGCAGAATGTTGAATTTGTGCGGACGGGCTACGGCAAGAACACCGTGAAGGTGCTGTGCATCAGGAGACAGGGGGACCAACATGATATCATCGAGCTCAAGGCAGATGTGGAGCTCACTCTCAAGTCACGTAAGGATTATCTCACTGGAGACAACTCGGACATCATACCTACTGACACTATCAAAAACACCGTCCATGCCTTGGCCAAACTGAAGGAGGTAGGTGAACCATCGCAACCCACCATTCTTTCTTGACTTTTGCGGATTCACACTAATTTCAGGTTGCTTGGTGAAACTGACTTTAAGAACTGAACTTTGAAAAAAATTATGGGTGCATTCTAGAGCCATTTCTCTATGGGGGGGTAGAACCTGTAACCACAAACCCTACCAAATGTACATTTTCCCAAAAATGAACACATATGTAGAATTGATTGAGTCTTGTACTTTTACTAGTAGTATACTGTTGTAACATTGTATTTAATGGCATTATGTATTTATTCAATTATACAAGCATCCATCCATTTTCTCTACCGCTTTGTCCCCACAAAGAATATTAAATCAGATTATTAATTTGTGGTTGTGGTTTTGGGAGTAAATGTGTACTGTGTAAAAATATGACCTACCTCACATTGTGTTTTGTGTTAAGGTGAAGACTATTGAGCAGTTTTCTTTGGATCTTTGTCACCATTTCTTGACTTCTTTCAACCATGTGTTGAGGGCCAAAATTTACATGGAGGAGGCACCATGGAGAAGGCTGGAAAAGGTGAGGGAAACAAAATAATTATGGTTAACTCATTGGTTTTCTTCAGTGTTTTTATTCTGCTGTCATCACGATCTAAAGCCACTTTTTTTTCAATGAATAACTCTGGTATTATCAAAAACCCACATTGATTAACTTTTGAGATAAATGATTTGAGCATCGTTCTCAGAATAATCATGAACAAATCTTTATGGCAACAGACCAATAAAGGTTTGTTGAGTAATTGTGCTGTATACTTGGGTACTATTTTAACACAAAGACAACACAGAGGGTGGAGAGTTGCACACTTGTCATTGTAATAAACATGAAAGTGAAACAAAATGGAAAATCAAGAAACTTGCAAATCAAGTCAAAATTTTTGTTTCCCTCTTTTAGAATGGAGTTGAACATGTCCACGCCTTCATTAACAGCCCGGAAGCCATCCGCTTCTGCGATATCGAACAACATCTCAATGGTAATTAACTTTTCTGTTTTATTTCCTATTATTGTGATTGGCACTCCCCTCACTCACTCTCTCACTATCCCCTATTCAGGCATTCCGGTGGTCCACGGTGGACTCAAGGACATGAAGGTGCTGAAAACCACTCAATCTGGTTTTGTGGGTTTCCTCCGTGACCGCTTTACCACACTGCAAGAGGCCACGGACAGGTGTTTCTGCACCACTGTCTGTGCTAGGTGGCGCTACAACAAGGTTCAAGATGTCAACTTTAATGCTGTATGGTAATAAAATTATCCAATTCTGGATCATTACATACATGAAGCAATGTACTGCTTTGATATGTCATCTAAATTCAGCCTTCTTGTGATAGGAAATGTGTCAAAGATACGATCATTGAGAAGTTTGCAGGCCCCTTTGACCATGGAGAGTTCTCGCCTTCTGTGCAGAAGACCCTTTATGATACACAAGTCCTGGTCCTCACTCGGACTCCTGAGGTAAGGCCACATTTCACAAATTATAGAGCACGAAACAAAAATAAACTTTTAGAACCTAGACTTTTGAATAAATTTTTAAATATAACAATACTACCAATAAAGAATATTTCTGCTATTTCCACATTCTTTGTGCCCTCTGCCCTTTAGTGTTCATTATACATTGCTGGCTGTTTTATCATTACCTTTCTTTGACGAAATCACATGGTTCTGCCACTTTATAGAGACACAAGTGCCTGTAAGAAAAAAACCAAAGATCACTGTCAGTCACTGTCTCCCGCCTCATGTGTGTATCCACTTACAGGTGGAGGAAATTGAGATTATCATGCCCAACAAACATTACTTCACAATCGACATGACAAGAATGGGCATTGAGAATAAGGGTGAAGTAAGTGAGTTTGGTTGTGGTCAATTGTGATTTAATTCGTTAGCTGAGATTTTTTTAATTTTTTTTTACAGACACAGGTTCTTCTTCCTCTTGACAACCCCTCGGGCAACATCACAGGGACACTGCGTAGGAAGCACGCCAGGCTGTGAAGACATAAGCACAAATACATAATATGCTGGCGGCATTGATGATTTATAGTCTCAGTAACAACCACTAATAAACGTGTTGTTCTTTGGTGAGAAAAGAGCACCGTTTATTGCAAGTCTTTGAGTGAAATATTCAAACTCCATCCAGTGTTGCACAAGGTCAAAACCACACGCACACCTGATTAGTCTTTTTTTTTTTTTCAAACAAGTTGAAGCACCACAGGCAAGTAGGGACATCATCATTATACACACATTTCTATTTCCAAAGAACCGAGCAGGACCTTTTGAGTTTGTCTTGTTGTATCTGGGGAAAATATAAAACTGCATATTTCCAGCCAAGTGGCAAGGCATGGACTCAGCGCATTGTAGAGCATGCATGTGACTTTTTTTTCTTTTTCTTAGGACATATTCAACAATACCACATCTGTAATTTCTGCCATATCAAAGTGTTTTCAATCATATATCATCTTATGTACAATTTTTAAAACCATCACAAGTTCATGACACTCACACAAACATAACACAATCTACACAAACAAATTAGATGTTAAACCATCCTCAATAAGAATTCATATCTTAAATAAAACATGACGAATAAAAATTAAAATACAAATCTGAAGCAGCAGAAATAAAAACAGCTAAACAGCTCATTAGACCCCATATCCGTGTTTGGGGTCCTGCACACTTCGAAAAAAACATTGTGAAACTGATCCAGTTTTAAGGTGCCATACGGCCAGAGGAGTCTCTGCCAACGGATAGCTGGTTGGGAGTCGTCGATTGTCACTGAGGTGGGAGAATATCGAGCTCCTGGTGACGTGCTAACAGGCGTTGCTCTTTAGGTGTTGGGTTTGCAGCGGCTTCACGTGATACTCATAAATCTTTAGGGCTGGGCCCAGCTTTATCGACAGGCCCGTCAACACATCATTACGTGTCATCAGGAGCAATGACTTGCCATCGATTTCCTGTCAACAAGTGAAGACATTTTATTTTCATTGCCACTCAAGTTAGTTGTCTTGAAGTCAAAAGGGAGGCGATCGGCAAGTTCAACCTGATCTTGGAATGCTGTGGCCTGCTCCTCGAACCCTGTCGCTTTGAAGTAATTGACCACATCAGCGACCGCCCAGTTGGCTGGATCTGGAAGCTGGCCATTCTCTACTGGGCTGCAGAGAGACTATATTTTTCATTACAAGATTCAAGACTTAACATACTCTGAAAAACATGCAGACAAGTGAATCATCATTAAAGACAGAACTGTGCAAAATATAAAAAACAGAAATGTACACAAATTAAGGTTTCAGTACTCTCTGCGAGTGCTCTGGAAAATTAAAATCGAGTAGTGCCTTGACTTGCACAGCAGAGTTCAAATGCAAAACATAATTTTTTTTACAGGGTGGAAGGGTGAAAGACTTATTTTACGTAAAAAAAAAATCTGGTTATAGGTTAAAGCTGTTTTTTATCTTAGTGTATTAAATGTTTATACAGAAAAGGTTCTCTTCCCTAAATCAGGTCTAAGCCAACACAAAGTTCACCTCAGACCATTTCTCATGGTTGAATTTGCTTTAGTTATTTAAAAAACAGCTATTTAAAAATATTGTTATAAAGTGATATTGTTGTGCAATATTTGAATTAGCTTTTTTCCTCTCCATATTTTTGTTCATTTGACAATTTCTGTGCCATTAAAAATATGTTTTAAAATATGCATTACATACACAGTATTGAAATTTTCCAATGAATACTCAGGTTGTAAATATCAGAGCAATTACTTTTTACATTTACTCAAGTCAAGCCACACGTCTGACTACAAAACAAGCACTCTTTCTTCTCAGTTATCTGAGACTGTACCTTTTGGTGTCAACAGAACCATTTGCCTTGTCTTCCATGACGGCTGCAACAAAACATAGGATACATACATTGTGAAATATCAGTCAACCCCTACGTACTCTCAAACTTTAAATTATTTTGCATACGCCTCAAACAATAAGTCCACACTTCGTTGTCACAGTATGCAGGCAGAAGCGAAAGACATTCAGCCATTATTGAGCAATTATAAACTATTACGCAGCAACATGAATGCACTGGACTTACAATCAGTAACGTTGCAATGAATTTTCATCAGATTGTTTTTAGTGTGTGTTGATCTTAAAGTAGGGTTGGCAGGATAAACATCCTCCTTTCTTAGTCTTGCTCGACGTTTCTGTTAGAATAAAAAAAAAAAAAAAACGAGAAGGGAACAAGTGTTCAGGTGATAAATGTCAAAAGTAAAGACATGCAAATGGATCGGGAAGAGTATTAACAAAGCTGCTATTATGTAAGTTTCGACCATCGGAACAACTGTAGAGTGTGAAAATGACGCCCTTAAAATTCACATTTCATAATGATGGTTGAATTGAAAATAATGATAAAATAGACACACGGAAACCCTAACGCTTTTCCATTAGTGTCGAGTAATTTTAATAGCAAAATACAACGCAGCTCAAATGATAAGACGATCACAATAACTAGAAAGCGAAAGTCAAATACTGCCTTTTCGTATTTATCAAGCTAACATGGACAGTTAGCTGGCTTTGCTAATACAAAATCGAACACATTTTGAATGACGCCTTTTTTGTCAATAACGCGTCGTCCAAGTTAAACAACTTACGGGTGACGACAAAAAGTTCCCGACTCCCCGTGGTGTTTCACCAGCAAAAAACGCAAGATATTCATTTGATAATATCACAAATTAATCAAAGCCAACTAGCTGCTTATCGTCACAGCTTCCCATGCCCACGTCACTGGAGAATCATGGGAAGTGAAGTTTATTTCATGGTTTGATTTTTTTTTGTTGTTGCACTCACTGTGACAATAAATCAACATTTTTTTCCTAATAAAAAGGATTTATTGTGACATATTCTTTGTTACATAAAATCTGCTACAGCAAATAATATTCCCCTTACAAACACAAATAAAGTTAGATGAGGAAAAACGTGTCAGCCATTTAAATGATGTGCAAAACGTCCCACAAACTAAATACAAAGAATATAGAGCCCATACTGGCATATGTGACAAACTACAGAGAGAACCAAATCTAACTTGGTTATTCAGGAGTGAAGAGGCCCGGAGGGAGAAAGTGCCATTGTTTACATCACATATGACAAACATCATTACACGCAGGTTCTTAATGACACTAAAAAGAGTTGTGGATTTCACACAAAAATAGTTTGTGGCAGGATTGACACACAGGCAGTTTGGATTGAAACATGCTCAAGATCAAGGTGTTGATTAGCAGACATTTTCCTTATGTAACTATCATGGACACACAACAATATTCCGCGTAACCCTTTGTGCCAAACACACACACATAAAAGTAAAGCAATTATTAAAATGGGAAAAGTTTTTTTCCCCCACTGTTGTGAGAGGCATTGCTGTGCAATAAGTTCTGAAACGTGTCAATATAAGTCTTCAGGGAAATTATCTTATTGAAATGGATCTTAAATATGAATCATTGCTTTGAGCAACTAAGAGCAGAAGAAACATAAGGTTGAAAATGAAATAAGATTAGAATAAAATTGACATGAACATACCAATTACCTTTCCAGGGCATTGAGCACCAGATCATAAAACTTTTTTTTTATTGGCGAACTAAGGTGAGGAAGATGCTGACAGTTATTTAAATTCTTCCAACAAAGTGTGAATAAAATAAAATAACATTTCTCCACACCTGACTGTTTGACCTGGAGGAAAAATTGCCTTGCAAGACAAAGCCAAACCTCTCAAAGGACTTCCAAGGCTTAATAGACACGTTACTGCATGAAAGTTAAACGGATAGACATTGGTATGAAACACTTTGCATAGCTACAATGTTGACTTGAGTCACTCTGGTGGGAGGTGTGTGCACTGCAGAGGCAAAAATTTCAAAATTACAAATCAGCAACAGTGATGAGATATAATTAATGATAATAATTTGTCATGTAATTATGAGAAGAATAATAGTTCGACATAAACAGCCGCTTATGGAAACAATTGTGAGTTGCTGCCCCCAAACTGTGGTCAAAACTGTATTCATGTTTTTCACAGACATGAACCATCTTAGACAATTTGCAAAAAAGAAAACTGTGTACAACTTGACGAACAAAGATGCAAATACTACGCATGATTAGCAGAATCAGAAGAATGAGAATGTTTGATTTGCTGTTGCATTTGTGGTTAATTAAAATTTGCTGTTATGTGGTGATGATGCAGGAAAATGCCACACCAATAAAAATACATTCTGCTCTAAAATAAAACAAATAATACCATATAATAATGATAGGAACAGCTTGGGGGTACTGTACCTTGACACTGTTGCACAAACATAACAAATACATAACAAAAAACAGGGTCGGATACAACATACAAAAAGCAATCAAAGCAAGTATGGCAGTGACATTATATGCTCAAGCAAAATTAGCATTCAAACCCAAAGCAAAAAGAACAAAATGTTCATTCTTCAACATTCAGAAAAATTCAAAATTATAGCATTTGGAATTTTTCTGCATGTGTGGAAAATCACAAGCCCCTTCTGTCATTAAATACATCCGGTCTGAGGTACAGTTCCAGGACATGTCCAATAAATGGATATGGTTGTAACAATGCTACAAATGATGCACTATAATAACATCAATGGCAAGACTTAGCTTCATATTAATACTTCAATGCCCATTTATTTGCTTTAACAAGGACCAGTGCAAAAAAAAAAAAAAAAAACATAATAAAAACAATAATGTCACAAACGGCGTCTTGCCTCGTCAAAAATGATTTTGCCATCCTGTAATTTCCCAAAAAACGTAAGTGAACTGCATTCAAAAATACACATTTATATGCCCAAAGAAGACAATGTTGGAAGTGTTGAATGGTTAATGATAATAAATAAACAGCAACCCAATCACACTGAGGCATGTACCTTGAGCTCACATCACCTCACATATGGCCGTTTTTTTTTGGGTGATAAACTTGATTCCAACGTCCAATATGATTAACCTACAATACACATTATATGTGGAATGATCTTGTCAAATGTGCTTGTGTATAATGATCAAAGCTACAACAAACGGCAAAATGCATGGGTAGCTCTTGACTGCTTGGATTGTTTGGGAAAAAAAAAAGTGCTACCTTGAGCCGTTCACGCAGTCAGTCCCAGTTATGTTATTAGTTCAATTCCATCTTATTTAAGAAAAACATTTCCATTGCAGTTGACAGCCTCATCGTGTCTCAGCGGTCATTAAAATGATGTCCCGTGAAACTGCTGTGGTGTCAACTTAATATAACACCCACAAGAAGCCTGTTGCTGATTTCGATTTCAGTCGTGCAGTATTCAAGGAATGATTGGAAGCTCCTGACTGGTCATTTGACAGTCAATTGAAATTTTGTCAGCATTGTCACATAGAGTTGAGTTACGATGAGATTTTCTAGCGAGTTTACTCCGCTCTGCACCTGCGCTAAAATCATTGATTATGTGAGTATACACTACTCACAAAACTAGGGATAGTTGGCTCTTTGAGAGAACTTTCAGGATTACCTTCAATTTATCAACCATTACAGGTGACCGTGAAACTTTTAAATGTCCAACTGGTGTTAGAGCCATAAATTGACCAAAATACATTTTGGCATCATGAGCCCAAGACTTTACCCAACAACTGACCTATGGTACCGTTATTGGAAATTTTCATGGATCAAATACCCGTCAATCGGTTCCTTGTTGGAGAGCAGCAAAAAGTACTGAAATATTGAACAGTTGAAAAATTATGTTCATCTGTAAAGGTTAGAGTGTGATTCAGGTTGACCCCAAAATTATACCCAAAAGCCATAACCTTTTGTGAGTAGCGTATACATACAGGTCTCTCTTGCTCCCTCTCGCTCACTCTCTCTCTCGCTCTCTCTTTTTTTCGGTAGAGATAAAGGCACAGAAGATAAGGGAAGCACATTGTTTTTTTTTTTGTTTGTTTGTTTGTTTTTTTAGCATGAACATTCCAAGTGTACGGAAAGTTGAAACTTGTAACTTTCCTCTTGAGTTGTTTGACAGTCAGCAACAACATATTATTGACGCCAAAAGAAGTTATCGGAAACAACATGAACCTACAGAGTGAGCACTCCTTAATTCATATTGCAAAAATGGCTATATTCATCAAAATACCGTGTTTAGACTAATGGGACAGCACAAAATATCCATCCATCCATCCATTGTCTATACCGCTTGTCCCCACGGGGGTCGCGGGCGTGCTGGAGCCTATTCCAGCAGTCATTGGGCAGTAGGCGGGGGACACCCTGAACTGGTTACCAGCCGATTGCAGGGACGAACAACCATCCGCACTCGCACTCACACCTAGGGGCAATTTGGGGTGCTCAATTGCAAGCATGTTTTTGTGAGGATTTTTTTTTTTTGTTGACTGCTGTCAGTATGAGGGTCTGCCTTCACTTATTGCCTGCTCACTGAGACAGTAAAAGATTTCACCTCACCATTTAAAAATACAATTTTCTAGGGCCCGTTCCCCAGCTGACAATGCCCAAGAATCCTATATGTGTGTACTTCTGGCCAATGTTTATGTCAAAAATTCAATATACATTTATATAATTAATTTAGCGAATGATAAAAAATATCTGTCTCGCCGATAACTTAGCTGCGTATGAAGATCAATGATGGATTGCCTTATCAGCTTTCGGTGTCAACTCAGCTCACTAGCAAATAACACATTTTCAAATTAAACCAATAAGAAAGACATTTCCCATAAGATTTCTACACAAGCCAACAAGACGGTGAATAACAGAAAATACGTGCAATATCAGATGCTACCATGTATCATCAACAGTGACACTTAGGAATAATTCTGAAATTCATGTTATTTGCAAAAATAAAAATCCTAACTGAAAATGAAATTTCAAGAAAAACAAGGGGACTAAAGCTGAGAGGTGGGTCACAAGGGTGTGCCTGCATAATGTACCTGTGTGCGGGCTTGTGTTCTGAACAGCACATAAGATCATGGCATAAAGGACCTCGAATCAGCCGTGTGTAACAAAAGAACAGAGCATTTGTTTTGGACACAATTCCACCTTAACCTCCCAGGAGAGTGCAAATATCCCCAAACACGTGAGCCCCGACGGGACTCTCATCCACTGACTAGAATTCAGCAAACTCTTTTGCACATTTTTCTGTTTGTGACACACGAATGTCTTCCTCTTCATAGTCGTCAAAGTTGCTTGTGTCTCCTGGTCCTCTGCATTTGGGTAAGAAGGGCGCTTCAACCTAAGAGAGAAGTTTACGTTGACTAAAAATGCATAGATACTAATTTCATGAAACAAATGAGGGAGATAATTAAACTTCTTACCTTTCTCTCATAAATGGCAATCCAGTCTGTTGCGGAGAACCACTTGTGATTTTTGATGTCATTAACGCCATTTTTAAGATTTCCAAATCGCTTTGTCAAGTCCACCTGAAGCAAATTTCTCAGCAGATCCTTCAGGTCGGAGCTGAAGTGTGAGGGGAATCGTACCTACAGGAGTGAACACAGTGAGCACCTCTGAATGTCAAACACAGATGTTTTTTTTTTTTTTTTTTTACAATAGTCAAGTTGATGTGATATTCAATTCTTGCACCTTGCCAGAAACAATCTTCTCATAGATCTGAATGGGCTGATCAGCAAAAAATGGAGGGTAACCCGCAGCCATCTCATAGATAAGGACTCCGAGTGCCCACCAGTCCACAGCTTTGTTGTAGCCCTGGAGGAGGAAGAAAATAATCACTCATAGAACGATCGTATTCGTATTTCACTCAAATTTCATAGTTTGGCTGCAGTTGCGGGACCATGGTCTTGCAATTTATACTCAGGTGCAACTTAAAAATAGAACCTATTAGTTGTTGATTAAGTATCGGACCTCTTTTATTCTTGTTGGATCCTGTTTAATTTTGAAAATGTGAAGAAACTTAAAGCCTCTCAACATCACAAATTGCTTGTTTTTTTGACAAACAAAAGTTTTCTAAACAGTTTACCTTGCTGAGGATGATCTCTGGAGCCAAGTACTCTGGCGTTCCACACAATGTCCAGGTTCTGCCTTTTACTCTTTTGGCAAAGCCAAAGTCTGTGACCTTAAGGCGGAACAACAGAAACGCAATGGAGTCCACAGCAAGCGTGCATGATGCTCTTGAATAACAATATTCATATTCCCAGAAATGGCTTACCTGAATGTATCCATGTTGATCAATGAGCAGGTTTTCGGGCTTCAGGTCTCTGTAGATGAGGTCTAAGGAGTGGAGGTACTCAAAGGTGAGCACTATCTGAGCTGCATAAAATCGTGCATGGTGTTCACTGAAAGAAGGAATGACAGATAGTTGGGTGAGTTTATCCTGAATAATGCATTCAACCCAACTCTTCATTTACTTTACTCTCAAAATTCCGCACCTGAACCTTCCGATGCGTCTGAGGTGTGAAAACATCTCTCCGCCCGGCACGTATTCCATTACCATGTAGAGGTTTGAGTTGTCCTGTTGACCAAAGAGAGAAAAGTTGGTGCCAAAAGGTTTTATTTAACAGTCTTATAGCATCAACAATGTCACAGACAAGCAGGCTATATAAACACTTGCACCCACCTTGAAAGCGTACTCCAATCTGACGAGGAATGGGAAGGAGACGGCCTGCAGTATTCTCTTTTCATTCAGTGTGTGTTCTATCTGTTTCAATTTCACCACCTGCCACACCAAGAGGCAACGTCACACATTGCTTTTTCTGGCACACACGTGTTGCACTTGCATCGCTTCTCAAACTACCATCCACAGTTGCTTTTCGAGTTCATATAGCTCATTAGTATTTTATTTCGGTTGTCTATCAGCTGTGTTACGTTTTACCAATAAAATAAATTATTGCTGTACTCAAAATGTTTACAGTGTCCCTCAAACATTAAGGCAAATTTATTGAAATTCAACCAAATATTTTCGGAGCATGATCCAAAAATCAAACAGAAGCAATGAACATCATGAAAGCAAAAGTTGATTTCCATTGCTACAATTCTCTTTGGCTGTGCATCACTCCACAAATTGATCATGAAATGATAAAATATCAAACAAAACTAGTCATTGGGATGATTATCACATCTTTGTAAGCATTGCCTTTTATGGGAAATTATAATAAAAGCATCAAGATCCTGTCAAAGTTGTTTTTAGGAATCAATTCACCTACTTTTTGTTTGTCCAAGACCTTCATGGCGTAGAACTGGTTTGTTCCTTTATGCTTTACCAGCAATACTCGGCCAAATGAGCCAGTTCCCAAAGTCTTGAACCTATCGAAGTCGTCCAGGCACGTTGTGCTCTGAAGAAACGGGTGAGATGAAATGCTCACATTCGAGGACAGTGTGAGTCACGTATAAACTGATCGGTACATACATTTTTACACCCTAGTCAAATGATCCAATCTGCTTGCATTCATTTATGGTGATATTTGCACATCAGGAAGTAGATATGTACTATCTCTCAAGCTAGCTAAGACTGATGATGCAAGAGAAATGTTAATCTGATAAAGTTATATCTTACCTGTGGCGGACACTCCCATTTTCTTAAAAAATCTTCTTTGGCTTTAGCTAAGAACTCTTTCACTACAAAAAGACAGCACAAAAACAAAATGTTGACATTAAACACCTCCACACGATGCTAGTTTAAAAAAAAAAAAAAAAAATCAAACAACATTTAGGGTAAAGTACATTTTAAGGTCAGGCACGTTTCAGGTACTGAGGAGGAATGACTACGCGACAAAACAAGAAAAGAAAACCCTGAGCAAAACCACACAGCAGCTCAACAGGAAATTTAAGTGATGCAAATAGCTTTAGTAGGCTTGAAAAGATTGGCCAAATTTAAAGTGAAGCTGTTCTGCATCTCTTTGGGAAAGAGTCGAGTGTTAATAATAACGGGGCAGGCTGGGAAAGAGAGACAAAATGCAGAGCGCAGGCATTTGAAAGTACATTATGAAAGGTCAGATCAGACATGAGAAATCCAGAGTCACAGAGTCACTCAAGCGCTGCCAATCAAGAGTGTAACACACTACATTTGATCTACAAGGTTCAAGTGAACAAACCAGGAATCCCACTCTGTGACTGAGGATATCTCAGAGGAAAAATGGGCATACCAAAAGTCTCTATAAGATCGCCAAAGGTGTTTTCAGGAACATTGAGCCACATGGATGGAAATGATGAGGAAGAAAAAGAGAAGGAGAAACATTCATAAAGTGTCTGAAACAGCAGCATTTGTGATTCAAGTGGATTCCATGTAACACAAAACGGAATGACATACAGTATATGAGAGAAGATACTAAACACAGTACATTTCCTACTTGACAAGACCGGAAAAGACTATTTCCCGCCCCCCAAGGTCACTAGGAACAACTATTATAAAATATCATCCAGAGTATTTTATATAATGTGGGAACAATTACTGCTTCATTGTTTCCACATTACAACAGTTGAATATTTCGGCCAAGAGGGTGTTTAATATTTAGGTTGAATTAGGTCGGGCTCTTATCAGATTACACTGGAAAAAAAAACATTAGGTGAAACAGCGGACACAAAAAAACCCCAACCATATTTATAATACAGTTAGTTATGAAGACAAACGAGATACCATGATCTGGAACAAAAATGTTTATATACCACTCTAATGCATTTTCCACAAAAAAAAAAAAACACTTTGCAACATTGCCTACCCAAAAATGTAAAACAATTGAAAAAATTATCAAAACAAAATCTAAAAACAGCTGTGAATCGAACCACTCCTAAATTAAATTTCCTCCTCACACAAGCAAGAAAGTTTAGAAAAAACGGATCCAGCTCGCATCTTGAAATGCTGCAAAGGATTTCTCTGACAAGTGAGCTGCAGAGCACTTACTGAACTTATCCCACATGACGGTGAATTCAGAGACGTGCTGCATCTCACAATCTTGTCCTCTCTGTTCTTGGTTACTTTTACGACATCTGTGAAAAAAGCGGCTGGCGAACGAATGATCCTTTCCCTGTGCCATTTAGATTTTTTTTTCTATGCGTAATAAAAGAGACTCACAGGCGAAATACACACTTTCCAGACAGCGGACTAAACGAGAAATAGCAACTTCCGGTATTAAGTGAAGTACTCTGCAACATTTGGCTAACCACATAAAGTTAAGCTTCCTGTTCAAGCACTGCACTTTAGTTTCAGTGATCATCCCCATGCATGTTTTTTATGCTACACGGAGTCCTACGTACTGAATTTGCAAAGTACATTTTGATATCATTTGCTCCAAGTCAGACTTAAGTGAATGACCAATTATCGTCCAGGTTGACTATTGGGGCCAGTATTTGGCATGTTCCTGATTATCAGCATCAGCATTTTTTTTATGAATCCAACGGCTAAGTGATCAATTTAACACAGATTCAGGGATTAATAATTTCTCCTGCGGCTATTGTAATTTCTTTTTCAGATGTAGTTTCATCAAGCATATAATAATTTAAAAAATAAAATAAACACAATAACAACAATAATAATAATAAAATATTATTATTGCTTTCATTGTTTTTCCTCATTGATTGGCTCTGAGGGATCACATGGATCCACTGCATCACTGCGAGGCCTAGAATCCCATTTTTTAAGACCCACTCAAGTTACCAAATATGGTCACTTGTCTGATAGAGGAATACAAGTATGTGAAAATCTTTCCAGTTTTCCAACACCCATCGGCAAACACAGACAAATTATCATATGGCAGTACAAATGCAAGGTAGTTTCATTCAATGCTGAATTGCTGACTTGAATACAACTTCATTAGAAAAATACATCTTGAGTAGTTCACCTGAGAAAAAAAAAATCGATCTACTTAACTTAAACTTAGCTAAAAAGTCAATTTTTATTTACGTGATCCTTTATCACCAAGAAACACTTGCGTTTAGAGAGCCTGTCCTTGAGCCAAGTCCTTCCAGACAACTCCCGCACTGTTGGCCTCATTCTTAATGTAAACATACTTTGATGGTGTGTGTTGTTTACATAACAGTATCAGTATATCATTTATACACAACAGTCAGAGCTGCCAAACAGGACCGACTGGTGTTTTCAAGAAGAAGCCTGTGAAACTGCATGGATTACTGCCAGTCAGAAAGCAGGTCAAGATCACTGCTTTCTTTGTAGACCAGAAGCGTGGTCCAATCGAGTGGATTAGTTTGGAAAACATACATATATGAAAACCGACAGCCCTTTGCCACATTTAGTGGAAGGCACTTACGATTGGCTTAAACAGATCTATTACAATGATGTTTTATTACATACTAATTTGAACCACTTAAGTGAGTGATGGCCCTGCAGGAAAAAACAACAACCTTGAAATACATTTATCTTCATTTGTTTCAGTGCTGGTTCAGCCTTAGCAGAAATTCTTGAACTTTAAATTTACTTTGGTTATTATGTTATCTGTAATAAGACCTTGCAGTGTGGCTTCCATAGATGGCAAATGAAAGATAAGATTACCAGGCATCAAAAGACGTGTCTTAATTTTTTGCTAACCATGTAGTTGTCATTTAAAAACGATACTGTAATTCAGCGATTTCCACCTTAGTGTTTTGGATTTTATCAAATAAATTTCTAAATTTATAGTATATGTCCTTTCCTTCTTATGAATTTGGTGCTGGTGCGACTTGTACTCCGGAGCGATTTATAACCCAGAGAATATGGTAATTTCAATTCAATATTTAGGTACAGCTGTGAGTTTTATGAAATCACAATAAACAAATAAAACGTAGTTGAGTAAAAATAGTACACCAATGTTTGGACATTGTCATTTCATAGTAAGGTTGCAGAAGTCATCATTTGAAACACTTGCAGAGATTTACAGAAATACAGTGCTGCACATTAATACTCATATTTAGCATGTTGTAAAATAGTAATATGTAGTGTGTAACAAACTTATTTCCTTAGCATGAAACAGTACCTACCCAAGAAGAACGTACTAGCTCTGTTAGAAAAAGCTTGGTGACCTCTGGTATACTGTTTGTGACATTGCAAATTGCAAAGATCCAAATTATGACTCAATAAAGGTTGGGAAAAACATGCAAATTCACCCATTGATGAATTTTGTAGAGGGAACCACACAAGATGATTCCTGTGGCTGCACAGTACTAATTGAATGCACTGGTGCACAATTAAAACAATTAGAATAAGTAGAATGATTACCCACAATTTTCCTATTAGTATAGCATAAATAAACGACTAGAGACTATCTACCACGTAAACATGCCAATGCCCTGCCTAAACCGGTATACAGTACCCGTCTGGACTGCAATGATAAGAGCAGTGCATCATCAGCTAACACTGGACAACAAACTGCAGAAGGCTGCACATTGCACGAATAATATTCCAGTACAGCAGGCGCAGTAACGTTGAAAAACACCAAAACGTCAGCAACCATTACAGGCAGCGCTGAGTGGACGATGCTTACCGCTTTCTTGCTCATTGCCTTTCTTGGCAGTTGCTGAGTTCCCCATCGCGGTAAGACGGGGCGCGATGCACAGCTGGCTACGAGCGACGATGGTGGTTGATGGTGTGGCTAGCTCGCCAGCTAGCAGCTCCTCCTCCTCCGTTAGCTAGCTAACAGATTTCAACCAGCTCTCTGAGCCACAACATCAATTTCCTCTTGTTGTCAACAGAAGACCGATTGATGTGCTCTGCAAACAGCTGTCGTCTTATTAGACAAAATGTCTGTTTGCATTCAAGTAGGCCTTCGCTGGAATGAAAACATGATCCAGACTTTTTACCCCTGCCTGCTGTCGTTATATGCTGCGTTCAGGTCGTGTAGGAATAGGAATAGCCGCGTGAACCAACTTGACGGGTGAAATGCTGCCTTCGTGTTTGGTAGAAAAGCGTGTATACTTTTAAAATAATTTTATATCCAGCCGTTAGGTTAATATGTGGCAGCTTTATTTAAAGTACACTCACCAAATTAGGACAATTTCCTTGTAAGATCTGCCACTTTGCATCATTTCCACAATTCTGTTGTTGTATTGTGTGAAGGCGATGGCCTTCACACATATGTTATTCTACACCATTCTCTATTATTATTATTATTATTATATTTTATTCTCCACACTTTTTTGTCCCGCTTCTTCTTCCACATAATTCATCCGATTCACTCCGTTCCACTTTTGACGTATTCCAAATATTCACGAGATGAGCGCTTCCATTTTTCTCGTTCCGAAAATTTTCCGATTTCGCAAAATTCGCGAATTTACGACAAATTTTTCCCCATTCATTCTCAATGGCAGATTCGACATTTCACATTTACGTCATTCCCCTTTTAAATTCACCTCATTCAGCACATTCAAACCACATTCGGAATGATTCTCGACATTCCCAAAATTCCCAAATTCAAAAATTTCACGTTTTCACGTTAAAAATTTCGACAAAATTTCACAAAATTCCGTTTTTCACCTCTAATTTCTACAATTTTTGACCGATTCAACCCATTCCAACTTTCAACTGTTCATCTTTTTCCTACCTATTCCACACCTTCCCACTTACCAAAATTTCCAAATTTTCAATTTTGAAATTCACACCAAATTCTACAAAATTTCGTTTTTCCACTCTAATTTCTACATTTTTCAACCGATTCAACCCATTCCAACTTTATTCACTTTGGTCACCTCATCCTTACCATATTCACCCCTTCACCCCCACTTCCACTATGCTTACACAATTCAACCCTTGACCCCCACTTCCAGTATGGCGGCCATCTTGGATTGACCCTGAAGTGCTCCCAATGAACCTAGAATGAACCGGAAGTGCCCCAAATAAAACCGGAAGTGACCTTAGGTAAACAGGAAGTGACCTCAGGTAAACCGGAAGTGACCCCAAATCAAACCGGAAGTGACCTTTTTAAACCGGAAGTGACCTTTTTAAACCGGAAGTGACCCCAAATAAACCGGAAGTGACCTCAGCTAGACCGGAAGTGCCTCTAATCAGACCGGAAGTGACCCAAATAGACCGTAATGACCCAAATCAACCCGGAAGTGAACTTATTTCAACATTAACTGCCATAAATAGCTACATTAGGCGCTAACTTTTGCATTTTTTGTCCGATTGAACCCGTTTCAACATTTTAACCCCAAAAGCGAACCTCCTGAAGCTGTTTTTTTACGTTTTGTTCCAAATTTCAAAATATTTTGGCGCAATTGCTTTTTCTTTTAATTCCCATTCATTCTCTATGGGGATTCAACATTTGCTCTCACTTCTACATTTTTTAACCGATTCAACCCGTTCCAACATTCAACTGTTCATCCTTTGCCTGCCTATTCCACAACTTTCCACTTACCAAAAATTCTCTACAATTTCGTTTTTCTACTCTTTTTTCCACATTTTTCAACCGATTCAACCCATTCCAACTTTATTCACTTTGTTTACCTTATGCTTACCATATTCACCTCCTTCACCCACACTTCCAGTGTGGCAGCCATCTTGGATTGACCCGGAAGTGCCCCCAATGAACCCAGAATGTACCGGAAGTGCCCCATATCAAACCGCAAGTGACCTTAGGTAAACAGGAAGTGACCTTAGGTAAACCGGAAGTGACCCCAAATCAAACCGGAAGTGACCTTTTTAAACCGGAAGTGACTTTTTTAAACCGGAAGTGACCCCAAATAAACCGGAAGTGACCTCGGCTAGACCGGAAGTGCCTCTACTCAAACCGGAAGTGACCCAAATAGACCGGAAGTGACCCAAATCACCCCGGAAGTGACCTTATTTCAACATTAACTGCCCTAAATAGCTACATTAGTCGCTAACTTTTGCATTTTTTGTCCGATTGAACCCATTTCAACATTTTAACTCCAAAAGTGAACCTCCTGAAGCTATTTATTTTCGTTTTGTTCCAAATTTCAAAATATTTTGGCGCAATTGCTTTTTCTTTTGATTCCCATTCATTCTCTATGGAGATTCAACATTTGCTCTCACGTCTACATTTTTTAACCGATTCAACCCGTTCCAACATTCAACTGTTCATCTTTTGCCTACCTATTCCACAACCTCCCACTTACCACAAATTCCAAACTTCAAATTTGAAATTCAACCAAATTCTCCAAAATTTAGTATTACACTTCTATTTTCCACATTTCTCAAGAAATTCAACTCATTTCAACATCATTCGCCATCATTCCCCAAGAAGTGATTCAAAGTCTTCGCCTTCACACGCAATTTCTCCAGAAATTGCATTTTTTACACATTAATATGCACACGTTATAGACTTTTGTTGAAGGACTCTCTTTACTTTAGACACCTGTGCATGTCCTAAAGAGAAATCAAATTCCTTATGATTTCAGCATATTTGGTTTGACCAATAAAGATGATCTATATTATTGTGCAAATCAACCCATCCATCCATTCATCTACCCACCCATCCATCCATACAAAGACTGGTTGACGGTCAGTAGTAGGGCACAATAGACAAACACACAGTCACACTTGAACGCCATTCACACTAATAGACATCTTCTTCTTTGCTTAACTGTTCTTTGAATGTATGTAATTACATACATTTAAATAAAAATACATATGCCTGGCACAAAGTGAAATTAGTTACACAATATCAATGTAAGTTGAACTAACGATGGCTGCAGAGAGACAATAGTGTTAAGATGCGAATGACACGTTAATGACCTCTGAGTAGGACGCGCCCATGACAGCAGGTTTGATTTCTAGTACCACGGTCAGCGACACTGTTGCTAGGTAGCTTCCAGTGTTTGCATTTAGCTGTCGAAGCGATGACACTCCCCGTAATAAAATAGTCACCGCTAGTAAATTGCAACAAACATGCTTGACAAGATTTTTCAATTATTTTTAAACTAAAAGACGCGTTTTTTTCTAACCGGGGAAAGCAAAATTGCGTTTGTCAAACTTCAGCAGTTCAGGTATCTTCACCCCCATTCTCACCGTGAATGGTTTTGCCCATGGATTCGCTCCAGCGCTCAGTGCACACAACCGCAGACTTCCAAGACACAGATTTGTTTTTTATCTTATCGCGTGTATGTCAACTAATATTTTGTGTTTTTCTGCACAACACAAACACTGATGCGCACGTGCAAATGCTCTCGGTACCGGTCGATTTGTCTGCACATTCGTTGGGACGCAACCAAGCTAAGGAGCTGCGCTACCAGTGAGTGGAATTAATAAGGTAACGAGCTTCTTCGCACCTCAATTCTTCCTTAAGAAAATATTAAGACCGAGCTAATTATTCATCCTGGTTATCTTTTCTGCAACATCAGATAGATGCACAGCATTTATTTGCGAGTTTTATCGTTGTGAGGTCGCTAAATGAAAACAGTGACGCTTCATTTTTGGCGTACCAGCTATGCTGTTTGATAGCAAGCACTGCCTAGTTGTGTCTTACAACGAGAACCCCCAACCGGACCCGCACCAGTCAAATAGTACTCTATTTCTCAGTGCACCTGCAAAGGTTGTGCGGCATTGCATTTGGAGAAACGCGGATTGCCCGTGCACAGAAAGATACAGTGAGGATTTTTATTTTGAAAGAGTATAAAAGGGCATGGCCCTCAGTAGTTGTTGTGACAGGCACAATCCTTAACGGTGTTCTCGTTAGCTTAGCTCGTAGCTTGCTTGGGAGGACCCTTAAAGTGAACTGCAAGATGAGCCCCCTTCTTTATTTATAGAATTTCTTTACAGGATAACGTGTGCATTGCAGACATGTCATGACGACATAAACAGTCTGTCGTAGGATATATTTGTAACCCCCCCACCCCCTAGATTATGTGTGCTTTATAATTGTATTCCCTCTTGCTCCCATGCAGTAGGATTTATTGACTCCTTTGCAGAAACTTCCAAGTGTCCAAAGGCATTTATTTGTGCTGATGAATTTTTAGGCAGACGAGCGTTTCCAACTGATTCAGTTGTGCATTCACTATTATGTAATTTCTTGCAGTATTGTGCTTGCAGCTTGTATTTTGATGGAATTTTAAATTATATCTGAATGTTGAAAACATTTAAAACGGGATTTGCCTATTCATGCATGTCATGGTCATTACATTTTTAGAATTATGTAATATGCTCTAAGGCTTCAGAATAGTTTTTTGTGGGGTTAATCTTAGTGGCAGGCTTTACTTTATTAATTATGCAGTTTGCATTTTAATTGTTTGGTTTATAGACTTTACTTAAAATTACAGTATAGAAAAAACAACAACTTGCGTCTTGTCCATATTTCTAGTTGATGGTATTGTATTCAGGTGTCTGGTGGAGTATTTCAGTGCCTTGTGGGCTGAGAGCTCCCACACTTGTTTTGGCTTGTATGTAGAAGGCACAAAGTGCAGTACAGTAGTTCTCTCTTCTTGCAAGATAACTAACAAACTCAGCATTTTATTTGAGATGGTTTGATTTGAGGTGATTAGACATTTATTGTAACCATCTTAAGACAGTTTCCCCTCTCCTGCATCTGTTTTTAGTATACTATGTGCAGTATTCATTGTGAAAGCAAAGAAAAGCTGGAAAAAAGAATTAAAAAAAAAATTCTGGTTGTTAACCTTTAACCGGATCAATGTATCCAGCCCATGTTGCTCTGCAAAGTGTCATGGGAATTGGTTAAGTAGTTTAAAGCTGTTAAATCCCGTTTATTAACATCCACAAAAAAAACCCGGCCATATTAACATCTGCAGAGGTAGTAAACAATTCATAATTATTTGATTTGAGCAAAAATATTTGGTTTGCATTCAGTCAAGCATGTGCAATAAAAATAAAGTTTTGATCAAACTGTTATATTTGTTCCATGTTGAAGTCTGAAGTGTTTGGATTTATAACAAAATTTAGGAAATCATGGAAATAAAACAAGTGTACATGTTAACTATTGTTCCATAAACATGTACTTTAATTGTGACAACACTTATGGTGATGCTGGACAAAAGTATTGGAACACTTTTAATACCTCTTGAGTTTAGCTTATCTTTTCGAAAAAGCCACAGAAAAATAATCAAAACATGTCCAGAGTTTGATAAGGTTTTCATTTCTTTAGGGTCATCTTTCCTATGAAATGTTAAGGCATATTCCAAATTGGATGGCCATTAGAGATTTTGGTCTATTCCTAGCACCTATTGAATAGCTTCTGAATACACACACACTGAGGTCTAGTGAACTGAAGAACATCGTTTGTACCATGACACAAAGCTAAGTGGTGTTTTCACCAAGCCTCATTTTTTGTCTCTCTTGTTGGAAGCTCACTGCTGAGATGTAATTTCTTGTGAGTTGAGGAAAACATTAAACAAACCCCTCAGGGCTGTCCCGCTCATCCTTGAAGAGACTGCACTACTGAAAGAGCTCGGTGGACTACTTCACTCCCGCTTTTTCTCTGTAACACTTTCTGTCCAGTGCTTCTTGAGGTGCCTTTTATGAAGCTGCTTTTGATAGTCACAAATGTTTGCCACTACCATATGATGTTTCGGATCTTAACACACTCCTTATATAAATTTAAATTTTAATGAAGCATCTATCCTGCAGACAATACAAATACTGTGGTGCAGCAGTACACAATGGGATTGAATTCCCATCTCGTGCAAAGCAAACAGCTCAGCGTCACAACACCCTGTAAAACAAACATTTATTTGTAATGGATATGTCATGGCCTGTGGAACACGGAGTGATGCTCATGGCAGCATGAGGTGACAGCCTTTAACAATAAAGCGTCTGTGTGGTCGCGGAGAGTGTGCATGAGCTCAGAATCCGGCTTCTTGTCACTGTACTCTATGTCTGTGGTCCTTTTGCTCCCTCTCTTGTTCAAATTTAGCTACTGCATCATTTTCTGTTCTACTACAGTAGTAGTGGCTCAATGTTGATATCCTCTGATATTATTACGCGGCTGTAGTCTGCAATGACACGTCAGAATATTAATCTTACAGCAATAATACCTGCTATATTTTCCCATTTTCTGGGATACCTCCCAATCTGAATAATTCATATTGAAATGATTCATATTGAAACTGCACATTGATCATATATATAACCCGACCCTGCCTATCCAAATAAATTGTACGAACTGCGCAAACTGGTGACAGATTTTCTCTCTCAGTTTTGCCAGTTGTAAACTTTATCTTATTTATATTGGTGTAGATTAATATGTTTTAATTGACAGTTTTCACTGTCTTTGTAACTAACTAACAAACTAACAAACAAACAAACAAACAAACAAACAAACAAACAAACAAACAAACAAACAAACAAACAAACAAACAAACAAACAAACAAACAAACTAACTAACTAACTAACTAACTAACTAACTAACTAACTAACTAACTAACTAACTAACTAACTAACCAACCAACCAACCAACCAACCAACCAACCAACCAACCAACCAACTAACTAACTAACCAACTAACCAACTAACCAACTAACCAACTAACTAACTAACTAACTATTATTACTACTACTCTGCTCTCCGAGTATGGCAATTTTGTCCTTTTCCTTTGACGGCGAAGAGAGGACTGTGTGTTCCAGTTGTCCGATTCTTTAGGTCCTTGTATTATGTGGCAGTCACATTAGGCCTGTTCCTGAGGGCATCTACATGACACCAAGGTCCGGTAGTTTTCTCGAGTCAATGTTCCTTCCCTGCTGACTGTCCAGGACAGTGGTGGGAGGTGGGCGGGTATTCTTGTCAACAGCACAGCTTGCATCACTTCATCACTCAGACTGTTGTTGTTTCACTCTCTGCTAAACTCATTCCAGTCTCTGCCTTCCCTGGAATCGATGCTCCACTCGGTCAAAAAGACAACCAGAAAAACATAAACCTCTACTGAGTGATGGAATAATGTACTTTGATCGTTTCCCTATTTTAATTTGTTCAGTGAATACTCATTGATTCAATAGGAGGTGGTGTGTGTGTGTGTGTGTGTATGTATATATAAGAGAATATATATATATATATATATATATATATATTCTCTTATATGTGTAAATAGATAAGAATGTGTGCTCAGTAAATTGCAAGAGGGGCATTCTGACCGCTAGAGGGCACTGTTGGTCTCTGTATGGAAGTCAGAACGAGGACAATAATCTTTTGTAAGTGGAGCTTCTGTGGCATTTAAAACGTGTGAGCTCTGTATTTCTCATTTTTTTATGATTTATATATTAAATTCGGTTTAAAAAAACTGATATAGCTTGCGTATAATTCATCCAACGTACAACAAAATGAGAGATCCGTATTATCATCTTCTTCCAAGACATAATTTAGTTGTTTTTTTTTTTTTGTGTACATATCTAAAGATAAAGATTATAAGAAATTAGTTATGGTGCAAGGCCTACATTACGCTATTACTTTAACATTGTGAAAGTTCATTGTAGTTTGCACCTGTGGACAGTTTGGGATGCCCTTTGTGCTTGTCTCTGCAAATGGAATAATTTGGACCAACAGGATGAGCACAAGTCACAATGCTCTCTGAGCCAACAGAATAATTAAGTGATAGAACATCTCAACAATGGTTGATAACTGAGAAAAGAAAAAAAGAATGGCATGTCAGCCCACTCACAGGCCTTAGCCAAAGAATAACAGAATTTGGCATGCTGACTGGTGTTAATTCCTCACATTGTTCATTGCCTGAAGCGTCCATTTTACAAACTACTGTGAAAGTGCCATCTGCTTGAATGAGATGACCTCTCAGCTATACAATGAAATCCAACTGGCACAAGCATGAGATACAAATTTGTATTAGGGTTCCACCAAATACTATTTAGTCGAGTAGTCGTCACACAGCTTTAGACGGTTTTATTTCTGCAGTAACAGAGCTAAAGTAACACAATTTTACGAATGATCACATTTGTGAAGTTTTCATGAGAAAACAAATTATATATATTGGACATAAAGGAACTATATTGTTGCAAATTGCAAATGAATTGGAAATCCATTATGTCAATAAAAGGGAATATATGAGAGTTTATGGAAATTAAATACAACTACGTACACTACAGTCATAGACAGTCTCCACTATACTATATTTCACAGTTGGGTTTTGATGGTGGCTTGCTGTGTCTTTTTCTCAATGCACATTGTGTGTTCCTTCCAGACAACTTGGGTTTTATTTGTACACACAATTGTTTGACTCATGCGGTTATTGCAATCTTCAAACCTGTCGCAATATTTTGGGAGAAACAGCAGTGGCTTTCTCAGTGGTGTTCTATGACATCCATTCTTGTTTCATGTTTTAGTGGTTGTCATATATAGTGTGTTAGTATGTAACAGAGATTACTGGAAGTGTTTGACTGACACCATGATTTTCTTTTCTCTTTTGCATGTCTTCCTATCCATCCTTATATACACCACCATTTTTCCACACGGGGCTGTAAATAAGATGGCCCTGTGTAGATTTTAAAGAGCACCCCCTATCCTTTCCCCATCCCAACAATCATTAGTCTCCCCCACACTCCGGCTGGAAGGCACCTGGAAGATACTCAGATAATCTGCACACTGGTTCTGAACCATACTGTCTACGCAGCCCAATACCGTGACAACTATTTGGTGTGAGAGTGTCCTCGGAGGGTACCGTGAGTACCCTGCGGGGCCCGCCTGCCTCGTCTTGCAGAAAGCTTAGCATCTCTCATCACACCTCCAGCATCGGAGATGCCCTCGCCTCCCAATGACGGAGGTGAGTTGAAAAGATTTTTGTACAAAAAACGTACACACATACAACTGCTGTTCTCTCATGCATAGAAACAAAGCTACATAGAGAAGATATGCATTTTGATTCATAAGATTTCATACTTATCGAACCATTCCCAGCACTTCAGAATTCCCCAGTTTGACTTATTTATTTCATTCCTTCTCCCTATTGTGCAGCACATATGCGAGATGTTGGACCACACCAGCCAGTACAATTCCCTGCAGAAATGAGGCGCCCTGCCCACTTTTTCTATGCACGCTGACAACATCATGGAGGCTTGTTTTGATGTGTTCTGTCTCTACCTCTAGAGGATCGAGGCGCATCCCCCGTGAACTTGCCATCTGTGGGCTCCTACCATGGCCATGGCAAAAGGAAGGTGCACACCAAAAAGAAGAAGGGTATCATCAGTGCCAATGTTGCTGGCACCAAATACGAGATTGGTACGAAGTTAGACTGACGCCTTGTATGAGCTTTGAAGTCTTTTTAGGCACAGTTGAAGAAAATTTTCTGACAGATTATAAAAAAAAGACCCAAGTTGAGTATGTTCAAGCTGTGTTACAATGTCTTAAGCTTCTTTTTCCCAATCAATTATTGGATCTTTGTTAAATGGGGAAGTTGCAATTTTAACACCAATACTAAGGTTTTGCACAAGCCAAAAAGGCTGTCCTGAGTCATTTGGAAAACCTAGCTCAAAATCGATGGAATTTATTTTGATATTGTATATGATGGTCCTAGAGAGGGAAGATAATAATAATAATAATAATAATAATAATAATAATAATAATAATAATAATAATAATAACATACAACTATGTATGTGTATAATTTTCATAACTTTTAAGGCATAAACCTTTAATTTTTTAAAATTGACTTATTACTACTGTATTTTATGTTATGATGAAGATGACACACGGAGATCACAGTTTATTTTTAGGGTTACTTGGCATAAAGTTTCAAAACTGGAGTGACATATAACATCTTAAAGGAAAGCGATACGAGTTTCAGCCTGGTGAAACTGCTTGTGTGGAGGAAATCCTTGCAAAAAAGAAAAAATATTTATTGAGGTAATCTAACGTGGCAGTCAGTGTTTTTTGAGACAAGCTAAAAGAGCGCAGTAAGCACTCCTAACATGCTGGCTATATTGCGTGGCGTCAAAGCTCTCAGGGGTGAACTACAACCTTTGAAACTAAGGCGTCAGCAGCAGTGTAGGAGAAATCAGGGGCAGTCGGAATCCAGCATGTAGATGGGACTCAAGCTGTGAATCATTTTTCTCGCTGTGAAGAGATCCTCACACTGGCCCTTTTGAGAGAAGAGCTATGCAATATGTTCAGGATAGAGTAACAAAAGCAACATTTTAGGGAATAGAATAGATCAGAGATAGTGTTGTTGTTTTCTTTATAGCCACATAGAAGTGTTTATGTATACTCCGGGCCTCAGGACATGTTTAGCGAGACGGCATAGACCAAATTAATTATAACCTGGGTCTTCTGGAATTTAATGGTAACTGTCAGCACAGCCCCGCTGCGATGTAAATGCTCTCGGTTAAAGTTATCAAAACACAGTTAACATCCACCAGCGTGAACAGATTGATGAAGTCACATTGGAAACGCAGTTTTCCCATTCAAGCGCTATCATGCAACATTAGGCAAGATGGCATCAGGTTTGTGTTGAGTTTCAAGAAATTAATTAAAATGCCATTTTGTTTGGGCATCTGAATCTTTCATTACTCACTGAATAATGAATAGTTGCTGGATTAATGTCCAAATGGGTTCGCCACCTATCTCTCATACTACTGGCTTTCCTGTGGGATTTGAATGAAGTATCATTCATATATATTTGTTGGGGAAGTATCATTAATATATATATTGATGTGCAACCATTTCATAGAGAGTAAACATTGCTGGAAGGTATTGATCTTTTCAATCACCTTGAAGGAGCTCTTTCTGTCGAAGCATTTTACTAAAACAATTTTCTCCATTTTATGTCTTATTTCATTAGATATTCCTCAAACAAACCATCAAATATTCTTGTATTGAAACTCTACTGAAATGCGTTTTTGTCTATTCTACTCCATTTCAATGTAAATGTCTAGTTCGCATAGTCATCAATGAGATGGACTTTCTGAAAGCACGAGACGAAGACGAGACTGCCAATCTCATCTGGAACGACTCGGCTGTACAGCATGAGAAAATTGCGGAGCTCAGGAATTATCAGGTACTTCACATGGCTACCTTGTCAACTCAGCACATCATGGGGGCTGGGAGGTCCTGGGCTGAAGCTATTACAAGGAGAAATATACTTTTACTTTTATTTATCGATTAAGTGGTAAAGCAAACATATACGTACGTAATACTATAAAACCAATTATCACAAGCAAAATATTAAGAGCTATTAAACTTTACAATTATTTGCAACTCTAAGTTGAGCTGGAAGAGATTTGTTTACAATGAAACCCCAGAAGTAATCACTTAGAAGGAGCAAAGCTGCGGTTTTATATTTTTCTCCGTGTTAGGAGACTTAATTAAATGATTTTCTGCCTTATTCCTTTTATTGTAGTCCTCTTTTTTTGACACGGTATTGTTTTAATTTATTCTTGTTGGTCCAGGAGTGACCCATAAGTTATCAACAAAATATTCAAATTAATTTTGGACTGCACGGGAAGCCAAGCCACTAATCAACTGAGGGGTGTGTGAAGGGACTTGACTGGAAAAATAAAAAAACATAAATAAATGAGCACACTATCTCGTGCGATAAAGGAACATGAAATCTTAGGATGGAGATAGGCTGACAGGAAGACTGACTTGTTTTTGTTGTCACCTGCCCGAACAAGAAGGGGTAGATAAACATGGCGTTTGACCTCTCTTATTCTGTTGAGCTGGATCATTAAATGATCAATTGGCTTATAGTGTGGGCAGAAAAGTTTCTGTGGGGCAAACTACAGTTCATTGCTATGTGGTTTATGAATCACACAGTACTTACTGTAGAATATGCTGTAAATTATTATCACTCTTTTTGTTGTGGTGCTTCACATGATTGTTGTTCAGTTAAAAAAAGTCAAGTCCCTCCACAATTGGTTTTGATTTCCTCTCACAAACTGCATCGATCTGCAGATTTGGCATAACTGCGCAATTTCTTCCCAATGCCTAATTACATCTGTCTCAATGGGATAATAATTACATATTCTTTTTACACTGCATTCTTTTCTTTTTTACGCCCCCTCCCCCCAAAACAGTAATGTACTATGGGAGTTTGCTGTCAAGTTTAAGTTCATGCGAGCCTAATTAACGCCCCTGTTCAGGCTCATTTAGTCAAAGAATACAAAAAACCCAAAGATTTTCTTATACCCACCGCACCCCCGCTTTTGGCACATTTAAAGCAATTCATTCAGCTGTCACTGCAGGAGCTTACGATGCAGAACCAATTACCTCGGCCCCTCAGAGTTGAGATTGATCTTTTTTTTTTGCTTGCCTCTTCCCTCCCCAACCTTTAAAGTCTGAAAAACATTGTAAACTAAATAAGGGTTGCAAAAGGTCTCAGCGTCACCTTTTTGTTTTAAGTTCGTAATTGGGCATAAATGTCAGAACATTGTAAGCTCACTTCAGGTTGCTGCCTCTAATGTGCTCGTTTTCCGGAAGGGGCGGGCTGGAATTGAGTAGTCTAATGGCCTTAACAATGTGATTATGTCTGTCTGTCCCTCTGCAGAGAATTAACCATTTTCCGGGTATGGGTGAAATTTGCCGCAAAGACTGCTTAGCAAGAAACATGTCAAAGTAAGTTTCTTTCTTCAAAGTCTCAGCATTTAAAAAGTGCGTCCATGAGATTAACATCAAAATCCTCGTGAACATAGAAAATAAATAAAAATAAATGCACACTAGAATTTCCGCTGTAATATAGTGCAACTATTTTTTGTGTACCCAGAATGATCAAGTGCCAATCCCAAGAGTACGGCTTTGTACCCAAAACATGGATCTTCCCCGCCGAGTACACGCAGTTCCAAAATTACGTCAAGGAGCTGCGGCGGAAACGTAAGCAGAAGACTTTTATCGTCAAACCAGCCAATGGAGCCATGGGTCACGGGTAGGTCATAGGCGAGAACCAGTCCTCCAAAACAATCGAAAAAAAAATAACGCACCTATTGGGGGACTGTGAGCCGGCAAAAAAGAACGATTTAATGACAAGATAGACAAGAGCAGTGTGACTGAGAGAGAACGTTGAAAGGGGGAGCAAATAAAGGACAAGCACAAGAAAACAAGACTCAGAGGGGTGTTTGACCCCGGCATGGAAATAGCATAATGGCGGGGCTCCGATTGATTATGTGGGCTGAGAGGATGTGCTAAATCTCATTGTTGGCCTTTTTGTCCTCCATGGTCACAATCACCATAAATCAGAGCTTATCGTGGCTAGATGACACACACACACGCGCACACAAAACACACACACTCGTCCCTGGCACTTACTGTAGCTTCTCCCCTGAAGGTTTGTGAATATGAATATTGGATTCCTTTATGGGGAACCATCAGCACACACCAAGCAGACTGGAAAATGGACCGGAATATGGGGAAACTCAAAAGCATCTCGTGTTATAAGATGGGGAGACTACAGAATTAAATACATTTTTCATTCGTAAAGTCTCCGGGGTTATTAAAGGATAGAAAACGCAAACCTCCAACTTTCACTGTTGTTTCTTTTTTTCTGTTCTGAAAATGAAAGCCATGAAGTATTTAGAGAACCAAATCTAGCTAGTATCTTGAAATGTGAGCACTGGATAGAGGTATAGGATTTCGAAATATGACTTCATTTCAGTCAGCAAAAAAAGTTACAGCAAAGTTTTTGTTTTAACTCTTATAATTTGTACCTTTTTATAGTGATTACAAACATGTTTTTGGCAGGAGTTGCATGTAATATGTATTTTACGGTACTTGCATTCATCATAGAAAGTGCGAATAAATCAGTGTGCTTACCTCTTCCTTTAATTCTCTTTTCATTTGTCCTGTCCAGTATGATGCGAGCATTACTCAAAAGTTTTCATTTGTTAAAGAATAAAACACAGCTAACACTGAAATACTGCCATACATTTGTAATACAAAAAATGCTGAGCTTAGCTCAAATTCTCAACAGCACAAGGCTCACAAAATTAGAGCTCTGTTTTTTTGCATGTTATGCCGCAGCAGGAAATTAAGTTATACCTACCCCCGTAATTTATTTTGCTGGCGCCCCACTAAACGAAGGTATTGTGTGTGTGTGTGTGTGAAGTTATACAACAAAATCAAAGTGTGCACAAAGCTTAAAAAGAAGAGAGCCTCACTGGTGCCAAATTAAATAGGCAAGGGAGAGTGGGCTATGATTATGTGACACGCTGGCTCATCAATCATGTCGTCTTCTCCTCCTCGACTAACTAACACTGTTAACCTTGTCTTCATCAATCAGTTGCTGTCTGCCATTTAGGGCTACTCACATTATTGGTCAGGCTTCTATCAACTTGTCCCTGTTCGGTTCAGCTCAAGACTGCTGATAAGTGGGCAGATGAAGCGCTGCTTTTTAACGCAGCAGTTTCGGTTGGAGCGAACACTAATGTGGTGTGATTGATAGAGGAAAGTAAAAACATCACATTTCTGTCTAATCTGAAAGTGAAGACATGGTTACTTTATAATGACTGGAAGTTCTCACTTGTTGATTTTCATTTGGTTAAAAGTGCAGCTCCACGATGCACTATGCATTGTTCACAGTGCATGTGATTAAATAATTGGGTTTGCTCGGATACCTCAACGCTTTAAAAAAAAAAAAAAAAAAAAAATCACAAAACTGAGTCTTTAAATTTCTGTCGTGTGTGTATAGTCCCTCCTTACATAAGGGAACCTTCAAGGTTCTCCATGCAACCAATTTAGTCTCGGTCGGCTCTAACTATGGGTGATGTGGATGTAGCTCAGTGACGCTGGGAGTCTGTTTAACAATGATCCCTCAAGCCACCAGCTCACATACATATATACACGGACAGACACACACGATGCCGTGCACACTCAGCTGCATGAATGCATGCATAAAAACTCAGTTCACGTCTGTGTACTATATAAAGCCAGTGACATGAGACCAAAGGAAATTGAATTAGAAGGAATGTAATGTAGAAATGCCTGCTCGTATTTACTTCATTCACCAGCAGTGGTCTCTGATGAGGCTTTGTTCAAATAATTACGTTCTTAGACGTTGCCACAAAACCAGATGTGTTTTTTTAACACTGATTTATTTTTATTTTTTTTAAAGGGCCAGTTAATAAAAAGAGTTTGGAAGGCTCAGTGCCAAATAAGTCATCGCTCTTAAACGTATCATAAATCACAGCAAGGGCACATATTTAAACATTTTCATGGTAGGTTATGCAGCAGTAGAAGGTCATATGAATACCACCGGGGCACCGTGCTTCCAATCTTTTTGCACCTAAAGGTTTGGCAACTTTAATGTAAATACACAAAGTTCTCCACATTAAAAAAATATACTTTTACAAGCTATTTTGTTTCCTTGGAACAGATTGCATCAATTGATTTGAATAGCAATAAGGAGGGTAATTTCAGGGCTAAATTTAAAAATACTGGCATAGCCAAATGTTGCATCTGAGTTATATGCCTGTAACCATTAGCAATTTTAAATGAATACTACGTTTAAAGCCGTGAAATGTGTTTACAGTTAAGCTCCATTTTTATCTAACACATACGACAGTGCCAATGTCATCAGTCAGTGTTCACGGTCGCTTCTTTGCCATCATCTATCACTTTTCTAATTATCTTTTTGTCTGCCATATTTTATTATTCTGCTGACGACACTCCAATTTCCCCCCAGAGGATTAATAAAGGCTTCTGTCTATCCAGGATCTCACTTATCCGTAACTGTGAGAAGCTGCCTGCCCAGGAGCATTTTATTGTTCAGGAGTACTTGGACAAACCTTTCCTAATGGAGGGCTACAAGTTCGATCTGCGCATCTACATCCTTGTCACTTCCTGTGACCCGCTTCGCATTTTCCTCTACAATGACGGCCTGGTGCGCATGGGCACAGAGAAGTACCACGCACCCAGTGAGGCCAACCTGGTGAGTCATTTGCCCACACACACATTAGGGAACCTTCAGTCGAATACTGTCCGTTCTCCGCCGCTGGTCAGCTTTTATTTTATTTTATTCCAACATCTACAACATTTACACACACACACACACACGCACACACACACACACACACACATATGCAACTACCGCATTTTCCGGACTATAAGGCGCACCGGACTATAAGGCGCACCTTCGATGAATGGCCCATTTTAAAACTTTGTCCTTATATATGCATTATGTCAGATTTTTAATCCAAATCAAATCACTCTCCATTTTATCTTTTTTATTTCAACTTCAGACGCAACAAATTACTTCATAATCACAAAATAATGATCCAGTCTTTTTGATTCATGATTCATAGTCTTCAGCGGGCCACTTATGATTGATTTCATGATACAATGCTTCGGGCCAGTTAAAATTTAGGAATTTGGTCCATATATAAGGCGCACCGGACTATAACGCGCACTGTCGACTTTTAGGTTTTTAGGTACGCCTTATAGTCCAGAAAATACGGTACATAGTTTCGTAGAAGGTAGAGGTCCAGCGTTTACACACATCTAAATGTCACACGTGTTGTGATATCGAGCCATTAGTTGTGCACCAACTAAGTCTATTGTGCTGTGCACATCCACAAACACCCCCACATACTTCTTTCTATCAAGCTCGATGCATATCAACACAGTGCGTATTGTCTTACCAAGTCTGTGACACATGATAGAATCAAGCATGCCATGGAGATGGATGTCCAATTCCACAGAGAGTGGCTGCCAGACAGCCATCAGGAGGTAGAGTGGCCTGCGGTCACAGTGTTATTACCTTGTAGCGAAGAACGTGGGTGCATTATAAAGAGAGGGGTGCAACAAGGCCACTAATAGGCAGCCACTCAGGGATGCATCCCAGGCATGTTCTCAGAGAGCTATGGGCCTCTATAACTCTTATCACTCTTATTTGATTCACTTTTGTTTACTGTATATGGCATTGACTCAAAGCCGCAGCTCTCATACACAAAAAGTCTCCGACCTGGCACTTTGTATATTTTCAACAACTCCGGATGCTACAGGAAGCTACAAAGTTTATACATTCGCAGGAAGCTTGAAACTGTAGTGAGTCAATTTACTCTCCTGTTTTCTCAGAATCAATGCACTCAGAGTTAAATAATAATTAATCATAATGGTGACTTTTTTTTCGCATTTTGGTCATTGCCAGGGAAAGTTTATTTGCTGCCTTTTATAAGGCCGAGTAGTTGGGTTGTTCCCCATTTTTCCAGACAGGCTCCCCCACGCCCAGCTACTGGATATCTCCAGTGCGGGATAATTGGGCGAGTTACGTCAGGAAGGCCATCCGGCGTTAAAACTGATCCAGAAATCAGGTTAGTCAATCAAGTTAGAAACATGATTCGCTGTAGTGACCCCCTTCTGGGAGGATCCCAAAGAGAAGATTCTATTATATTATATTAGATATTATTGCGTCTATGGATTAGGGAGGGGCTTTTCAACAATTTTCTTTGATCAATTCATAGCGTGAAGGTGTGGTTGACATGCTAACTTTGCCTGGTTGGAGTATCAGCATACTATATTTCAGATAATGATCTGTCCTTAATATGTATACGACATTAAACTCGTTAAAATGAAATTGATGGTGGTGAAAAAAATAACTGGTGAGTATTTTTAGCCTAATTTTTCTTTTTCATTGTTATTATGATTGTAAATTTTTATCAAACTATGCCACGCTTCTATTTCAAACTTATCTCCTCAGAGCCAGCTCTACATGCATCTTACAAACTACTCAGTCAACAAACACAACGAGAACTTTGAGCGGGATGAGACGGTGGACAAAGGCAGCAAAAGATCCATCAGTTGGTTCACAGAGTTCCTGCGCAGCAATGATTACGACGTGGCCAAATTCTGGGGTGACGTCTCTGTACGTGCTTAGCCGACTTTTTACAAATTTTACATGCTTGCTAACATCTGGAAGCGGACGCTCACATATACAGTACACAAGCTGCCTTGTGAGAGAAAGTGGACCAGCAAAGGTTTGACAAGATGTGTTTTGACAGATATTCAGTCAGCTTTAGAATCTTGTTTAACTGACTGGAAGAACCCGGTCAAAATATCATTCCTGGAGGGTGAGCTCGCCCAGTCTGGCACTGCTCCCAGCTCATCTAAACACCTCTATGCTTTTGCTTTTCTTTCCACTTACTGTTTTACTTTATCAACATCCTCCTTCTTTGTTTGTAAAACTGTCACTTTGTTGAAAAAGAAGTTATTATATAAATATATTTCAATGTAATGCAGTGGTAAGCAAAGCGAAGATAGAAAAATGTGATTTTTGTCTATTGGACCTTTATGCTGTGTTTTTCCCATCCCTTGGTGACACACCAAATTGTCACCCACTGACTCAGCCAGATGTCCTCCACCTCTCTTGCTCTCTCATCCACCCCCCCTGCTATTTTATCTGAAGCTGCACTTTGCTACTGCTCTCTGCCCACCATTCTTCGCTTTTCATCTTTGTGCTTACACTTTGATGCATACAGAGCAGGTACCAGGCACTTTTATTTCTTGGAAGGAGCATAATAAGAAAGCCAGAGAATATTCTCGTACCTGTAGTACATGTTTGTAAAATGCAGTGCTTTCAACCCCATTGCAAGTTTTTGTGCTATTTGTCAAGTATTGTAATGGTGCTCTGAAAGTACGAGTACATTTGATTCCCCTTAGACAAAGTATGCTAGTGAGAAACATATAAAGCAGCTCTACACATTCACACAAAACATGCACTCAGGAATGTGATATTGTTCAGTGGCTGACATGCACGCACATGCACACACACACACGGTCGTCTGGCATAAAGTGTAGCGGGAGCAGGTGTTTGTACCGGGCAGCCTGTGGTTTGGACACTTGCATGGACCTGTGTGTGGGACAGACGGTGGGGCTTTTGCCTTATCAGTCCAAGGCCAGAACATTGCAACCCCCTCTTACACCCAACAGTCTGTGTGGTCTGAACAGTCTGTATGGGGCAGCAACACTGCATGGGACTTAACTGGAGAGAGAAAGATTTGTGTAAAAAGTGTGTGTGTGTGTGTGTGTGTGTGTGTGTGAGTCCAAGACAGCAAAAGCCATTTGTAAACTCACAAATTATTTTAATACTTTCTGTCTGTGGCTTTCAACTTGAAAAATGTGACCTATTTATTATGGTATAACTTTGTTGTATGTACATTTTATTCCTATATTAACATTTCACTGATTTTTTTTGCTCTATCAACTTCATTTGTGTCTATATCTTTTTGTATGTCATGACAGGAATTGGTGGTAAAGACATTAATAGTGGCAGAGCCCCACGTGCTGCACGCATATCGCATGTGCAGGCCAGGCCAACCACCAGGGAGCGACAGTGTCTGCTTTGAGGTGCTGGGCTTTGACATAATCCTGGACCGCAAGCTCAAACCTTGGCTCCTGGAGGTACATTTCCATTGTTTTCTAGAACAGTGTCATTGACCGCTTTGAAAGAAATTCCTTCACGTTAATATCAATATTTGTTGGCTCTGATTCTACACACAATTTAAATGATTAAGCGGTTTGAAACCCCTTTATTGACTGGCTACCAAACGATTATATACCCAAAGTTAATATAGGCGATGCTCCAGCTCACTCACAATCCAAATGAGGTCAAGCACTATAGAAAATGGATGAAAATTGAGTTGCCACACTGCGATCAAAAGAGGTATTTGATACTGTGTGTGTGATTCAGAAAGGACTGCAGTCTGTGGAGTCTCACCAAAGTGTCAGTAGCTTCTGAAGTGAAGCACTGTTCCATCAAGCAGTGGAAAGGGCAACGGTGCCTCACTCTGACAGAATAGCATAAACACACACTGATTTGCTTGTACACGCTGCACAGAAATGCTGAGACACACCCACATGGCCTCTAATATGTATACATGTACACCCTAGAATGTAAAACATTTCCTCGGACATTTAAAGGACTGTTTACTGCATGCACACACTCACATTCACTCACGTACGATGTAGGTAGGTATAAGAATAAATGCACGGAAAGCAAGACATGCTTTTCTGTGCACACAAACATATGGACATACACATAATATATATAGGTCATGGTAGTAAGAAACACGCCTCCAATTCAACATCAATCTCAAGTGTCACTCACTGCAGAGTGGGCTTCAATTTCTGAATCCACTCCAGGATTTGTGGCGTACCATTTTCATGTCAACCAGTCAGTTAAAGGCTGACCTAAATCCTTAAACCTGGCTGAGCAACACCCCCACCACCATCTCCCTACTTCCATTCCTTGCTCCCCCAAAATGAACTAAAGCATGCGAATGCTCGGGAATTTTTTTGTCAAGTTGTTGGCATTACGCCACCTAAAAGGATAATTGAGAATCAGTATTAATACGTACATGATTTTACCAAGTCGTAGGACTTGTGACTACCATGGCCATGCTGGAAAAAAAATATTGAATAAAGACACAATAAAGTTATTATTGCAAGTCGCAATATTCTAAGATGGGAAGTAAAATCTGACAATTGATTCCTTAATTTTACAAAAACGTAATGCTGAAAGGGAGATGTTGTAATTCTACATCATATGTTTGATTTACTTTAAATCAGAACACACAAAGTCTTTCTCTCGGCATTACAATAAATTATTAGCAAGTCGCGAAAAAACATGACCTGTTTATGGCCCAACATATTCTGTGATGTAATATTGCATATTCAAGAGTGACTGTATTATTTAATTCTTAGATATTATCTTTTACTTTATTTTTTTTACTCAGTTTCAGTCATAATTTTGTTACCCGGTTATATATCATGACTAAGGGTGCACGATAGTGTTGCTACTGTTTCATTGTGACTGTGTGTGTGTGTGTGTGTGTGTGTGCGGTACAAAGCCATGATTGCAGTTGTTCCACTCCAGCAGTAATGATCCCCCCTGTGCGACGATCAGCTCTCTATAACGTTCATCAATTAACATCCTTCACACATACACCTACTTCTCTTTCATGCAACATTTACAGCAAGAGACATTTATTGCCCCAAAACTCTAAATGATTAGTCAGGGGACAATTTTGACAATCAAGAGCCTTTCTTAAATGCTCTCTGCGCAGGCTGTCAAGTCTGAAAATAACTTTATTACATCTGTAGCCTGTTGATGTGCATTGCTATTCAATTGGGATGTTAAAGGCGGCAAGGACAAGCTTTCTGAAAACTGCGCCCTTCGGCAAGCCCTCAAGCTTGAATTTAATTTATTGGAAGATTACTTTGCTAAAGTCTCAGGTTAATTAAACCAATTTCAAACCATTTTACTACTCCTAATCATCAACTTTTCTTTACTTACAAAATGTGGCATTTTGGGAATTGAAACACAATCTCCTCTTCCCAGGTTTGTTTTTAATTTGTATAGATGTAACCTCTCAGGTTTCACTGTTGGTGTCATTGTGAATTATCCATGCCACGCCTGCTTGCTGCTTTACCCGGTACGCCGTTCAGACACTGTCATCCTCTTTTAGTCCTTCAAATGTCAAAATTGGTTGTCAGACATGCAGACTTGCAGACAGGAAATGGAACTCCAACCTGTGTAAACTCAAAGCCAGGTGGATAGCTGAGTGCTCGATGGTATCACATAGAAGATGCTGTCAAATTAAATTAGCCCTTTCTGTTGCATTGGAGCTTAAAATCATGTCATTTTCTGAGAGTATGTAGGGGGCCGGTGATTGAAAAGGAACATGTCTTCCTCTCATATCTTCCCCACTAAAGACAGACCAAAAGCAGGAATTTTTGGAGAAAGTCTTTGTAACAACTCAAAGGTCTTATATGTTGCATCGGAACAAAGAATGAAAATTCACTCAAGTCTATGACAAATCCTATCTAGGGTAAATCTAGGGACATCTTTATTTGTGTTCTCTGTTCAAGTTGATGAGGACTTATTTTGAAGGGGGCTAGCAAAACCGCATGTAAGCAGTGAATAAACACAGCATAAGCTATCATTTATCATTTTCGCAAGGTTCCAGAAGATGTCCGCGAACCTCCACAAAAGACAAATAGATTGAGGTCCAGCCTCATTATAGTCACTGGAACCCCAGAGATGCCAGTACACGCTGCAGTGCAGGCAGCGTGATTATTGATGGTTGTGATTACATCTCTCCATCCATTCCTTCCCATTTTCTATCCCCCCTGCTGCTCGAGAAGGGTTGTGCAGAGTGATTGGCAACTAATGAGGCGGGCATGGTTAGGTCAACCGTGGCATGGGATGTTTGTGTCTCAGTGTGAGTGTGTGCGTGCGGTTGTGTGTGAATTGGCATAACGACAACAGACCGACAGACTGCAGCTGGACAGCTTCCCCAAAGGCGCTGATAATTCAACCACTCGCTCCCTCCCTTTCTGCAACTTTCCTCTCTTTTAGTACGCTCTAGCCGATTGCTTCAAGATGAGTTTGGTTTAACCGTCCATCCCTCAGAGCCAACATAATCCAGACTTCCTTTACTTTTGAGTGCAAATGTGTATGTGTGTGTTTGCGGGAACTAATCTGCATTGGCAAGTGTAAACAGATGCCGCAATACTCACGTACACAAAAACCCACACATGGATGTTTTATTCTCGTTCACATCCCAACATATACAAACATGCACCGCAATTGAAATGTAACTAGTATGTAGCAGTTAATTTCCCGGACAAAACCAATAGTCTCTTACTTTTGTGGCCACTGGAATCAAGCTTTTTTTGGTCTGTGCAGTGAATCCACGATGAGGTTTGTGTTCCTATAGCCGTAAATTTGAACAGCATAACAAGCGTAACAATGAATTTTTGGAAGTAGGATTTAGAGCTTTGGCAGCATTAAAGATATTTTCTAACCTTTCCCATAGCCCCCATTATCCAACCTTCATAGCAATAATGATTTAGTTGCTACTTACAGTATGCTCTCCTCATTCAATTTATTGAACTGTAAGGGTGACAAATGACAGTGAACACATACCGTTTTACATTCTTAATTTTCTTCCTTTAATACCTCCTTCCATTTTTAATTTTCTTTCTGCCTTTGATTAATCTGCTGCACTTAGTGGGGTTCATTCTTATTTAAATGCTCATTGATTTTGTCCCAGGCTCCGAGGCGTTTTTTTTTCTCTCCCCCCGGCAAACTGTAGATGGCAGTAGATACTTACAAGCCAGGCTGTAGCTCATGAAGAGGTTTATTAAGGAATAATTAGAATGATGTATGGGACTGTCTGCATCTATCCACAACCATTTTCCTCTAAGATAACTATTTCATAGAATAAGTATCAAATTAGGGCTGCGCATACCTTATAATATGGAACACTTGAAAACACACCTCAGCATTTAGTCATTTATCATCATGTGTAACAATGCCATTGTAGGTATGACTGTGTGTATGCACGTCATAAATACAGAAGATAAATACTGCACAGAGATAGGAAATAGCACACGGCGTTATGTGTGAATGTATTCTGTGTTTGGAAGAAACATATATTTTGTCCCTATTATAATTAATATTACAATCTTGATATATCTTATAGTTGACCGTTGTGTGTGCTGACTTTTTAGAAGATAAGTGTAACATTTCAAGTCAAGCATCAATTTGAATACTCACAGGACCTTTACCAGCAACCTAGTATGCTTGGCACCACAGTAAGAAAGAACACAACAGTGATTGATAAGATGGCTAAAACAAGACAATGATTTACGGGATATAGAAAGTGGATACATTTCTTCAGCTGGGAATGAGGCCCAAGTCAATTTGGAAGAAATTTACATAAGGGTGTGTAGACTTATAATAGTCCCTGTAACAGGATGTCTGTCTATTGTGTAGTTGCTCTTCTGCTTCATCTCTCTCATTCCTTCCTTCCTTCCTTCCTTCCACTCTTGCTCTGCAACAAACATTTCATTCTGGCAGTGGTCGGACCGTGCCGATGCCCTCCATTGTGCGTGGCAGAAAGGGAGCCTTGTCAAAGCAGCGGTTGTTTACAGACTGCTTAGAATAATAAGAGGGAGGAATTTTACCGAGCTGATTAATCAAGAGGAGACCTTGCACTTGTTTGACGACTCTTCCTGACAGAATTTATGGAGATTTGTTTTGGAAAAGAAGGCAGCTAGCTGATTGGTGTTGAGCCATCACTGTGGCTATGTTTTTATAGGGCACATATGCTAAATCGATGTCTACTATAGTTTTCTTTTTAAGGATTAAGTCATTATCACTGACAAGGGTTACTCGGGTAAATTATGAACGTAGTTATTAGAAGTTTGAAATAGCAATCACAGCGCTGCACCATACTGGACATTCTAGCTGACCGTTTTCTTTTACACATCTCAGTGCACCTGACAATTCTACAACTAAAAGTAGATTACATTTTAGACCAACTAGAAGCAAGTCTAAGTTATGGCGTAGGTAGTGTAATATGATTCGGGTAGGATTTGAACCAGGTGCAGGCAGCCAGATTCTAAGCTCAGTGTGGTCATACATTTCATTCATAAATATGACAACTGAATGCATTAAACCTCGCTTACTGTGGAGATCAAGATACTTAAGGTCATTATTCTCTGGGTGCAGAATGTCAGAACAACATACAGTATGTGGAATTTTAACAATTTGAAGCTCAGCCTCTGATGTTGTCATGGACAATTAGGTTATCATAAGAGGATAAAGCTGTCCTGTAAAAAAGTTAGACATTTTGCCGCATGCTTACATTGCTGTTCGACTAAGTGATATTTGGTTACACTGATGCCGTGCCGATGCTAAAAGGAATCAAAGCTGAGGTAAAAGGAACGTCTAATCTTTTCATCTGACATTTTTATTGAATGCGTCTTGGAGCAACCAAGGGCTCCTCTAAGATCCTGCCAGAGTCATTTAAGGAAATCAGAGTGGGGGCTTTGGGAGCCAGCAGGGGTTCATTAGAACCAGACTGGCCAGACAGACTCCCTCTGCCAGGGAAAGGGAAACAGAGAAATACAGAAGGAGACATAACTAAGGTAGCACAACCAGACAGTGGGCAGAACTGCACTGAAAGACCGTTAGAAGCAGTGAAGTTGGAGAAACTAAACGAGTGCGGCAGGCTGAGTGTAAGACCGCGCGAGAGCAAAGAAAGGCACAGCAAGACCTGCCATGCCAGTCTACCTTGACAGCTTGACACCAGAAATCAAACTAAGAAATAAAGAGAAGTAACGAGACAACCGTTTCTGGGATCACAGCCAGTCAGCCTCTTTCCTATCGGCACTTTAAAGCCTTGTTCCTTGTCTGGCTATTAATTTAGCGAGAGCTTGAATAGAAACAAAACTTTTGTCTTTCTGCCATCTAACTGGGCCATTGTGTTTGGGTTGCTTGATTGTATAATTTAGTAATTTTCTAAAAAGAGACATTTCAGTGTGATCCATAGTTTTTAGAATTTTAGGCAAATCTAAAAATTGTGGTAGTGTGAATTTGTATTCACTTTAGTATCAAATTTAATAAAATTTAACTTTTTGATTGTAAGTTGGCAAAATGTGGAAATGTTGAAGGGATTTTTTTTCAAGGCACTGTTCTTTTCCTTTCCATTACACTTGCTTTACTTCACAAGAAAAGTTTCTTCCCTTTTGAGACCAGCCCTTTGCAATTTGCTACAATGCCTGCCAATTTAATTTGAGAAAAAAAAGCAAGATGATGATTACAATGACCTCAATGACAAAAGTAGGTGAAGTAGAAAAAATATATATTCACTCCGACTCTCTCTAACAGATCAATCGAGCCCCAAGCTTTGGGACGGATCAGAAGATTGATTTTGATGTCAAGAGAGGGGTTTTGCTCAACGCTCTGAAACTACTCAACATAAGGTAATGTTCTCTGACACAGATCCATTTTGCTTCAAGTGCAAAGCTAATTTCTAACTTTATGTTGTGAAGGTTTAGATGTACAAGCTTAATACTGGACACACTGTTCAACTTATACACAAAAAAACATTTACAGTCTTTAATTAGTTTTTGGAATGTGTGAATAAACCAAAGTACTTCAGGACAACCCAAAGAAAACATACAAACGCCACACAAAAGGTCCAAGCTGTGATTCAAACGTAGAACATGCTAAAAATCGCTAAATTAATTTCCCCCATAGACAATCGAAGAAGTTTCCTTCTATTCCTACTTCTGGTCATGATCTTGCCCATAAATTGATCATTTGCTCTAGAGGTCTAAAGTCACAAACACACTATTAATTGCATGTGAAATAGATCGAGTAGGGTTAGCTCAAGTGAGGGTTGCAGCGATCCCACAAGACAGAAAAAGAAAGCACTTCCTTCCTCAGCTCAACAGGTCCAAACACATGTCTAATCAAAATTTTCTCTAAAGCAAAATAATCTCATGATTTATTTTGGGACTGCAGATTATTTCATGAATTGTTGGAAATGTAAAATGTGGTGGTAGCGGTGAACGAGATCTTTACCATTTGACCACATGTTCATGTCCGTGCTGACGTAACAGTGGTCTTTGTTCTCACTCGCTCGATCCTGCCTCATATAGTAAAGGCTTCAGTTCCTGCTTGTGGTCCCCAAGTGCTCTCGCAACACCAACTGTATTAATGTGTGATCAATTCCGACCCAGCCGGCCATGGACATTGATAAACCTCTGTCCCCACCCTAACGGCACTCAATATCCAATTCAAAGGGCCAGCGTTTGACTAAAATGAATTGCCCTTTCTTCCGGACAGCAACAGCCTACTTAAATTAGATGTCTGGTCATGCTTATCTTCTATAAGTGGTTTTGTTTACGTCTTTGTGGCGTAGTTGATTGTGGTGTTCGTTTTTTTTTCCTTTTTTTTTTTCTTTCTAGTTACGTTTTCTAAGAACAAACAAATATAACATAATCTTGAGTGGGCAAATTTAGGACTCGCCATTCAACTGATTACGGCTAATATAATTATATAATATTATTTATATATAATTATATGATAATAATTAGGTATAATTATTAAAGAAAAAAACGATTTCCAAATAAAGAAATTTGTTTAAAAATAATCTTTGGCCTATTCTTGCAAAATATTTTTCGAGCATTCTTTGTTGTGTATTTTTCTTTTTTCAGTTTGTTGTTTTGTTTTTTTTGTTTATTTGTTTGTTTCATGGACTTAGATATGGCACTTTTGTTTTTTATTTTTTACCCTATTTTCATGTTTTAAATATGTTCGAAATAAAGGTATATCAATCAATCTATCAATCCATTGTGTTGTTGAACAAATACTTCATTTGTTTTTGAAATCAACATTGCATTGAGTTTGTATTTGCTTGCATTGATGTAGAGCCAGCGATAAGAAACGCAACCTGGCACAGCAAAAAGCCGAGGCCCAGAGGCGACTCTATGGGCATGGTTCCGTAAAGAAACTCTCGGCTGCTTCATCAGACTGGGAGCGACAGCGTCACACCCTGGAGCGAAGGCGAGAAGAGCTTGTAAGTTACAAAAAACCATGATTTAATTTACATTTATAAGTAGTTGAAAGCTTTTATTTAGCAATCTGAGAATTACATGTTTCATAAGAGTTGCCGGACTACATAGTGTCTCAAAATATGCTTCAATTTCAAAATAATATCCCCGTAGTCCAAGGCATTTTTCTGAGCCTTCTCTTCATGAAAAGAGTCTTGTGGGATCCTTCACAGTAAATAAAATAAATAAACGCCACAGCATCTCTTTGAAGACGTGCAGGCCCACATTGAAGAGGAAAACTGATAGTTCTGAGTTGAATTTTCAATAAGAATCTTTCCTGACACACCTCATATGTTTTTCTCTACATTATTGGCCACATGCTAATATGGAACATCTGCTGTTCAACTGAGGTCAAACAAATTTTAAAAGCTATTCAAAAATGTTCACATTGCACAAATCCAACTCTAGATTGTTCCATCACCGGCACCTGTCAGTATGATTTCCAAGGTTTTGTCAGGGACATTATTTAATCACATTTCAATGCACAACCGGTCATTACACACACAAATAGACTGAAAGCCCAATTTTTCCAAGAGAAGTGTATACCATTCAATTAGATTTCAATCAGGCCGCTTTCCTCATCTATAGCTACTATTACTTCACGCCTCGCACCCTCTTGGATTTGCATTTGAATGTGCCACAACCGTAATCAGTGTGTAGTATGAAAGAGTGTCCTATATTTAAAAAGGGACGTGTCTGAAGTACGCATTCGGGTGTCGCATTTCCACTTAGTTCTCACTGTTATTGGTGCCAACTATTCCTCCCTTCACTAAAAATACCTATATTAAGAAAATAGGTGACTTATACTATGAGGCAGAATTGCACCTGAATGAATCTTTTTGGCTTTCTCCTTTCCTAGAAAGAACGACTGGCGCAGGTCCGCAAGCAGATCTACAGGGAGGCGCACGAAAAACAACATCTGGGCAACTACAGGCAAGGACTTTTCCTCCCATAATATTAATATATGCTCCAGCTGATTTATTACCGTATTTTCCGAACTATAAGTCGCACCAGACTATAAGGCGCACCTTCAATGAATAGCCCATTTTAAAACTTTGTCCTTATATACGTAAGGCACACTGGACTATAAGGCGCACCATTAATGCATCATGTCAGATTTTTAATCCAAATCAAATCATTCTCCATTTTATCTTTTTTATTTCAACTTCAGACAAAACAAATTACTTTATAATCACAAAATAATAATCCATAGTCTTTTTGATTCATGATTCATAGTCTTCAACGGGCCACTTGATTGATTTCATGACACAATGCTTCGGGGCAGTTTAAATTTAGGAATTTGGTCCATATAGTATGAGGCGCACCGGACTATAAGGCGCACTGTCGGCTTTTGAGAAAATTTTAGGTTTTTAGGTGTGCCTTATCATCCGGAAAATACGATAGATTACTCTAAAAAAAAAAATCATGCTGCACCAGAGCGACCAATCAGAAACGGTAATGCACACATTGACACAAGAATTATACTGCATTTGTACAAGTTAACTTTATGTAAATTGCCAAAAAACGTACGACATTAACAGCAAGTTTCTTTGCTTTGCAACATGAAATAGGACGCAATGTGTGCTTTACTTTCTTGCTGCAATTCATCCGTTCTCCCCCGCACCTGCATTGTATTCTCCGTTAACTCGGTGAGACCTTGGAAGACAATGTGCAAGCTCTAAAGAGCTACCGCATAGATAGATCAGATCCACCTCTCAACAAGTCTCAAAAACAAGTTATGATGTACGTACAGCTTAGGACCTTGTAAAGCATTTCTGCTTCTGTGTCTTTCTGTCACACCGGCTGTTCAGTTAGCAACATTTTCACGAGCTAAACAAAAGCTTGAGTTTGTTTTTTTGATAATGATGTTTGACGGTCTTTAACTTCCAGCAATATTGGTTTCAATGAAATGTTGCTAAATATTTTGATGCTTCAAATCTGGACTCCTCATACTTTATTTATATACTTATTTTACTTGTGCTCCCCCCAGATCAATGTTTTTTTTAAATACCCTTTTAACACAGAGCTGTAAAAAAATTATATTGTGCCAGAACTGATACTGTGATCCTAAAAACAAAATAATTTCTGTTGAAGTAATTTTGTCTGAATTTACTCAAAGATGTGGCATGCACACATTAGCCCCAAGTTGAAGTTCCAACATTTATTTATAAGCTTTGTTCTTACTTTATGGTTTATGCTTCTAAATTTGTTTAATACACCGGATGAATGGACAGAAATTCACAAGACAACAATTTAAATAATGTCTAAAAGAGATCAACTTTTTTTTGTGTGTGGTATTTGTCATCTTTTGCAGGAAATTTAAAATATTTATCAACAGACAATTGAAGATAATTTGCAATTTGAGACATTTTGGTGTATTCAAACAGTGTCCTGGTACAAAATTGGAGTTGCACTACGGGGGCTTAAAATTTAGAGGTTTACGTACAAACTGTGACAATCAAGGAATCCTTGTTTTTAAATCATGGCCCCTCCTGCATCTCTCATGGAGATAAATTTCCAAAAAACATTATATTAAATTGTCACACCTGTTGCTGTGTTGATATTACATCTTTTTTGCTTTCAGGATGTCTTGTATTTATGACCAGCTCCAGTTGACACATATGGACACTCGCCATCCTTGCTCAATCATTAGCTTTTGATTTGATGGCTAAACTGATGATTTCGGACACATTGTGAGATGCAGTCCCAGGATAAGCAGGCTGTGGTTTATACATTCTCTCTAATCCCCGCAGGCCTAACAAAAACTCTTAGCGCTGTTAGTTTAGTCTTGAGGTTTTGGCGCCCGTCACAGTGAAGATATGCGAGTAAGAGTGACTGACATTTATACCGTTCCTTATCTTGAGGTTTCCACTTGTTTGCTTTTTTGTGCTACTTACATTTCTTCAGCCTCTTCATTTGTTTACATTGTATTCTTGAAATGAATTTGTTTTCCACTTCTTGTGGCTCTTTTCTTTCCGGCTCACCTGATGTATTATAACCTGAGAGTCCTATGGTTGTACTCCATCGTTTTTTATAAGCCCTCGCAAGCCTCTCCTGTCATCTTTGTTGTTCCCCCTTCTTTCCCCACATCTTTGTGAACTGCTCAGAATTTCAGAAGTTGTTTCTTTTTCAGTTTTCACCTTTCTTTCTCCCCTGCATTGATGACCCTTCTTTCTCCCTTTTGCTGCACTCCACCCTCACTATCCGTGCTCTTCTCTGTCTTTGTGTATGTGTCTCTGTGGCCAACAGACGTATTTACCCCCCAGATGACAAGCTGCTGTTGGAGAAGTATGAAAGCCTGCTCTCTTCCGCCTTTCAGACCTTCCTCGCTGGGCGAGCAGCCTCGCTTCAGAAGGAAATGAATAATCCTCTGAAACAAATGAAGGCACGTATCTTGGTGGCTGACTGACTGTCAAATGCGTGCTCTCACACATAGACACACACAGACACACGCACGCACGCACGCACGCACGCACGCACGCACGCACGCACGCACGCACGCACGCACGCACGCACGCACGCACGCACGCACGCACGCACGCACGCACGCACACACATAATATGCAAACAGCAATTGCACAAGCAAACATTTTGTTAGGGTTCTGAAAAAGTCATCTGCAAGTAATGTCAAAATTGTGGTTTTTCCTTTGCCCTTTTTTTAGCTGACACTTTTTCAATTCACTCCATCCCCATGCAGTATGTCTGTAAGCTTTTAAAGCCAGGGAGACACAATTTGGGTTCCATATATCATGATTCCCTTTCTTCCCGTTTCCTCCTTTTTGTATGTTAGTGAAAAGGCTTCAAAGTTGATAACTAATAGTTAACGGTGGGAGTGAATGGTGAAAAGCATTTGTCTGACAGTTGGACTGACACCACACAAAGTAATCTGAAAGGACTTGACAGAGATGTCATGTGCAACTATTGCAGCTTTTGTTGAGACATCCACCTCTTGCTCGTCACATTTTGTGTTTTACAATGGTATTGTGTTTGAAGGCGGAATCTCAGCAGATTCAAGTTTTGTTTTTTTTGTTCAGATGCCAATCAAGAGCAAGCAGAGGAAACGTGCACTTTTAGTCAACACACAGAGATGCGATCTTGTTCAAAGTGTGAAAGGATGGAGACGAGTTGAGAAGAACAAATGAGGCTCTGCAGTCAGATAACAGTGTCACAATGTGACAACAAGGCCGTGCTGTAAGGAGGGACATCTTGAGAAATGTGAATTTTAGAAGGTTATAATCAGAAAAAATTATATCTGATCTTGATGCAAATATTCAGCACATCACTTAATCAATTGTTTTGCTAGATCACTTTTTGTCTTTTTCCGAATCTTTTTTTTGGGTTTGTGTTGTTTCAGAAGCCCATCATACCGTAAGGTGATTGTGCCAATATTCATGATCAGAATATTACACCTTAAAAAAAATATTTTTGTTGTCAAAGTTTTCCTTACCATCGTAGCATTTTTGGCCAATACCGATTGGATTGATGGATTACAATTTTGAAGTGAAAGTATTAAAATCCCAGTAGCTCAAATGTTTTTTTTAAAAAATATATATTTTTTTATTATATTTTGATATAACTTAGAAGAAGAAACAACACAGCATTTCCCCAAGGTAACAATTTAGTGGCCATAAGCACACCATAACACAGAAACAGAAAGGTTATATTACATTATTTGAAAAATTCCCTTAAAATCCTGACATGACATGTTATATACTGCAGAAGCCACAACTTGACTGGCTGGAATACAACCGCCAGCAGTAATCCAAGTTTTATTATAGTGGAAATAAATGGAGAAATTAATGTCCTGTGTCAATGTGGAGGCCAGATTGTGGAAGGCAGAGAATGTCACGGTAGAAGCGGCCAAGAACAGATATAAAATACTGCTCTTTCAACAAACCTCAACAAGCAAAAAAGTTTGCTCCAAACAGAATTGAATTGCACACTTGCTCTTTTGGTGTAAGAATTGGATGCAGGATAATAAATTATTTTTGTTATCCCTCTAACACACAAACCATTTTGATCTGCGAATGGCCATCTATGAAAGAAAATATTATTTAAATTAATTTTAGATTGCACAGGTGTACACAATATTGTGCCCGGTGTTTTATGTTTGTAATAAAAACTGCTAAATATTGTAGAATATTATCCCATATTAGGCTTGCAGCATTTTCTTTCACCATTTTGTTCACCCATTATCGTTCCTCTGTGGAATAATACTGGCAATAATTACCTGAAATCTGTATTTTAGATTTTGAAGTGTGCACACTGTACCCAAACAGTCACAGTTTATTGGGTGTATATGTTTCCAAATGATGCCCGTGAGAAAAAACCATAATAATTAGAGAAAACACACAAGTTTCACACACACGCATGCACGCATGCACGCACGCACGCACACCCACACACCCACACAAAACAGAAACCTGAAGTCTTTTCAACAGACCCGAAAGTGCATTTTAAATTTGACGTGTTTCAATCTTTGAGTGGCAAATGAGATCTTTTCATGCTCTTAACTGTGAAATAACATCACAACCACCTTTGCAAAGGCAAAAGGCCGAGTATACCCATGAGGGTTGTGAACCACTTTTTTAAAAGTTAATCTTTATCAGAATAATCATAGCGCTAAATGTCCCTAAGGCCACTTTTCCTCTACAAGGCCAATGTGTTGATTATACTGTATCCACTTTCTTTTAAATGTTTCCTAGATCCTTGATGTTTTTTCTTGTGCATAGAAATTAAGATCATACCTTTATTTATCATCTATCTGATGTTTTTTTTGTGTGTGTCGGCATATAGGAAGAGGACATCTTGGATCTGTTGGAGCAATGCGAACTGGATGACGAGAAGCTGATGGGCAAATCCTCAAGGCAACGTGGCCCTAAGGTGCTTTAGCGAGAGAAGGAGATGTACAAACTGGGAAAGACGAGGGAGAATAGAGGCCACTTGCCTCCAGGGACCCCAAGTAAAAGTACAACGATGGGGAGTTGGGGATGGTAGGCAGGTGCGTGGATCTAATGCCCACAGCGGATGTGATTCCGAGTACTGTGTTAGGCTCAAGAGGAAAGAATTGGAATGGCCCAAAGAAAGGACCCGAGTGCCTCGAGGGGACAGCTGTCAGACCGCCGCTTTTTCTCGCCACACTATCTTTCTATCGCCCTCTTTCTCTGTCACATGCCCCTCCACGCCCCCCAGATTTCCCTTGACAGCACATTACTCCCTCCATCACCTTGCTTCCCTCACCTCCTTTCAACATACACCCCCCCACCCAAACTCGTTTCCCCTCCTCGCACATCTACATCCATTCCCCACTTGAGGGCTAAATTGGCTGGAACACTCATTCGACAGGGCAGTTCAGTGACGCATTAGCTAGAATAAGGACTTGTTTAGACACAATCACTGTTGTCCAAGTTCATTTGGATGGCATCACTTTTGCTGGTGCCGAACGTGCGGAGGGGAACATTCAGAGCCGGGGAAAGAAAGAGATGTGACGGGTAAATTTACTCCATGGGGTGTCGTGCTAACACGCCATCTGGTGAAAATTGAACCAAAAGCTAGAATAGAGAGTGAGAAATAGTGATTGGAGACAGGATTTTTGAGAAGGAAGGACACAAGACAGAAAGGATGTGAAGTTTCATTTTCACTTGCTTGTGTAAGACTTTTTCCAAGTTTGGATGTGACTCCACCACAACTTCATCAGTCCTGCATCTCTCCTCTTTCTCTTGCTTTCATTGATCTGTTTTTCTAGGGTTACATCAACTTGACAAGCCATATGGTCTTTTTCATAGCTTCATCCGCTTCCAAGGGCTTCACAAATCCATCTGGAAATAATTGAAAGCCGCTGTTCATAAGTCCAGACACTGTTGAGAAATCCCAGTCATATCAGGCCAAGCTTTGCCATTGTCATCTAGAAGGCTTCGACCTTTTTAGACGTATTACCTGAACACATGTTGCTTTTTTAATGCAGATGGTGATACGCTAAATAGCTTCGGGTTTTTAAAGCGCAGTCCAGTCGCACTTAATTCTCTGTGGGCCCTCCTCCTAATTTCTCTCTCTATTAACCTGATGCTCTTATCTTCCCCTTTATTGTCTCCTCGTGAGCTTAATCTCTTACCGTCTTCATCCTCCTCCATCAATCACCCACACAACTAGCCTTCGGTGACTGTGTAAGCCCTCCTGATCACATCCTGCCCATTAGTTTGGTTGGTATGGCAGCGTTGACATGCTAATAGTAATACTCTAACAAATGTAGACATGCTTTATTAATCAATTTGTCACCGTTCAGGATGGTAGATAGACATGATTTGATCAATGTCCCTTTTTTTGTTAAAGTTTGTGCAGAATTTATTTAGTTTAGCTAGTGGCAGATGGGACCTTGAAGGCTTCTTGTATATTGGGTGAGCTATAGAAATTTACAATCAATTTCTAGTTCTTTAGTCTTCATTTTTCATTTTGGGAAATGGAGTTGCTCTGCATTCAGTCAAAATATTGTGAAGTTTTGTGAGATTTATTGAGGTAGCTTTCCATCATTAACGACCGGGATTTAAACTCTGGATTTTTCCGTGACTTTATTTTCCTTGAAAATTCGATCAAATTCCATTGGGGAGTTGCATTGTTTCTAAACTGTTACAAATACATATTTATGCACTACATTATTATTTTTATGTATTTTTTACTACAACTCATGTCTAAACGTGTTCATCCCTGCCAGCCCTTGACCACCATGCCAGAGTGCAGCCAGACATCACGCCGTCAACGGCCAGACTATCTGGCCGACTTCACCAGTGGTAGCAGCGCTGAGAACTCTTGCTCATCCTCAGACGAAGAGGAGGAAGAGAGGAGAAAAGCAAACGGGGGAAGTAGAAGTGGAGAAAAGAGGGAGAAAAAAGTCTCTTACGACCTCGGGAGCAAGGAGAAGAACTTGGCTGAACGCTCAGGTAAAGTTGTTTTTGGGGCATATTTTTGATATATGTACCGTATATGCCTCAATAACATCTAAACTTTCATTCATTTCAAGTAAAGACAGCACCTTTCATCACTGTCCATGTGACGACCTTGCTGGATAGAACAAAAAACACCCAAGTAGGGGTAAAAGAGGATCCTTATATGAGCTCACTGCGTTTGCAATGAAATAACGGACAAAGCTGTGAAACATTTGGACTGTGACTGAGTTTGTGAGTGGATGTGTGTACAGAGCAAGACAGCAACCCTGCCAAGACCCACTCCACACCAAGCCATCAAAGAGCTGGATGACTAAGCCCCATAAAGCTCTCATTTGGCATTCAAAGCAGGGATTCTTCAGCAGCCACACATTCATAAACACGTGATGCAGACACACATAGTAAATATATCGCCAAGATGCAAGTACACTGACGACAAGAGCAGCTGAAGGAGTTTCATGGGTGATGAAGAGAGTCAGCATATGCTTTGACATATGTAGTCTGTGAAATGCTTAATAACATGGACATATTTATACTAGGAAATTGCATTTTGCCACCCCAAAAAGGTCAGTCCTTGTCAAGGCATCGTATTTTTTTGTCAAAACTGGCCAATTAGTAGTAGACCGTGCTGCTAATATAAGTAAGGAAAAGAAGAGTAAGTAGTTGGGGAGCTGACAGCCCATGTGACTAAATGACAATTTATATAATTTATATTCTACAAGTCTCCTTTCTTTCTGGTCTTTATAGGTCGGATGCATTGGAAACCAACGGTCAAGCCTATCAAAACCAATCTGGCACCTTCAGTTTCTCCGACTCACTCCGGCCCAATCAGACGCTCCATCTCCTGTCCTCGGTCCATCGCTTCCCTATCGTCGCCCAATGAACTGCGGGTTCTGTCTACTCGGGTCTCCCCTAACGTCCCTGTCATCACGACCCTCGTTCGGCCGAGTTCCGCCACACTACGCTCGCATTCGCTAAGCCGCAGTGGTTCTGCCCATCGTGTGCCTCACAGTAACAGCCTGGGCACTATCCACTCTCACATTGTAAGCTCACAAACACACAACAAATCAAATATAAAAAATGGATTAATGCTAAAAATGAACAGCGTAAAGTTGGAACTTATGGCAAAGATGATTATCATGTAAAATGCTATTATGTCATCAGTTTAATTATATAGAAACAGTTATTTTATTGTAAAAAAATCTTCTTGGATGTGTTTAGGGTGATCCACTAATTAACCTAAGGAATAAAGAACAAGAGGCGGAGCTTATACGGCAAACACTAACTGCGCTCACTGCAATGAGGATCCGATTTCCTGGAAAAACAGAGGAGGAGGCAGAGGCCGTGCTGGATGAGGTAAGTGGGCCACATCTACTTGTATATTTTCACGTGTACAACTTTAACAATTACTTATGGCCGAAGGGAAGATGCACAGGATGTACGAGTAAATGTCAAGTTGAAGTGTAACATCTTGACTGAAACTTGTTGTTAATAGAACTTTCCGTCATTTATTTTTTACATCGATGTTGCAAAAACTGCTACTACATATTTACAGTTTAAATCATACCATGATATTTGCAACAGGGTTCTGGTCCTATTTATATTTGTGTTAAGGAACAAAATGAGCGCAGCAGTGAAGAGGTACAAATGTGAGATCCACTTTTTTCTGCTAGAGACCCTTCTGTGAAGCCATCATGGCCTAACTTGGTGGAACCTCTCCCTTCCCCGCACAATAGAATTTCCTCTCTTGGCTAGCTTCTCATCATCTTTCACAGGACCCCAATGACATGTTTGTAGCCCCTCGCTATTTTCTGCTGCTCCATTCAACATCTTTGGCAACATCTCAGGGTTAATCCATTGTAACTTCTGAAACATGCTATGACAATTAATATAGTCAAACTTTGCTCCTGCATAAACTTGTAATCATTTTTATTTCTATATCGGAGGTTGTAAGAAATAAAAGCATAGAAGCATTGAGTCGAGACACAATCGTGCATGCACACACTTTTTGTCACCCATTCAAGGCAGAGTTTCACCTTGAATTTCCATGTGAAGCAACGGCACCTCAGTCCAATGAATATGCCCGTGAGTCTGATGAAAGCACCCATCTGTCTAATTTTCTGACTCAGACGCTTTTAAAAGCCATGGCTGTCCTCAGAACCAGCTGTCCGCTCAGCACCAAAGTCCCCATAGTGCTCAAAAGACAGACGGACGTCGGACTCTCTTTAACCCCGACTAGCAGAATAGCCGTAAAACAATTCATAAATGGAAGCAATAAAAAAAAAAAATCACCCACTCTTAATTGTCGCTATCAGGGTCAAACTGTAGGGTCAATAATGCTTTGTTTCCTTGGGAAGCTTTGGTTAGCAGGCCGGGAGATACTAGGTATGCAGTGAGTTAATATCAGTGATTGTTTGTTACAATTAACAATTTTATTATTAATGTCTTGTATTAATTTTATAACTCCAAAACTCGAAACCTGTTTTAATAAAACATTTTGTATTTTTTTTCCACTCTGACATGTACCCACAAAGTTTGTGATGGGAAACAACCACATTTGAAAAAAGTGTCTCCAAGTATAGAGTATTTTTTAATTGCCACTGTTGAATGATGTTCAAACAAACACTGTGTATTCTAAGGATGTTTTTGCTTTTGTGCAACTTCTCCAGAAAAGTGTAGATTTACTCCACCATTCTGCATCCAGTAGCCCCGATTACATCAAATTCTATGAATTCACAAAATGAAGGTTATTCAAGTATGGTTTCATGCAACCAGAAAGAAATATCACAAAATACAGTAGTACTATAACCACACAACAGTGTATGCCCAAACAATGTCCTCACAATGAAATAAACAATTTGTGTGTGTATGTGTGTTTGTGAAATGGGAATGTTAGACAATTAGCACTACACCTGTAATGTTAACAAACCCTAATGAGAGCAGCGGAGCCTCAGGAAAGAATACATCTTCAGTTAAAATGAAAACAGTCTTTGGCATTTGATGTCTGTTATGGTTTCAAGTGAGAAGCATATTGCACTCATAATGTCAGCATGTTAGACTAATGGCCTCCTTTATCACAAGCTCAAAATTAGCTTTTTTTGTAGCAGTTGAAACCACTGAAAGGTGCACTACATCAAGTGCGTTTTTATGTTTTAATTGAGGGTAATTTGTGTACATATTATCATAACTGTGACAAATGAGGATACAGCTAACCAGAAAAGACTCAAACAGTTCACAATGGGAGGAAAAGCAGAGCAAGCAAATGTACTGTGTTCTATAAATACTTAAAAAATACAACCGAGCATGCATATTTAAACATGAAATGTATTTCAGTTTACGATCAGTAGGTACACATTTTCTCACATGAGCTTCAGTTAATTATCAAGCTGCAAAACTGCAGAATTCAAATTACATTTGATTGATTAAATATTATTAATGATTTAATGTAATATTTTTTAGCATTTTTGTTTTTCTTTAAATTGTGTATGCTATTTTATGTTTGTACGACGACCTTGAGTGCCTTGAAAGGCGCCTTATGAATAAAATGTATTATTATTATAATAATATTTTTAATGTTTTGTCCACAGATCCTTGACAACTGGAAATACCATAAACCAAAGGTAGCCTCCTACTGGCTTGTAAAATTGGACTCCACAAAACAACGGAAGGTAAGCAAACAATCAATCCAGGTAACAAGGATGCTTGATGATTCTTTATGAATGATTATTGGACTGAAGGTAATCAAAGGCTGAAAAAATGAAAGGTATGTATCTACCAAAATTATTGCACACCTTCAAGGTACACAGATGTGCTTTTAACAGTATTTATTTTAAATTTACATCATGAAACTTGCATTTACAATCATTTGAGGGGATGAAAACCTAGGCAAGCTCAGGCTCATTACCTCGCCATTAAGGGATTCAGGAATGGAAACAGGATGTAAACAAACTAGAAGAGGGGGCAACTTTTGAAATGACACCCTGTAAGCATGCCCCTAATGATGCCATCTCTCAGTCGCCGCCTTCTCCCCTACTGTGCTCGGCTTTGCGGTGACGCTGATGTTTGATTTGGAGTGGAGCAGCCTAATGAGAAGCAGGCAGAGGTCAGGAATGAAGCGCCCACCGCTCTGCCATCTGATTACCATACCAAAACATGTCTGTGCGTGCGTGCGTGTGTGTGTACTCATCTATCAGTTTGTCTGACAGCCTGTAAGCATGTCTGGCTCGCGTCGTGTTGCTGAAGGCAAATCTTCTCTCATCGTGTCCCAAACACACATGCATGCGCGTACAATCTGACAGGCGCGTCAGTAATGAGGAGCAAGGAATCAAAAGTCCAAAAAGCCACACTGCTCTGTGATAGGATTTGGAGGGAAAAAAAAGGAAGAAAGAGAGAGGACAAGAAAAGGTGTACGTTGGAAGGGAAGATGGAAGGGTGGACCGAGCGCCTCACATTTTGACACATTCTGTCAAGGATTGACGTGGTTCTAGCAATTAGTTTTGGCCAATGTTCGCCACTACTTCGCTGTACTTTTTCTCCATTAACCCCCACACACCACAAATATGTACTGTGTATATTCTATATCTCTCACCTTGAACATACAACTTAAGGACTGATTGTTCAACTCCGTTTTAACTAGTGTCTCCAATAGGTTTCGTTATTGCAAAGTTTACATGAAAAAATATTTCACCGTTTTTTTTTTTTCCCTCGCAGGTTTTGGACATTGTGAGGACCAATGTGCGCTCAGCACTACAGCGGATTTGGAAAGAGCCAGATTTGGAAAGCCTTCACTTGTACCGCCTCTTTAATCGTGTCTTCAATCGACTACTCTGGAGTCATGGCCAAGGGCTCTGGAACTGCTTTTCCAATTCTGGGTAAGTGTGCCCGGCCAGTGCAGAGGTACCGAATGTCTTATGAGGTGTCACAAGGGAGAGTCTTTTGTTCCGGGTTACGGGCAAACATTTGACTGATGAGAGAGGGTTTTTTTTCAATCATTATCTCTTTTCTGCCTTTCCTGGTTGCAATTTGACAAATAGCAAACAACTCAACTCAAATTTAATGGACAGGATTGAGTCGAAGCACAAATCTGGGGAAGGTTACGGAAAAATATATGCGCCTTTGAAAGTTACACTGAGCACACCATCAACCATCCAAATGAAAGAAGTTACTAACACCACGACTCTTTCTGTTGCCCATCTAAACTGAGGAATCAGTGGAGAAGGTTGGTACTGTTGAATAGGTTGGAAACCAGTGTGGGATTGACTGGAGCTGTCCTAAATTAGTTCAGGTCCTACTTGGAGTTATTTTGTAACCATTGGAAGTTTTGAATCTGATCCCATGGCAATGACGTGGGGTCCCACCGGGTCAGTCCTTGGACCGCTTTTGTCCAGTCTGTATATGTTACCTTGGATTCAAATGCTTCAGAACCCCAATGTTGGTTATCATGGCTGAACGGATGACACCCGATACACAGCTATAGTTATGCTTTATTATGCTCAAGCTTTATTTACGGCAGCATCAGTCGATTTTTTTCCAACTTGTTTATGGAACAACACAAGCTGGCAGAAGGTGAGTGACAAATCTCAGCAAACCCAACTGTATTCCTTTAAAAAAAAAACTTCTGGCAATGAAACAAACATAGAACTCTGTGGAGATGGAGTGCAAATTAAGGTCTATGGCTTGGGAGACTTTCACAGGTGAGCGTAAAAAAAAATAATCCAATGTTTTATGTGGAAACAGAGTGATTGATTGCTTTTTACTTCCTTTGCTCAAGCTTATCGGGAGCTTTGATGGTCTACTGAAATGTTTTTCTTAAAAGATATTTATATCATCTTTGTTGCTTTGACATAGCGTAGAGTCACTGCAAGGACAGGTTCATATCCTTTGTGTGTGAAGTGGGAAAACGAGATGTGCACAGATATAGTAGACGCAGTAGAGGTTTGCCTTCATGTTAGCTCTTCTAAACAACATGCTGATCTCACAACTCCTTCTCGTGAAAAATGAAATGGAGAATTCTCAAGACGTGTTTACTTTGACACTTGGTGCACAAAGAGTCTAACTTGGGGTATGTTTACAAACATTGTTGTAAAACACGATTTTCTCAGAGTTCTAGAACAGCTAAAGACTTCAGTTAATAAATAAACTCCATATTGTTTATTCCGGTAATTATTTTCCTTTTTTTGCAGAAGGTTTTTACACATTTTCACCTGTCCTTCATAAGGAACACACAGTGACTATCAGCGCTTTCTGAAGAAATTTTTTTTGTCTGTTTGTTTCACAGACTCCTTGAGATATTCTATCCCCCCCCCAGAAAAATAAAATAAAATCATAACTCCACCAGAGTATCCCACGTCACAGATTTTGCAAGACCGAGGAAGGTAGCAAGCAAATTCAATACCCTGACTGTATCACTAGGAGTGAGACATCATAAAAAAATGGTCAAAAGACATTTTTCCACTCAGCGGCCCACAAGGATTAGCTTAGCCTCAGCTACCACCACCAGCTGCTTCTCATAGAGCTTTTGTGTGATCACAGCATGTTTTGCTTGATCCAGCTAGCTTACGTGCATATTGTCTTTGCAGCATCTCCAAACAGTAGGTCATGGTCCCGACATGGTTGGACTCGCCAGGGGGCCCTGGTGTCACGTAGCTACAGTAAAGAAGAGCACCACAAAAGCCTGTTCCAAATCCAAGTGCAACCCCTCCACCCTGCTCTTCTTCTGTTGTTTGATACTTTATCTTAGGGACTTAGCAACATTCAAACAGGCCAGCTGCATTGTGGGCGATGAATTCAACAGGCTTTGAAATTGTTTAAGAGGTGGGGAATGGAACAGTTTTGAAGCCTTTCAGAAGAGGCAGCTCCCACCCCCCAAAGGAGTGAAAGAAGGCTGACATCAAACGTACCACCCAGGGTTGTGTAGCGCCGTTGCCGAAGTTCTCTCTCAGTCAGGGGTATGTCCGGGGTTTAAAGGGGGTTAACTGTACTCAGATTTATTTCAACCTTCCTCTTTTTGTGTCTCCCTGCCTTCCTTTGCATCTGCATGGGGTGAAAATACAGGCCTTATACTCCAAAAACTATTTGGACAAAAGTAGTGGGACAGCTGTCCATTATACCATATTTGGAAGTGGAAAAAGAGGCTTGGAGTAAGGTCTCCCTTTCAAACTTTATGAACCTGCACAGACTTTTCACAAGATAGGGGATTGTGTCGGTGGAAATCACAATTTACATTCAAGTTGTTTTTGATTTGGGCCTTCCACACCAACCTAGCTTTGTGCACTGGAATGCTGTGACAAAATGGGCCATCCCTGTCAGACCGACCCACTTATCGGATGAACTGGAACATATCCCAGTTGACCCTCTGAGTGTACACACTGAACTGGTTTCCAGTCGCTCACAAAGTACATACATACTCAACTGTAGACCGGGGGGGTCACCGACCTTTTTGAAACTGACAGTCCCAGAAATGTAATTTCTGGAATTCTGAAAATAATAAATAAATAATAAAGTAATAGCTGTTAACTAAACTGTGTTTATTTGTTTGTTCCTAGTTCATCATGGGAGAGCATCTTCAGTAAGAGCAGTGAGGTGGTTTCGCCTCAGGAGCTTCAATGCTGCCGCAGGCTGGTGCAGCTGTGCCGAGACTGTTTATTAGTCGTCTACAAGTTTGTCTCGGAGTCCCGGGGCTCTTTGACCGGGCTCAGTCCGGAATGGGACGACACCAGGTGAGGGGGTAAAAAAAAGCCTTGCTGTGAAACCATCCCTGTGAAGTTTCTTTATTATTGTATAATGTTTCCAATGCAGTGGAGTAATTTAGCCATCTGGGTGGCCCGATAATAGTAAAGGATACATTCGATAGGACAGGATTTAAGAAATCTAATCTACTAGTTGGTCTCAGGTTGCGAAAATCCTGGCACAAGATGTTAAAGCTTTACTTTTGGAAAGACCATCGCTCAATGCATAAAAAAGCATTGTCCACCTTAAGCCAAACTTGAGTGAGAATGTTGAACGTTTTAATTTCCCCACAACCTTCTTGTTCAAAGAGCCTCCAAGCCAATCCCAATTTTAATACAGGGCACCAAATATCATCCTCTTTTCTTTCTCAGACTGATCCCTCCCTGCAGGAAAGCAGCAGGTTTAGTGAGTGAACTTTTAAAGTGCATATGCTTTGGGCCAGCACACAGGAGAGAGTTGGGAGTGGGGAGGGTGAGTGTGTTGTTAATAGGAAAAAATGGTCCACAGATTAGTGCTCAGGTTAGCCCGAGCCCCCCCTGAGGCCTGCTTAATTCAATTAGAGCCCAGATGAGCCTGTGTAGCAAATGACCCTATGAGAGCAAGAGCTTCTCTTTTCCCGGGGCCTCGTTTTACATGATTCATAACTCACACATATTTTAACAGGCTATCACTTAGCACCTAGAGTGTAAAAACTCATGAACTGTGTGAGCCTTGTGTTCATACCACGGATCATACAACCACTGAGGGCGTGAATACCCAAATATCGCTGCCTCATTTTTTCCATGTCAATTCTGCATAAGAATAGACGAAAAAGACAAGTTATCAACAGATTAATGGGATTTAGTAACTCATGCAAGCATGAAAAAAACGTGCTGGTGTTTTTCTGTTTTTGCAGTAGGTGTAACCTTGAGAGTCTATTCGAGCATGCATGTGCTTGTCTCTCCTGATTTCTTCTGTATGTTTATGTGGAAAAAAAGCGTTCCATTTGCTGCCGGACCAGTCTCTACCCATGGCTCCACCTCTGCTGCTGTCACTGCTGCTTCTTCTTCCTCCTCTTCCTCCGTCTCTTCGTCCCCCAATGCAGGTCTCTGCTTGGTTTAGATGTGCTAAACCCCAACCCTCACAGTCCCTTGATCACTGCCTTCTGCTTGTCACTGCTAGACGCTTGGGCCCACCTGCCGCTCAGCACCAACAGTAGCCTAGCATGGTTTCCTCTCCTTCCTTTCTTGTGCATTTATTTGAAATGTGAGATGTTTCGAAATCAATTCCAAAATCTGTATGCACAATATTAGATGGGAAGGAGAGAAAGGCATATTGAGATTGTGTTTGGAGTTTGTCGATGATGCAACCTTTAGGCCTGGCTTGCTGTGTGTCACCCTGCTGCCACATGTTAAAACACAGCGTTTCACTCAATGCTTCTTTGCCTGGGTGCATTTTATATAAAAGCCTCACTTTGCACAACATCAATAATAGTAATAGAGTGTTTGTGTCACTGGGCTGACCTCCAACTAGATTTGCCAAGCATACACTTGCGAGGTACATCTCGTTTGAGATCTTTTATAAATGCCACGTCTGTATTTAGTTTATATTGGCTCCATGTTGTTTGACTTAAGTTGATTGTCTGACGCATATTGCGATGACACTGTATTTGAAAGGCTTGCAGAAAACAACATATTGAATTCCAAAAGGCAGCGAGACTGATGCCTGAGCAGTCTGTTAAGATGGAAAAAAATATTTCTCCTAATTTTCAGTCACGATAACCTCCTTTTTGTGTTGTTGTGAAAGATTTAGTTTCATGCATTGGTCATAATCATACTGGAACGAAAAAAAAGTGCCTTCCCACCAAGACCGAAGTATACAATTGTCTAAAATGTCTTGCAAACAAAAAGAATTATGACTGAGGAGGGACTCAAGATAGATTCAAACCACATTTCCACAATTCCAAAAGTTCTCACAATTGGGCCCATTTTTATACATGTCATGGCAGCACAAAGCACAACAAAAAAATGAAATTGTATATGATCATCTTGGAATCAAGCCTCTCGTGTGGATAAAAATCTGAATTAGACAACAAAATGAAAATGCACCAACTGCATACGTATATCCTGCCAACCGTGACTTTTAAACTTTCTTCTACAATAAATTACTATTACCTGCACCACAATTTAGACCTGGTTTCAGAACGCCCGGCAGATCCCTTTCTCAGACTACCGTATTTTCTGCACTATAAGGCGCACCGGATTATACGGCGCACCTTCAATAAATGGTCCATTTAAAAACTTTGTCCATATATAAGGCGCACCGGATTATAAAGCGCATAGAATAAATAACTCAACATGGCTCAAACGTTAATGCACTCACAATATAGCAACACTCGGAATAGTGAAAACAATAACAATATATCAATAACTCAACGTTACTCAAACATTAATATCACACAACACACAAAATAAACACGTAAAGCTTACTTTAATAAATTAGTCCTCATCCACGAGTCCATATTGGTCCATATATAAGGCGCACCGGATTATAGGGTGCACTGTTGGCTTTTGAGAAAATTGGAGGTTTTTAGGTGCGCCTTATAGTGTGGAAAATACGGTATATTAATATCCGAGACATGGGGAATGTGTTGTCATCTTTGGTGTACAAACGTACACGCACAAACACATGAACACATGCACACCAATAAGCATTTAAGCCAATGTCGGCACACAGCCAAGTGATTCTGTTGCCAGGGTCTTTAGGTTGTCTGTTGTTGACCACACCTGCCTCCTCATTCAAGCACCCTTTCCTGCAAGTACCCTGACCAGGTGTGTCATCAGGCTTGTGAGCCACATAAAAACTCCTTCAGCCTGTGTGGGCAGATAAGAGGAACGAGCCAAATGGATCCATTAATGACTTCCTTGTTAAACCCCAAATTATATGCCACTACCCTATTTTGTTTTACTGTGATGACAAAAGTTTCAGATTCTGTGAAACCTTCATCTGTCTGAGAAGTAATTAGGGTTAATTGGGGTGTCGAGTCGAATATGTGCCGCAGATAACCTTCAAGCTGCTTTGTACCACTTGGCCTATGATTGCGTCAGCTATCATAGCAGCCACCCCATTTATCCTTCATGACGGTAAATCTGTTCGTTGGACCTCTTAACGCAGCATGGCAGTTGCGTGGAGTGGTGTTGAAGGTCTGTCAGTCCTTACTGTTTAAATGTAAGTGTAAAATATGGAGCTGAAAGAGTAGATTTCTGTCTCAGCTGATAGATGAAACCAGAAGTGCATGAGCAAGCCTCCCCCCGGCTTTCGAGACAGCAGAGCGTTGTTACCACGATCTTCATGATCAAAGTGAGGATGGACCTGGAAGATGACGAATGAGGCTCCAATTAAATGTACCCAGCAGTGACAGAGGACTGCATGGATGTCAGATATGCACGACTGCCAATACTGTGATTCCTTCTCTGGGCAGAATAAGCTCAAAGTGAATAGGAGACGAGGAGCAGTGAAAATACACTCACCCCCATGGGTATTCAATATTTGACCTTTTTTTTTTCATATTGACATGCCTAGGTTGGATTTCAGAAGAAATAGTAATTATAGCAACGGTCATCAAGCAGTTCATAGGTGTACTAAATCACAAAAAAAGCCTTTTTTTCGTTTCATATGAACTAGACTGCTGTTCATGGAGTCCAATCATAGTAGAGGATGTGCTGAAGGGATACCTACGGCCCACTTGAAATCGTTTCAAGGACACTCGATGTTTCAAGTGAAGTTAATTTCAATCCCTGGTAACTCTCTTGGGTCTGAGGCTGCAGTGAACACCCTCAGAGACATACTTTTTTTCCCTGGTCAACATTAGAAGATGCCCAGCTAATTTGTCTGAAAGCTATTTGCCAAAGAAAGAGAGCTGTCAGAGAAAATTGTTCTCTGTTCACCAGCTTAAAAAAAAGATCATTCTTCTTCAAAGTACAATCCTAAACGACTCCCCTTTGATTAGACTGACAGATTGAACCTTCTCTACCGTGAATCGTATTTTTTTTTTTTTTTTAACTACATGAGGTTTTTAGGTTCTTCAGTTGTGGATGATGCAGCTATGTCACAGATATCGAATGCGATATCAAATGTGAGGCATTCTTCCAAATGATCCGTCTGGAAGAATTCCACCTTGCCACTGTGTCATCTTGTCTGATTACCCTGACATTTGGAATAACCTTCAGCGAACCATAGCCGGGATTTAATCATCTCATCTGACATTGCTTTGACAACCATATCTGACTCATTTCCAGTAACTGAGGAGGATAGCGGGAAGGTTCAGGCCCTCCTGACTCTTATCTCAACCTGACGCTGGTCTCATTCTCAGGTACTGGAACGCTGTTAGCAGGAGCTGCCTCACTGCTCTGTCTCGGTGGAAGGTGTCATAAAAGAGTCTTAGAAAGGTTCTGACGTCTGTGCCGCAGAATGATAGGTGAGGATCTTCCGTTCATAAAGCGTGCCAGTTAAAATTGCCCTCTCAATTTCAAATGCACGTAAGCAAAATAGTGTCAAAAGTAAGAAGATTGAGAGTATCGTAATAATAATACTTGGTTGGATGTCAGTGCTGAGCATCCTGACCTCTAAAGCGTGACTCCTCGTATCTCTAATCCTCTCATTATGTGCAACCTGTCCCCTTGTCCCTCCATGGCTCCGTCTGTCCAGGTATCTCCTGCCAGTGACCTCCCAGTTTATCATGAAGTGGCCTTTGTCCAGCTTTGGCCGCTTCTCCTCAGTCGCGCCACACTCACGCAGCCTTTACGCCGCCAGGATGGGACACTTCTGAGGTCACCATGGCAATGCCGGTTTTGAAGACTTTCACCTTTTGACCTCAGTCTGCCTCCTATGACTTTCTTCCAGCCAAACTCCCAATAAGGCTCATGACTCTTAATAGCTCTGGACACCTGATGGAGACCCACCGTGGCCTATTGCCCCAGGTCCGACCAACAGGGGAATTGGGACGGCCATCGCGTTGATTAATTTTGACGCTGCCATCAGAACCTCCTCAACTTTGCCTTCATCCCCCATAACAGAAGACAGTGGACTCGTCCAGCCGCTCACATTGTAATTGCTCTATTCCAACTCATTGTCCAGCTAAATCTCACGGTACTGTAAAACAAAACAAAAAATACCAATGCAAGGATTTTATTTATCTATTTATTTATTTTGTCAGATATTCCATGAATACAACGAATGTTGACGCAGAATGCAGCTGTGGAATGATAACTACAGAGCTTATTTTTGTTGGCTGTTTTAAATGTTTTCTTTCTGTATTTTAAAGATAAGTAACTTATTTTATAATTGCAGTCAGAGTATTTATGTTTATAATAATTTATTACCTAGTTTACACAAGTGGCCCCTCCATTCAACAAAATATGTTTTATGGAATATTAAGTGCAGACTTTTTAAACAAGGTTTAGAATGTAAGTGAATTGCCATGAAGAGAACACGGCCAGCCAAACATCTTGCAGAACACTTAGTTCCAAATACTGCACGTTAAATAGAACTTTGCGAACGGGTGCACATCGCAAAAGTGTTTGCATGCTTGTTTTTTTTTTTTTTTTTTTTTTTTGCCAGCAAGTCCGAGGAAGTGAATTGAAACACTTGACGTTGCGTTGGTTGTTTGGACAATTCCCTTTAAAATGTCATTAGTAAGTACAGATGAAGATGATCAAGGGTGTGCTTTTGCGATCACGTCAAAATTGTTTGTGTATAGCTCACTGAATGATTGGGACCTTCAGCCCAAACACTGATAGCATGGATGGGTGGGCTAGTAAAAAGCTCATCTATTTCAATGATGTTAAGATTAATATTTCACAAACCACCATAGAACTTGTGAAGGACAGTGAAGTTTAAAAAGGCATTATGTTTGGAGAGGAGTGGTATTTAATGTTAAGTAGTTTAGCGGCTCTGTACACATACCTATCAGATAATATACAATGTCCAGACTAATTTGGTGTGCCAAAAACAAGAACAGACTAGTTATTTCAAACTGCAAAAAAATAACCTCCCCTTATACATCAATTTACAATGCCAATGTTTTTTTATTTACTCAATTTTACTTGTGTTATTTTAAAGGCATCTTTTACAATGGAGGAATGAGATTTTTAATGCTATGGAGCAATAAAAAGTTTAAACACAGTTGCCTCAGTTATGCAGTTTTACCTCTTGGAGTCAAAAATATTCTGCTGATTTTTATCAAGGAGAGTGATGTTTTTGATAAATTCACATTTTATTCTTGAAATATATATATTTTTGATTACTAATATTTTCCTTCTCAAGCAGGAACATTTCTCTGCACTTATGCTGTTATTTTACAACATGATTGAGGAACCAAGTGCAGGGAAGCAAGCAATGAGTGCTTTTGTTTGGTAGTTTAATAAAAAGGAGACAAAAAAAGTAAAATAAAGGATTGACATCGTCAAAAATCAGAAGAGCCAAAGTAAACAAAAATTATGAAAATGTCTGGGAACATGGATAAAAACCCACAGTGACAAGACAACGCAACTGTGACACAAAGCAAACCAAGAAGAATAATTTTCAATAACATTTAATAGAACAGTTGAGATGCACTACGTCAGTGTACTTCCTTGACACCAATTACCAGTTCCCTAAGACATAGACCTGCATGGCAGAGAAGCATCCAATTCCTTTTGACCAAGCCAACGTTTCCACTTCCTGTCTGAAGAAGAGGTGCAGGCCACAACCTTGAGGTTCTCAAAGCCGCGCAGAGCAGAGACTGACAGTCTGGTTCTTTGAGCCTGGCATGCTGCCCAAAAATTATGTCCCCCAGCAATGGGGCCGTACTGTTCCATCCTGACCTTTTCGCTCCTCACTCTCCCTAGCCACGGACCAAAATCGCTTTAACTACAGTTTTTCTTTTTACCCCGACAAACTCACCACTGATATATATTTTTTTTCAACCAAGACCCTCCTGACCCAGTTTTAGGGGCCTAAGCCAACCTCTCCATCTTGCGAGCTGTGTGAGGGGTGAATGTTCGAGATTAAGGAAGGTCCTTGAATTTATTTTAGGGAGTCCTCAGTACACATTTTTTTCTTTCTCTCCTTTGGGAGAAGCTTTAAAGTTAGACCCAGTGGTATTATTTTTTTTAATCCTGTTTGTGCAGATTGCATCCAAGACCGACTTAAAGAAAATGGTGACAAACATACTGTCAAGAAAGACACAATTAGCAGACAGGGAAGTCACAGAATAACAGAGCAAAACTAAATGACAACATGGGAAAGTGAATGATTTGTACTGTCAACATTACACATCATGGACAGACAACGCCAAAAACTGGACCTCCATATTTTTCCGTCATTTCTGCAAAATAAATTCATCCTCCCCCTTTGCTTTTCGAGTGGATGGATGGATGGATGGAGAAGAATAAAAATCATTGCTATATACTGCATAAAGTTGCAGTGACAAACACACTGCACTTGATTCATTTTTTTTTTTTTTTTTTTTTTTTTAAATATTACTCTGGTTAAGTTGAGCTCAATCTTGGCAGAGGCAGGCGCTCCACTGAGTGCTATTCTAGTTAGTATTTTTTAAGGCTTCACATAACCTGCTGCTTGGCTGCGCTGACATTTGTGTGCCTTATGTGCATTCACCAAGGGACACGTTCAGTGACACCCGCTGCAGTTCAATTATATGTGTTGCCTGTTTTACAAGCATCTTTGCTCTCAGCGGGCGTCCCGCTTCGTACTGACACATAAACCAACACATAAACACTTGCACGCTGAGGAGCCACAAGACTCTCTCAGTCAGGAGCTCAGGTTATTTACCAAGAACGCTTTTCTACCATATGCATTGCAAATGTATGCAAGGATATATGAGAAATATTCAAGTGAATGCCTTTTTTGTTTAGCTGTTAATATTCAATTTAAATATTTATAAGGCCCAACCATAATTACTGAATAGTTGTTTAATGCACACATTTGCGGACAAATGTAAACAAAACGATGGGATCTTTGGTAAGACATCGAGTCCACTGATTATCATTTATTTGTTTATAATCATAATATTTTACATGAACATTTTTACTATATTAATGTGCATTAAACATACTTGCAGTATACTATCAAAAAATAGTATCATTAAATAAAGTTTATTAAAGTCTATTATTCAAATTTTTGCTATTCTTCTCATAATAGGATTCAATGTGTCCCTATGATCTATCCATCCATTTTCTGTACCGCTTGGTCCCCACTAGGGTCATGGGCGTGCTGGAACCTATCCCAACCGTCATCGGGCAGTAGACGGGGGACACCCTGAACCGGTTGCCAGCCAATCACAGGGCACACAGAGACGAACCACCAAACGCACTCGCATCTACGGGCAATTTGGAGTGCTAAATCAGCCTGCCATGCATGTTTTTTTGGGGGAGTGTAAGGAAGAAAACCCGGAGAAAACCCACACAGGCACGGGGAGAACATGCAAACTCCACACAGGGAGGGCCAGAGGTGGAATCGAACCCGCACTCTCTGAACTGTGAGGCAGACATGCTGACCAGTGCCTCCTGTCCCCATGATGAGGTCTAAATTTATCAATTTGTTCTATGACCACGCTTGTAACTCATAATGCTTGTCAGTCAAATTGTCTTTCCTCTGTGGAAAAATATCAGCCGGCTCGTATCCAGAAATAATTAATTAATTCGTTCACTCTAGATCTCTAGATGTTATAACCACACACACTTAGCTTTCAACGAGTCAGTTTTCCACCTATAAACTCACTTGACTGACTTTAATGGTGTTTTTGACCCCCACCTTCAAGGATCAGACTTAACTGCATCACTTTCAAACAATGACCTTAGTCTTGACACCGAAAGACCACACCAACCGCAGGGGGTTGTAGACGAGCACAGCTCTGCATATGGTTGTCATTCACTGTATGTGTGTGTGTGTGCACGTGCATGTGACAAATAAAGGCAAGCAGCAAAGATATTAATGTGAAAGACCGTATGGCGGGAAGTCACTTTCGCTTCCATCTGTCCACCTAACAAGATTGGGGGCGAGAGCAGAGCTTTGCCTCCACTGGCAGGATTATCACATATGATGGGAGACAACCTGACTGTCCATCCTTTCACCCTGTGATCATTGCTCTTGCAGCGAGTGAGAGTAGGGCGACTCGCAATGAGAATAAATGAGGTGTGTGCAACATGTTGAGTGTGTGTACCTGCTTCCTTTCTTCTGCGCAGTGGGGCTATGGAGCAAAAAGAGTGTCCGGGGACTCTTCCTACATTTGGTTCTGAGAGCCCAGGGGATGCATTGAACCTCGCAGCCTGGTATATTATCAATACAACCCCTCCGGGCAGCCCAGCAGACAGGAGGAGAAGTCAGGGGCTTATTCTACCTCTAAGCATCAGTAAGGACAGGAACTATTCTGGAATAAAATGTTCTATCAGGAAGATACAACAAATGCTTGAGTTCTTTTCCCTGTTCAGCTCACAAATCAGACGGACTGGTAGTCTGTTTGTGAATCACAGCAACTAGAATGAAGAATTAGTAAACGTATTTAAATATTTGCCACATAATCACTGACCTATATTTTCACACCTCTTGCAAGCTGAGTAATAATAGCCTCAATCTCTCATTGGATCGCCAATGTTGGACTTCTGCACCGACACAACGGAGGAAAACACGTATCCAATCAGATTGACCCGATGTCTTCACAACACACAAGTGAACATAATTCAGCAGGCTGCAGTGAACGATTCGAAGCCATTATGGAGCAATACTCTTTTATTTCACTCGCTGGGCTGTTGCCATACCAACTTGTCAAATGTCTCATCAGCAATCTTCACTTCAACTGTGATGAATCCCAGAGAGCAACCTGTGGCTGAGCTGGTCTTTGCCCTTACACGGAGGAGGTTAGAGGCATATTGACGAAAAACCACAGCTCAGTCTCTGGAGCCAGTCATCTCGATGCTATGACCTCATTCCTCATCAAAAACCAAGAGGAATTTAAACGCGATGACCTTGTGAACCCCCCCGTGCCTGGCAGCTTTTTTTTTTTTACCTCTCATATGACCGTAATCCTTTCTTTTCCTTTGTGGCTCCAATTTGGCTATCGGACTGTCTGTTATGGCGGTTGAGGTCAATTTTGCCTCATTTATTACCCAGCAACAATAAGGCAGATACAGGTCAGTAGTGATGATGACCTTTCTGCTTTGGCTGTCCAGGCTTCGAGGCGAGAGAAGGAAAACTGTATTACAAATGGCCAAAGGAGGAGGTAAACTTAATCTGCAGTCACGGTCCATGCTGAATTTGTTGTAAATTCCACTTTTATTGTTGACTGATTTCATCCATGTGATCTCTCCAACTCAATCTGAATGCATTAATTTTATGAAAGCCTAAAAAGGTGAAGCGTAAGTATTAAGAAGAGATTTTCTGTGTGTCACATGCTTTTATTTTGTAAGTAAATGTGTTCTTTTCTGTGGTTGTTTTCCCAGTGCATTGTGTATTTAGGCAAATCGATGTTTGTGTTTCATCGGCGGTGCGGTAATGCATGAAAACACTTCAGTAAATATAGCTGTTATCTTTCTACCATTATGTCGAAGGAAGCCAATTGTTTTCAGGATGACATTTTTTAAGATGCGGCAAACGGAAGATGAGCCACTCAAGGTCCCTCAAAAGTTTCCTTCAGCAACAATTCAGCTTGTCTTGCGTTACGGCTGCAAACACTCTTGAAGTTGAGGTGATGAATCAAAGTAGCTCATGACAAGCAACTGAATGACTTAAAAAAACAAACTTTCTCTCAATACTAAGGCCGCCGTTAATTACTTAGGTACTCAACAGGAGCAAATTGTTTTCAAGTAGCTGCAGCTTTTCAGCCTGCCGAACGACTGAGCGAGCTCCTCCATAATTAGACGAACATTCTTGCAGCCTTTGAGTCGAGAAATAATTGGCCTCTCAGAATGGGGTGTATTTGCATCTCGAGCCTTGCACAGACTCATCCTTGAACCTGATGCCAACGGCTACATCACACACGCGCTTTCTGAAAAGAAATTATCAGGACGCTTGTCCTACACTGTAGAAGGGGGAAAAAACACACACAAAACCTTGCAAAGTTCTTTAAGATAACGTCTCAGAATGTTTTTTTTTTTTTGACAGACCTTGACCTATACTGTTTATTTGGAGAGTTGCCATTTGAGGTCAATAGCTGCAGCTTGTCTACACGATTATATAATGGGAATGTCTCAACGCTTTCAAACATGTTCTTGATTAAATACAAAACGATTTTATCTTCAGGTAGGAGCCAAGAAGAAGAAATATTTGAATAAAAATAAGTTATAATCTTGCAAAAAAAAAAATGAGAATAAACTTGCACTAGAATAAATAGAATAATGATTTAGGAGAAGTAATAATAACTTAAAAAATGCCAAATAAATAAATTTCTAATTTCAATCAACAAGAAGAAAGTTGCAGCATTCCCATCAAAATCAGCAAGTGAAACACACCAAAAGCAAAAACTGGCTTGGTGGAATCTAAGCACACTGTCAAAAAGTCTAAAAGGAACTGCAAGCAGATCTCCATGGAAAAATGATGTAATGTTAGCCAGGGAGAGCACACATCTGAAGCGGGGAAATGTAGACAGCCTTCCACCTCAATCACACGTGTCTGTGTGTGACGCCACACTGTTTTTGATTGCGATTATATTTTGGATAGCAGATCCAGCAGAATTCTGCAGTTTAAAATTCCTGTCCCACAGATGACAGCATATATTACGATCACACTGAACTGTACAGGAAACAGGTGCTCGGCCAAAGCATTTTTTTTTCCTTAATAAATCTCTTGTATCCTGTCTCATTCAATTCAGTCTTCAATGCATGCAAGTCTACTTGGCCTACATAGTAAAATGTCATTATTGGATGATTGTCCATAATGTGGAGATGAAGCATTTTTGAATTTGAGATGAGTCGTCATTTCTATTCCGCATGATCTAAACTGTGGGTCTACAAACCCCCTTGATGATGGAAAGTAAAAGAAAAAAAAAGGGAAAGAGGCTTTGAACATGAACAAATGCAAGCAATGAGGGCTAATTAACCCCAATCTTTTTCTCTATTATCTCCTTTTGTCCTTGCGAATGGAATCACAATTAGAGGCAAATACCAAAAGTTTGTGAAAGACACAAAGGGAATACGTGAGCACACTCCAAGGGTGCCAGAGAATATTCTTTTCCCGAAGTCCAATACAATTAAATAATAATAATAAATAAATAATAATACCTGATGTCTTTAATGACACAACTCATAATAGATCTCAATGGGTTGTGCATGTGTACGTAAAACTGTGGCCAGTCTGTAGCCAAGTGGTGCCGACATCTCATTTGCTTTTTGAACACTTTTTATTTCTGCAAAATACTCCCAATGTGTTATGTGAACAAATCCTCGCATGGCACATGTGGACAATATGTTTGACTTAGTGTGGCAGAGCACCTAAAGCCTGGAGTGATTCTCAACTAGGCGCTGGAAAGGAAGAGCGAGGGGAAAAAAAAAAAAAATGTCGGTCCTCCATGCCAAATGTTAGCAGTTGCTATGGCAACGTTCACACTGCATCCACTTTCCTCAAGGTGACAGGATTATGATTTTGATGCCAGCTGGAAGACGTCTGCCAGGTGTCATTTTGTGCAGTGCCGTGTTGGTTGACAGTGTCAGTCAAACTAAGAAACACACACTGTGGCAGGGACGGACAGAAATAGGTGGTTTGAAACACTGCACTTGTCATAGTGAATCATCGTTTTTTTTTGGGGTCTCCATCACTTTGGCATGACAAATAGTTCTAATGCTGCCTGGGAGCCTGAGACACTAAGGTCTCCTCTTTCACTTTTACAAGAATAGTATTCTCTTCTTAATGCAACTTTGTCATTTAGCAGGATGTTATTAAAACTACATACCACTTTTTTATTAAACTTTAGATCGGCGCCAATAATGAACTTTAATATTTTGCTCTTGTTTTGGTCATATTTGTTAAAATTGTCAGTATGAATCACCTGTATAAAACAATTTGTGAAATGCTCAGGCCCCAACTTACTATGTGTAATTTGATTTTAAAGAAAAAATAAACAGATCAGATATAGAAGGCATGATTAATGAGCTGCCAATCATTTGCCACGTATTTGCGGGCACACACTTTAATTCTACCTGAGGAGCCTTGCTGAGACAATAGTGGAATAGCCACCTCCTGAAAATAAATATAACATTTCAGATTCGCTTTTTTAAAGTCACACTTAAACACATGGTCGCATCTGCCAGAGCCATCTCAGCCAAGTTCTCTTATGTTCCCCTAAAGGCTGACGAGTAAACTGGCCTTGATCTAACCCCCATAAATGCCAAGACCTCATAAATAATGAGATTTAATTACATCCTTAGCGATCATTCTCCTCCCAAGGAATATTATTCATATCCTTTTAGTTCTCCTGATACAAGTTCCATGTGATTTTCCTCATCTGTCATATTTGTCGTATAGTACAGCTCATAAGTGATTAAAAATACTTTTATGGCCGACTGAACTAGCACAGTGGGCCATATATAATTATAAAAATATATATGAGGGTGATCACAGGTCCTGTTACAAAGCTGACCTCTGGAGATATACTCATTAAAATGTACAATATATTTGTACACTTTTTCATGTCTGAGGAAGAAAAGAGGAAGTCTCCTCAATCAATTTAGAGAATATGTACAAAAATAAAATAATACATCCTCTATTCAGTACAATGATTAGAATGGTCTGAACTTTAATTCCTCTGACCGAGACATTCCGGATAATTCTCTGCTCCCAACGATTTGAGGGAAGCCTCTTTCTGTTCCAGCAAATCTTAACCCGTTTGGCCCGTGAATGGTAAATGATTTTCTTTTCCCCTGTGCTTCTCATTTTAAGCCTGCTTTACTAACATTCCAAATAGCGGATTGAAGAGATAAGATTATAACCCTTTTGGCAACTCACTGGCACGTGTAGAGATAAACCCTTAGTGGTGCTCAATTTCCGTTTTGGGAAAGGTATCCTTGGTGCTGGAGTCCAATTTTTTGTCATTCATTAAAATGTAAGGAATAAAAATGACCCTTTCTAAAAATGTTTTGATATCTGACGTCACAACTGCTGTTTAGTCAGTGGTGTACCCTGCCTCTTTCCCAGCAAGCTGATTGGCTGCAGTTCACCCGTAACCCCAATGAGGACAAGCACTAAAGAAATTGGATGGATGGAGGGACACTCCTTTCAAAGTACACCACAAACAATCTGAACTATATTTGTTTTGGCTGTCCTCTACAAAGGATATACAAACACAGTTTGGCGTTTGACTGGGCTTTATCGAAGCGGCATTCTGTGGGGTCTGGAGAGGCCACGCCTTTCTGTCAAAGTACTCCCACAAAGCGTTGCCATGCCCTGACCCAGGTTGACACCCATCTGCCCTCCTGCTGGGACACGAAAACAAACGATGCCCCTCGCAACCCCATACCAGGCTGTTTGGAAACTACGCGGGGTACTGAAGCATGTCCCAGAGAGCCTATTTTGGAGACGGCTATAGGCAAAGGCAGGTACAGTGAAGCACAGTTATCCATAAATGTAATCAAACTGTTTGTCCGTCTACCTAGCAGACTGATTACATTAAAACAGTGTAGTTTTGTTTTAACATTCACTTGAGGTGTTCTGATGTTTGTGTTCACTCAATCCAATAAATGCTAAAATGTCACCGCAGGGTTGAAGCTTTAAGGAAGGCTGATTAAAAATAAGTACAATTCACCCTATTCTAAAGTAATTCTAAAACAGTGGTGCTCAAAGTTTTTACATCAATTATTATCTAAAAAAATACTACCGCTATAATGACCAACATTAAAATATGTATAGCAGGTTGAAGTGGTCATCGCAAACAACTCAGTTTTTTTTCCATCCATCCATCCATCCATCCATCCATCCATCCATCCATCCATCCATCCATCCATCCATCCATCCATCCATCCATCCATCCATCCATCCATCCATCCATCCATCCATCCATCCATCCATCCATCCATCCATCCATCCATCCATCCATCCATCCATCCATCCATCCATCCATCCATCCATCCATCCATCCATCCATCCATCCATCCATCCATCCATCCATCCATCCATCCCGCTTGTCATATATTCATCATTTTCAACCATTCAAAACCTAAAACTTGTCAAACTCAAACCTATTCCACCCAGAGAATATCATCATAATCTCTGTACATTCCTACCATGCTTTTACACTCATTTATTTTCACACTATGGTGACTGAGGCCTTTCTGCTATAATAACAGGCATATTTTCAATTCCAGCAATCTTCCAGTTGCTCCTACAAATCTACACACACAACCATACATTTACAGTATGCATAAAAGGTTACGCAAATAGAGCCAACAAAGTCTCAACAATGACCTTTAATCCTTCCATTTATCAATGTTCCTTCAAGCTTTTCTACACTCTCCTTCTCCCTCACATGTGCCACAGCTGCAGACCCTCAGCGGCCGAGCCTGTCCTCCAAATGTTATAACAGCACTGAACTCCAGCCTAGAGAGAGCGGGGGCTCGCCCACGCCGTGTTTTCACAGGCCGCAGCATCTGGACCTGCAGACGTCACTCCTTTTGGCGTCCTGTTTTGGGTCAAGGACACACTGGAGGATCAAAAAGCAGAGGACATCTATCACTTGTTTGAGATAATATACAAGAAGTGGGTGAAAGAGTGACGATGTAAGAAGATATCAAGGGGATGGCGCTCAAGCTCCTCCTCCAACTCAATTGTGTAAAAAGCGTATATTGCAAAGTATTAGTGGATCTTCAGAGCTTATGTTTATGAAAATACAATTCTCTCTTGCTTTTCTAATTTTACAGCTCACCTCCCTTGTGTTTTTATACAGGATCAGCACCTTGCTTTTCCCCCCCATCCTCTGCCAGCTGCCAAGCTTAGGGTAGCTCATATCAGCTTAGTGGAAATTCCACTTTTATGTTTTGAATGTTTTTTACCACCACTCTCCTAACCCCATCGATGCAGTTCAATGGTCTCCTCCTTTATGAGGAATTTCCTGGGTCACCTGTGCAATGTACAGACCTCTTCCCCTTTACATCCTCGCACTCCATACCCCTTACTGGCTCTTCCTGCTTGCTTTAACGGGTCCTGAGAGGGGTCAAAGTGGGAAAGTGGGAGTCATAGCGTGCATATTTATTATTTCATTTAAGTCCTCCCTTTGCTCAGGAGGGTCCAGGCATCGCTGATGGGGGTTGAGCGCTAGTTCACAAGGTGGCGATGTGAACTGTTGAACCCAAATTGGGACTGTTTATGTTATGTGTGAGTGTGTGTTCATGTAGCGCTCTTACAAACTCAACTGAAGAGCATGAGTTGGTGTGACATGGGAAATTTAGACAAAGAAGCGACCACCCTGACAAAAACTGCAACTTCAGTTTTTGTTAATTATCATTGGGCACATAGAATGCTAAATCCTGCTTCCTAAAATAAGAAATATGTTTGTTTCATTATTATTTAATCTCATAAGAAATAAGAATCCGGAATCTCATGCAGTGTTGTGCTCACTTTAACTTCAAATCATGTTGCTGTGCTCACATTTGGTTTGCATCTACATGCTCTTGTGTGTTTGTTTAGCGTAACATCATGCAAAGTGATCATTTGGAGGATTTTTCAGATTCATATCATAATCTGCTCCTCATCAACTAGTTTGCCAAAATTGTGACTCAATTAATACAAGTCAGAGTTTCCATTTCCACAGAAGTTTCATTAAACTAAAAAGGCATGGTTTTTAGAGAACTACAATGTCTGCAGACATCCGACAATATTTAAGATAAGATGTTCCTTTGTTTGTCCCACACGGGGAGATTCCAGAAACAACACACAAAAGGAATGGAGGACAAAGATGGCAAAAAAGATAGAAAGAGAAGGGAAAACATTATCTCTAAATAATAAAAAAAAGATGTAGTATATTAAATATGGTGTCTCGGTAGAGTCAAATGGCAACACAACATTTCATTTAGCTTACAAATTCATTCGACTCAAGTGAAACATTTTTCCACATCTGTTGCGTAAAACGATGTTACCCAATACCCATTGCGTTATGTCGCTTGATTTTTTTTTCCATGATCTACACATCTTGTTTGTTCATACATCTGAAGACATCCATCATCTGCTCTTCAAAACTGTTGACAAAACTGTCACCTGCTGCTGTGAAGAGTCATTCCCTCCCGTGTGTTCACAATTTATTCGTGTTAGTTCAACAAGTGTTCAAATGCAACAGGCAACAAACGATGATGCAACAGGTAGTCTCGGTTATCTCTTGGATCTTTAAAGGCTACGTAGTTGATCACCTTGAAAAAGATTCAAGGAACTAAACAGCTGAGTTTTGTGGTGTGTTGAGGGAGTTGCACCGGTCATACAAATCGATTCAACCTCTGCCCATAGTGAAAATAAAGTAAAAATACTATAGAATATATTGCGGTAATAATTATTTCCTCTTTCTAGTTATCAAGCTAGTTATCTTTTCATCTTTTTAGTATGGGAAAGTTAAGCGCAGTCATGCAGTGTTGTTCTCCTTATGCAAGTTGACTGTGGAGCTGAAGCATGACAAACCATGGCAGCTCTGAGTCTTAGCATCATTATTGGACTGGAGGAGGTAATAAAACAAAGTCTTGGGGGGGATTAGCGCCACAGCAGCTCACACTAAAACCTGCTGATTTCTCTATGAGATCCTTCAGTCAGGTCTCATATGACATGATAGATGATTGAGGCTAGAAGCAGCGTGCAAACTCATCATGGTTTTCATTACCTGCAGCATCCACTGATACACCCCTTTGTCACAGATTTCATAGACAAGCCTGGGACCAGACAGAGAACTTTTACAAGAGCGACGACAGGCTTTAAGGTGTCATCTCAGATGTGAGCGTCTTTGGATACGAAGACCTAACGACTCAAGTGGAACAAGACGGGCCTGGAGCCCATCTGTAGCCAGTTGCTCATGACCAGAGTTGAGATTAATGATTTCAAAGAAATGATGAATGGCTCAGGTTAGTGATGACAAGCTTTGAGTGACATGTTACAGGTGTGCAGCCTCCCAACTCCCCAAAGTTGCACAGTCCAATTTAACCGCTGTGTGCCTTCTTTTCATTTGGGGAATCAGGAGCGACAGCCGTGCTTGTCTGACGCCACTTTTTCTTTTCCGCTAGCCGCCACGGTGTGTTCCGTCTGCGGCTATTAGGAGATGCGTCACCTCTGACCCCGTGTGATAAACAAGGTCAACCATGCCGATGAATTGCGGCTGCCGGTAGTCACCGACAGAATCCCTGCTAGTTGCCCGCTGGCGCTCCTGACCATGCAGAGAAACTGTTAAGCTGTCACACATCAGAGAGGATGGGGAGCAGCCCGCCAGCGCCAGTTGGCCTCCTGGTTGAGGAGAATAGAGGGAATCAAAGGCTTGTAAAAGCAGCTGCACGTGGGCTTTGGGTTACAAAATAAAGATGACGAGGACCAGGCCAGACTGTGGTCATTTGTGGGAGAGGGACTGTCAGACTTTTTCTGCCATTGCAAAAAGTCTGCTGTAACCCTTTTGACAAGACATCGCCTTTCACTAACATCTGATGTAGGAAAAGTTTCTAATCACGAGTGGCATCAGGAGGTAAAAAGCTGTATAAAAAGAAAACAACCCAACTGGTAAAAGATCCCATATTTTATTTTTATAAGAGAACTACTTTTTTCTCATCTGAAAAGGTCTCAAAATCATTGGAAGCAATTATATTTAATATATTTTACTTTCACTAATTAGTTGTCATCCTTCTGAAAAATATGGCCTTGTTTTCTAATTAGCATAAACAAATCAAGTTCAACATATTATTTACAATTATGTGCATTCCATACAAATAATGCTACGGAACCCCCCCTTTATTTTTTCTTCACTGGCCCTAATCATCTTCCGTATAATGCAGACGCGTATTTGTATGTTAAATAACAAACGTTGTCGTGACCGAAAGAACGAGATCTCGGATACAAGCGGCCGAAATGAGTTTTCTCCGCAGGATGTCCGGGCTCTCCCTTAGAGATAGGGTAAGAAGCTCGGTCATCCGGGAGAGACTCGGAGTAGAGTCGCTACTCCTCCACGTTGAGAAGAGCCAGATGAGGTGGCTCGGGCATCTTATCAGGATGCCTCCTGGACGCCTCCCTGGGGAGGTGTTCCGGGCATGTCCCACCGGTAGGAGACCCCGGGGACGACCCAGGACGCGCTGGAGAGACTATGTCTCTCAGCTGGCCTGGGAACGCCTTGGGATCCCCCGGGATGAGCTGGATGAAGTGGCTGGGGAGAGGGAAGTCTGGGAGTCCCTCCTAAAGCTGCTGGCCCCGCGACCCGACCCCGGATAAGCGGAAGAAGATGGATGGATGGATGGATAACAAACGTTTGCCATTAAGATAAAAGATTAGAAGCAAAACAATATATAATGGAGCAAAATATATTGCAGCAAAATTCAACTGTAGTACAGACTATAACTTTGATGTGCATTGATTTGCTTTTGGCTTTTCATATTTGATGTTGGATGACCAGAATTAAGATTACCAGACCAAAATGTATCTTCAGGAAGTTGATCAAGTGTCTATTCATTCAAAGAACATGTCTCCCTTGTTCTTGTGACACAAATGAACCACTTTACTCCGCACCCGAAGAAACCACTCGATGTTGCACCGTGCGCCTGTGCAACGGCTGCCTGGTCCCTACAATGTGGAGGTCATTGCTCTCCTCACTACGCTGCACTGCATAAATAACATTAGTGATTGAACATGTATTATGGAAAATAAACTGAATAGCCTCACAAGCACTTGAAGAACATGGAAAGTCCTCACAGAGATTTGAATTCTAATCTCCTGACCGTGAGAGACGGCAAACCGGTACTTCATCACTCTATAAAAAGAAATTCAGCTGCGAGTGTGCCTTAATAATATATCATACAGCAGACAAGAGCATGCAATGAAGACTCATTCTAATGCAAACATCAAACAACTGCTCCCGGCGGGAGTCCAAAGTTGTCCCCGCCCACACAGTTCAAGGTTTCAAACATTCAGGTGTGCACTTGGCACGTGACCTTGACAAAGCAAATCCCAATCTATATGCATGGTGACAGACTGGGACATCGCCAGCTGCTAATCTTCCCCCACCCACATATACACACACACACACACACACACACACACACACACACACACACACACACACATATACACACACACACACACAAACACACACTTTTTGTTGCCATTGTGTGCCCTCCTTATTGCGCATTACCGGAGACAGCCAGTTGGTGGCGGTGTCTGCACTTGCTTCATCACTCCCTCTCCGTGCCCTCTCTTCTTGTATTCATTAAAGCGCCTTGGAATAATAAGTCCCCAAGAAACTGGGAACATGTGATGAAGTCGTAGTTAATAATGTATACCCCCCCCCCCCACACACACACACACACACTCCACTGCCTCTTTCCGGCCCATCCTCCCTCCCACATTTACCCCACCCAGCTTCTCTCACTTCATTGCCTCCCCTGTTAAGACCCTCTGCACCTCACTCCACCACACTCGGTCCACCCGTGGCCTTGCGGTGAATGGGGGTAAACATGCATTAACATATTTATATGTCAAGCCGCCCACCCTTCACAATTAAATACAAAAACCAACAGTAATGTACGCATTTGAAAACCTTGTATACAATAACTCACACTCCATCAGTGTTCAGTATTGACCTCCTTGACATACTACATGCATGAGCATTGATGAAACACATTGTCTCAATTAAATTGGTTTAAAAAAACCTGTGTTTAAATTGATGAATCAAATACAAAATGTATTTCATGTGACGCTATAAACCCATAAATAATGGGGTATTTCAAAAACACATACATATGTGTTATCATGTACGTATATATATATATATATATATATATATATATATATATATATATATATATATATATATATATATATATATATATATATATATATATAGACACACACGCACACACACGCGCACACACACACGTAAAAAACACAATAGAATGAGACTTGACAGTGACATACGTTACATACGTGTGTGTGTGTGTGTGCGTGTGCGTGTGCGTGTACTGAACTCCCATTTAAGTAATAGTATATCTAAAAGCCTCCGCAATAGACTGACGTCGAATCCAAGCTGCCTATTGAGTCCGCACAGCCCCGGCCGGCGCTGGTATGTATAGAGACAGTTCGAGGTACAGGCATGTGATCACGTCTGAGAGGCCTTTTTGCTGCACTTTAGCAGCCATTTACACAGTGTAAGCGCTGGGAAAAAGTGCACTCCATCTCACATCGAACAAGCTCGCTGTGCACACTTCACATCACACACACATACCTCTTCAAAGAGTGAGCGTTGATGTTTTCCTCCTTGCAATTTTCTTTGCTGGAAATCAAACCTGAATAATAAATACATCTCTGTGTTAAGCTGTGTCTTCCCCTCTCACTTTCCTTCATCTCTTAATCGACATCGTTTATTCTCTGCGTGGGCACTGTTTCTACGGGAAGAGAAGCACAAGTGCACAAAAGGAACGTCTGCATTTCAAAGACTAGATGCATCGGCTCTGGTTTGGGCTTTGAAAAGATGCAGACTAATGTTATCACTGAAGAAACCAAATAGCTTAATTTAATTTTGGTATGTCTGTTTTCCCTTAAGGTGTTTTTCCATCAGGAGAGAAAACCTGGACATCCTCTCTTTCTTTATTTGTCCTGCATCGAAATGACTTTAGTTACAGGATAAACTAAAATAAATTCATTTTCCACAAAATTACTATATGCTTCACGCATCCCTCTCATTTTCACTCTCATAAGCTCCAGATGCAAATGCGCCCGTGTGTCGTCCTCTATAAATAGCTGCCACCAGAGGCTTTCTTTCAGGAGTCGGCCATAGTTTCTCAAGGGAGAGGAGAGATTGTGCGAGCAACACTGTGCTAAAGCGGCCATGCAACGCTGGACCAGCATTGAGATAAGTAGGGAGGGGTGAACAATTTGGAGGGATTCGTCAGCACGACCTGCAACGGCATCCTGATAGGAAGACGGCATCCTTCTATTCCGACTTGATTGGCTGCGGCGCCTTGCCCCAGTTTTGGGGTGCATCCCTCCCTTCCCACTTTGAGAGCTACATTTAATGGCTCTTACAACTGGCCACGGTGTTGTAATGGCAACTTTACAACAAGCACTTAAATGGCAAGTTTGTGCAGTGATGTGTTGCAAATGTGATTGCTCCGTAACTGTGCTGCGAGATAAAAATAAAATAGGGAACTGTGTCAATTGAGAAAAGTAAGCGATGCATAACTGTAACTCACAGAATATTTTCTCCATGCGAGACCAAGATTAGTTTCAAAGATTTACTGTGATTAATTATCATAATTTATCTATACAAAGGATTGCTTTGTATTTTATATTGTATATTTTAAAAATACATTGCTGGAAATGTGCCCAGTTCTAAAATTATTTTTCAAAATTATTTCAGATAAAATATATAAAATATATATTCACAGCTTTGTGTCACTAATGTCTCGAAACAATTAAATTTACCATGGTTTTGTTGTGTATTTATCCATTATTTAGGTATTGTTCATGTGTAAAAAAATAATCACACAATTGGATGACACGCGTACGGGTAAAACAAAACAAATCACTCTCTCCTTAGTAACTGGAAACACTGACAAACACTCCCAATCTCCTGCAGGTACACACGTGCTCTCACACTGCTCTTCTCATCAATTTCATGTTGTCTTTCAGACTCACATCCTTCTCTGTGCTTCTGCAGCTCTTGCGGTAAAAGTCCAACTCAGCACCTAAATACCCATGAAATTTAAAATAAAGACCGCCATCACGTATCCATGTTGTTGTAATACAAGTATTCATGGCAATTTCATCATCTAAAAAGACGAGTGTGCCTGTCTCAGAATATTGGAATCACCTTGCAGGATCTAAGTACAAAAAAAATCTGACAACTGTGTGAGGGCCCGCTTGAAAATCCACATATGTTTCCATTTTGGACATGCCAAGCATGCAGTGTGATCATCCATCCATTCAGATTTGTTTTCAGCTGCCATAACTGAGGCTGCAACACGGAACATAGTCCAGGATGCAAACACGCAAACATCATGCAGTGCTGTGAAATTAAATGGCTGCCCCTGGTTCTTGCATGGATTCATCCAGCTGACTGGCATTTTCTTGGAATGATAGCGGCGTTGATGAAAATGCATGAAGACTTGCTCGCTGGCCCAACCTCCCCTCCCTGAGGAGACGCTTGAATTGTTTAAAGCTCCCCATTTTCTTACCCACTGTTCCCACAACGTGACACAAGCATTACAGCCACGACGCACAGGCCTCTAATCCACTACTGCTCTCAAAGCACTCCGAAGGGCCAATGGGGTGCATGCTACTGACGGGAGCGGGCCCGGCTAAGCTATGGTAAAACATTTTGGATGCAGTCGAGCATGGATTGAGCAGCTGAACCGGCACGCTGCTCTACTAAGCGCAATTTTTTGGTAGGGTCTGAATTTATACATGATACTGACTTTTGTCCAATTTTGTTCATTTCGTGTACTGTGCCAGAAAAAAAGGAGCTTGACAGGAATTACATTATATGCTACAACTTTAGGTACACCAGAAGAATCGAACAAGCTTCAATACAAAAACTGTCAATATTTATTCTTCCAATGGATAAAATAATATTGCTTAAACGATTGATATAGCCAATGAGGTATCTTAGAACAATTTATGATGTATATTATTTATTATTCTGTCATAAATATAAACAACTACAGTGTTTTGTAAATGTTTTCTAATGTTTATCTAATGTTCAAGTAATGTTCTAAATAGATTAAATAATTGTAGTTGGACACAAAGTGTATTTTAAAAAATAAACTCATTTTATGTAACATGCGAGAATCAAAATGGTTTAAAGCGGTTCAGCTAAACACCATTACATGAAATACAACCACAACAATCCTCAATTTTTAATTGAAAAGCATGTATAATTTAATCAATATGAAAGACATAAAAGTCAACATGTTATTTATTTATTTTAATTGAAAAGGAACTTTAATTATTCTGGCCAATAAAGCAGAGTGTTAAGAATATCGAGAAAATAAAATGAGAAATATTCATCTTGTCTTGCTTTACTTTCCTTATTTCGGTTCCTGGTTAGATAAATCAAGCGCTATTAAATTCATTTTGGCCATGGAGGCTGCAGTGTGCCATTTGCAGGCCTCTAAAACTCCATTAACTGCCTTGCTGAGCTCCAGAGATGGCGCCTGACGGGACAGCAAATAACAATTTGTTTTTTGGGGGGTGGTTTAAGCAGTTTTATAAAGAATTTCATTGTCATTGACCACATTCATGGAAACACAGTCAGCCATATTTGCTAGTGATGAAAATGAGACATTTCTGTTGAGGGGTGGGTGATATTTATCTCTCCGGGTCTATTTTTTTTCTTTACCAGCAGGAACATTAACGTGAATCCAACATTTAATGCAGCAGTAATCCCGGTGATTAAGACCTGCTGACAGTTGAAAGTAAAGTTTATTGTTACTCTGGGATCTCGGGGCTTGCTGCCATATTAAAATGGGGCTATGCATACATGAAAGCAGACACAGGAGACAATTGGCGATCAGAGGGTGGCCCGGTGAGGAATTTATGGTTGCAGTGGGATTGTGTATACATCTGTGTGTACAGTGATACAACTACCAGTAGCTTGAAGCCAAAGTGGAAATAATTTTGAAGAAAATATAAGACCTTGAGCTACTTGTATCACGATAGTGAATATTTACAGCTGAAACAGGTAAGGACAAATTCTCCAAGCTTGTGTTTTTCCCCTCTTTAATATGCGTGCCGTGTTAGTTTAGAGGGAACATTATATCCACTGTGCATGAAAAATAAATAAGATACTCTTAGAATGTAATTTGCATGGCAAACGTATATAAAATTAGTACAACACAAACACATGGTAAAACATTCAGTAGAGCGAGGACATCCAAGGCCACATATACATATATACACATACATAAAAACACGCACGCACGCACGCACACACACGCGCACAGTATCACAATACAAAAATGTATCCTGCCCTCCACAAATTCAACACAATATAATGCCGTCACGTTGGGGCACCTATTGTTTGAAAACATCGGTTCTCCCTTTCATTCAGTGGTGGCGACACCAAGCAGGCCCTTTGCTCCGCCAGTCTTCATCTCTCGGGCCCGTGATGAATGACTAGAGAAACAACTCTGGAGTTGTTCACAAACTACAATTTCTCAGCAAAGCATCAATGCATACTCCAACTTTGACTTCCAATCATCATTCCCCAGTGAGCAATTCTACCCCTTCTTATTTGGCCAACAATCCATTCTTTATGTTGGGAAGTGGTGAACATATTGAGCAGGAATAAGCTTTGTGAAGAGTATACACCGCAAATACGTCGGTTTACTCGTAATTCTATTCTTGCGGAGGAAAAAACACTTTTCATGAAAAGCGGAGATGTAAAATAAGCTATTCTAAAGTCTCAACATTACACAACAAACCGTGCAAGAACAAAAGTGGGACATAAATACATCCATATGTACCACTGTTTGTGGCTTGGCGTATTTCTATTCAGGAAAAACGTGGTTTTATGAAAGACTTACTATTCAGAAAATAACCTTTGTAGATGAGATGAATGTTTTCACTCCCCGCTGCCCTCCTTCATGCTTTCACCCTCACTTTCATCACAATTTTACAACAGCATCGCACCGGATAGAGAACTGCCATCGACACCGCATTCAATACTAATCAGCTTGAGCATTGTGATCTTGTTAATATTCAGACCACCCTCTGCCAGGGGGAAAAAAAAACAACAACAGGCATAATCACAGAGCCCGAGCAACAGCAATGACAAACAGCGTCAGTGTCGACAAATAAAAACATGCTAATGAACACCACGCAGGCTTTGAGAGCGGTGAGGGTTGAGCTGTGCAGTGGGTGGACCTCTAAAATACAAGTTTGTGTTTGTTTGCCGGAGTCACCTCAGGAGGCTTCTGCTCACTTCGCCTCACTTTGTCAGACCTCTCTTGGCGTGACGAGCTCGTAAACGATGCAAGTCAGGGTCTCAGGGGCCAAACTTGCCGCTATAACGAGGTCACAATTTCTCTTTGCCTATACCTCACTTGAGATGGATGCAAATGTGTAACTTTCTGTGAGGAGTTTGAAAATGCAACCAAGGAGAGGTGGGTATAGTAGCTGGATGAACCTGTTGACTTTGCTACTTTTGCGAGTTTTCCTTTTTGAGATATCTAAAAAAAAAAAAACAAGCTCCTTCATGACAGTGACTTTTTCTGCTTAGATGAGAATGTTTTGTTCTTTGCCCTTTCCGACTTGAGCCATTGTTACAAGACCGAAAAACAAACAGCCAGAAAAGATGGCAGCAAATATAGCTTCTCTTTTTCTAGTATCTCTGCCACTTTGTTTTTTGACTTCCGGGTGGAAATTAGCCGCAAGACAAAGCTGCTGTGTGATGTGACATGGCACGCATACTGTTCTGGCCCAGTTGGGATTTGCAATGCAGAGCCTTCCAGGCATGGCTGCACGGGTAATTAAAAGTCAGCTGGACGACTTGGCAGGACTTTTTGACTTTCAGAGGCAAAGTGTACCTGGGACATTTTTATTGGAAACTGACAAAAGCATGACAGAGGGATTGAAACAGAATGGATGTTTATTATAGCGTAAAGTTTATATATCGCATTTCCTGGTGTTATTGACTCAATTGGGGTCGGTGACTATTGGGGTTTTCATTTAAACAAATGCTTGTTTAGAATGTGTGTTTATATCCCAAATCTATATTTTGTTCTATTGCATTGTTTCCTGATGTAGAAGAGCAGCAACTACAAGAGACACCTTTAGTGTGTTCTCAGATACTTGTGAAAAACTGGTCCTGTTTCTCACAGGAACTAACACATGGACGTAAAAACACAGTGTAGCGATAACATCGCATTCAACTGGAATGTGAATCGTCTTGGAGAATGCTGTCTCCACATAATGTCACCTTTAGTACAGCACAAGTAACTAATTTATTTTTTGGGTGATAAGACTCCACATTTTAAACGATAGTATGTTTTTCAGCTGCAGTGTTGCTGTGTTGTTGAAATGGGTCCATCCATGAGTGAACAAAAGCAGTTACATGAACTGAGGTAGTTTTCTCAGGATTAATCTTTTTCACTTTGATGACGCACTGCTAATTGTTTTTCTGTTTTGTTTTCAGCTGGCAAATGTCACTGTTGGCCCGTGGCTGTGATTGAAGAGCAGCAGGTTTGATTCCCTTGACCAGATTAGGGATTTGTATCACTTTACAGATTCACAGATGGGGTACCAATGAGAATGGCACCTAACTCCATGGGTACTGGATAGCAGCCTGAAGCTGCTAATTGTGTTGTCGACCATGTTGTCAACTAATCTGTGATGGCACACGTTACTTACGATTTTTTTTGTACACCCGTAGACCATGATCCAAGACCCATGATCCAAACATTTATCTGCATGAATTCGATTGAAGCAGTATTACAAATTGCCAAACATGAAAAGAGAAAGTATGTATCATGCCTTTCAACAAAATTCAAATGATGATCTTCATCACAACAAAATACATTTGATCTGTTAAATCTGCATTGCGACCTCAATTTGTCTTCTCTCGTCCCCCCCTGGGCCTCACTACAGAAAACCGCTGTATCAGTATAGCACGAAAGAAAGGCAAATGTGTTTTAAAAAGGTGAGAGTTAGAGGTGAAGGCATCAATGAAAGATGGCAGCAAAGTGACTGAAAGAATCCTCCAAAAAGAAAAAGCGGTGCGGGCATTAAAGAAAAAAAGTGTTAGCTTTTAAATGCAGCGGTCCAGACAGCGGCGGGCCAGATGTCCTTGGGCATGTCACACTGCCATCTGTTCCCTCTGTCTGGGCTGTCAACATACCTCTAACTCCAGTTTAAACATGACATTCCGGCTTCCTTACACACCGAGGGGCAGCCTTTCGTCACCCTAAGCCAGGGAGATGGAGAAATTCACCGAGGTTGACAGAGAGAAGAGTAGGAGGCTGGAGGAGAGGGGGAAGTCAGAGATAATGCACAGGCAAGCAACGGGAATGACCTTTTCCACACCAGCCCGTCTTTATGAGCAGATATTGTTATCAATGTATTACTCCCCGGACAGGCACTAGAGCTTCAATAACGCCATTGAACCGACAGTCCATCATCATAGGACGAAGAGGGGCGCTAACACTGGCATCCTGCGGGGCGTTGGGTTACAACTGATTGCGCTCGTAAATGAGCGTGGCTCTCATAAAATCATGTGGTAACTGCTTAGCGGTGCACAGGAAGATGGCTTCCCTTATCAAAGGCTCGATTACAACATGGGAGGCCTGTTAGCTGTGGCGCTTTCCTTCACTGGTGAACTTAATCATGTGCTCACTGAAATGTGTCACTGCAATATGGACCATTGGAGGAAACGACATGCTGCCTCTCTTTTACTTCTGCTGTTTATTTCGCAATGAAAAAGTCTCCCGGGTATATAATGCATTGTTTTTTTCCCAAAATTGAGTATTGGACACAGACTTAATGAGGGAAAAACATTTTGTTGACGTTTTAAGGATCACTTCAACTTTATCTTCTAATAGCAATATATTAAAGAGCATAGATGCATCATTTAGGAAATAGAAATTAGGAATAAAATGTTTGACTAGCAGCAATACTGGCTATCACATCTGCCTCACAATTATGAGATTCTTGGAACAACCATGTGTTGAAATGTATTTCAGTACACTCTATTTTGAAATAAAATAAAAAGGGAGCATCACAAGAGTAAGATTCAGTACTCTGCACTGTCTCCTTCATCTTCCATTAGTCTTTAGGACGATCTCCTCCAGGGTGACAGCAGTTCAAGTAAAAAGCATTGACTGAGCTCTCTTGGGCCAGAAGTTCAGGACATATGAATTCCCACATGGAGCTGCAGTACTTTTATGAGATACAAAAATGGCCAGTTGCCTTAGGAATTTAGTGTGAATGCTGACCGATTACCTTTCCAGCCCCCTCAAGCCAAATAAAAAAGGAACAAATTAATGACTACAGTGAACTGTACACACAGTTTTCATGCCGGAGTTCAAATGCCAGGCTTTTGTGAAGTAAAAATTGAGCCGATGACAAATTATTTCATCCCTTGGTTCAATTTAAATGCCACGTATAATCTGCATGATTCAACTGGGGGGAAAAAAAAAGTTATTCACCCCAAATAAAGTATGCTTTTCAAGACATTCATGTAGTCACATCCTACAAGCCATGGTCCAGAGAGAGCTTCCATAATCATCCGCGTGATCTCATTGTTCAGAGCTATTGGTCTGGAAAGGGTACAGTGGTACAAAAGAATTTCCAAAGTATTTATGTTTTGATGGAACACAGTGGCGTTGCTATGACATCACTGGGAAACTATGGCCCTTTTGTCCATGATCCCACCTTTGATCATTTCCATAACAAGTTTGTAGAATCCGGAGGTAGACTAACATGTTTCTGGGGAAATATGCTTCTCATAAAAGTTTTTGGCTTTTGCGGCATTTTTGTGACATTCCAAAAGAAGGACCAACCTCAAAAAGTGGTGGAAGAGAAGAAAAATGTGAGAAGAATATACTATCAATTACATGAGGCTAGTAGTTTTGCAGCAAAAACAAGAAAATCCACTGACTCCATTTGTAGCTTGTTACCAACGTTACTTGGCGGTTTGATTTGTTTTGAAGTGTTTCGCTTTATTTAAACCGCCTGTACAATTTGTATATGTTTCATGATTGAATGAGTTTGTCCTTGAGAGAGATCATTTCTAAATATGTTCTAAAAGTGCATCTCACAATGGATTGTGTTTGAGCTTTGGGGTGAAACTTGTATTAACAAGCTGGTACTGAAACAAATAATAGTGCATGCAACCAGTATGACTAATTTAAGGCATCTCTCAGTGCCTGCAGCATTGCAGGATTGGAGGTTGGTGTTTGCACCTTTGCATTGGGGCCAATAGCAACTGAAAAACAACAGTAAACTATTTATGATGCTGACTGGGCATAGTGACAATTTCACTTATTGATGGCTTTCAAATATTCTGCACCGAACTTCACTTTACCAGAAAGTAAGGGGTCAAGTTCAAATCTAGCTGTTATAGTTTGAAGCTGTTGATTTTTGTTAGGAACATAGTCAAAGCAACATGCCAAATGAAATGAAGTGCAATGTGCTCTGTGCTTCTTTTATTTCACTTGAATTCAAATGAAATTTATGAGGACTGGCAAGCAGGGTTGGGACAAGCAATAATACATTCCAATGTAAGAGTCTTAAGTTATTAATATGTGTTTTTCTACAGTTCTTTGACTCTAAATATATTCACTTTCAGGTCCAGTGAGAAGCATCTCTGTTCGGTGATGGGAGCCAAATGAGGCGAGGTGTTGCGCTGACTTTAAAGAGCAACTTGATGGAAAGCATTGCAGGACTGTGCCAGTAGCAAGGAAGGCTAATGACACCTGGAAGGGAATGTCTCACCAATTATAAAGTGAATAATAACATGAATTGTTCCAGAGTGAAAAATAAAGACTTAACTTGGGACTTCCCCCATACATAACTTCAAGCCCAACAACTGCAAACTTTCCCTTCACGTCTTGTTCTTGGGATGATTCCACTAGGACCATTCCTCAAACTTTCCTCTTCATCCTTCCAGTGACTGATGCAGAAGGGAAGTGGGATCCTGACCCACTACTGACTTGGGGAAATTGTTGTGACCCCTGTAGACTTTTGGGAGGAAGCCAAACTTGGCACCTATGGGTCGGGGTGCTATGGTCGCCTTCTCTGACCCCAAAGACCTTTGTAGGCTTACCTCCTTCAGCCAATTATTCACATACACACATGCAGCTTCTGCTGAATGGATTAGGTTACAGCCTCAGAAGCAATGTCGGACCTCTCTTTTGCTAACTCTGGTCATTTGCATCATGGGAGCAGAGGAATGCCCTTGTCATTAACACCAGCAGGCTGGCCGTACAAAAGGTCTGCATTCACGAGTCATCCTGGAGACCAGATGTTCTCGTCAAGTGTGAATGTGTGTGAATTGCTGGGTGGAGTGACATTGTAGGTGCCGAGCCACCGCCGATTCATGTGTGTGCCTGGGCCCCCATGGCCTTCGTGGTGCACAGGTCACCATTGAAATGTGGAGGTTGGAGGATCATACACGCTCCTACATACACTAGGGAAAACAAGTATGTGCATTTAACATTTCATTTGATGAATGTGAACCTCTTAACAAGACCTCTCTCTGTATATTTTTGGTCATATTCAAGTTAAGAAAATACACCAAATAGGGCATTTCCACATGAACATGTGCTACTTCTCTTACAATTGTGTCATTATCATTTATTTCAATCCAACTGATTCTGTGTATTTACAATTCATCACATTGCATTATGTTGATATAGCCAATATATTGCCAATATTGCTGTGTGCGGGCTGTTTTTAATTGAGCTGACTGCTTTCAGTCGTGGAGGGATCACTATGCACGTTGAATTGTTGAATTATTAACAATTGGCAGCTTCATATTCAAGTCGACAAAAGATTTTGGCGATAAGATTGTATTACAATGCTGTTGAGTGTGGACTGTATTATTTTAGCTAGTATGCAGTGATCCATTCTAGAGCACAGTTTTTATTCACCTTTTAAAACATCTTCAAATATACATATTTTGTATTCCAAGTTCTTAAACGACTGAATTGTTTGGAGGGTCGATGGTATGATTTATTGTGCCAACATTTCTCGATAGCAAGTTCCGGGAAATCATCCTATCACATGGATTGGCTAACCTTTAGAAATACTTTCATTATAAAAACAATAAAATGTCATATTATCGCCATTGCTTGATGATGAAAAAACATCTGCTTCACTTGAATCAACTTTCTAATGTGCATCACAGAAGAAAACAAGTACATGCACGTTCCCAAGAAACTCTTTCGTCCTAGCATGTGACCAATGGGGAAAATCCACCACAATTACCAAAACCAAAACCTGTGTGGCCAGCTAATTATATATTTCCAGTGAGAGTTCTGCAAACACTAGACAAAAGTGTTCCACTTTGATGTGGCACTTTATTTTGATGGAGTGACGCCATAAAGCCTATCACATTTAAGTCGGCTTGTTGCTCCTTCAGCAGCTGCTTGACGGTAAAAAAAAAAAAAAAACCTGCATTCATGCCAAAGCATTTTCAAACACAAACTTTAACTGGAAATAACACATAGTACAAAACATTATCTCAAAATTCCAACGCAGCTGCAACTATAAAAACACGATAGCCTCTGCATCTTTCAGCAAAACGCCTCCGTGTTATCCGGCATCTAAATAGCCATTAGCTGGACTAACCAACTTAGTGGAATAAGCTCCACCACAAGTGTCCATTGTCCTTCCATCACAGGAAAAAGTCAAGGATTGCCCCATTGCATTCTGATCAAAATGTGCTGCACTCTCTCAGTGTTGACAGGCTGTAACTGCTCCAAAATGCACCAGCACATATTTGTCTGCATAACTGACACTTGAGAGAATAAATTGGGCGATAGCTCCATCACCTACCCAACTATCTCGACCAATTTTCTCCCCAAATGAACAATGGGAGCGAGATGCTGTCTTGCCCGCATTCACACCTTGACATGCCACATATGAGCATCAGCAATAGAAATATTTGATTTTCTTCAGCAAATTGCTTAAAGGGGGATTTAATGATATGGATGAGCTGTCCAACATTCATGCTTGACAGGGAAAAGCAACAAATAGTGAACAAGGTAGCTTGGCAGAGACTACCGCCAGAGGTGAAGGATGTACAATGCATATACGTAATATATTCTGCTTTAAAAAAATTGAAAGTGCGCCCACCATTAATAATTTCTTGGGAAAAAAAACAAAACACAATTATGACAAAGGACTCAAAATCTGAGGGAACTGGATGAAATGGGCTCAATTCAAGCATGTTTGCGTCTGGCCTTCGACATGTTTTATTTACTCTTCTCTCAAAGCTCCAGTCTAAACCAGACTTTCAGTTTGCGGGATGACACGAGCTTTTGAACGAGACTTAAAACATTGAACACATGAGAGAAAGTGTTCCTTTTTGAGCCTCTACTTTCAAAGTATTTGGATTTAAATAAAACGTGTCAAAGCGTCTCAGCATGTAAAACATTTCACATCCTCTGTGGATTGTGAAGCAAAGCTTTGGCTGAAATAAAAGTGGAGGGAAAGAAAAGTAGACTTGGAAAAAGCACTGTCTGCCTTTTAAGTATATGTAAATTATTCCCTATTTGGGAAAAAAATACAATTAAACGAGCTTATCAAGCCATAAATCAGCAGGCCAGGAATTAAAAAATTACAAAAGAAACAAACAGCCAACGTCATGCTGCTTTGAATGTGTGCCGTCTTCCCCCAACACTGCAGGAGTTCAAAAGAATAATAACTTTGCCCTCACTCATCACCACCCAGAGAAGCGTTAGGTCAGCTCATAATATTGTTATGTGTGTGTGTTTTTTTTTTTTTTTAATTAGTTATCCCAACCAGATCACTGGGGACATGCAGCAATGGTACACAGTGAAAAGTGTGAACTGCGCTGGTGATTAAAGTGATTCAGACAACATGGAAGAAATTCACATTTGTCAGATGACACTTTTCTGCCATCTCTTTTAGATTCAGTGTTGCGCCGCTGAGGCACAAAGGGGCCATCAACATTTTGAGGGGGAGGTAACAATGCACCAAAGGCAGCTTTAATTTAAATATATGTATACGAACTATATTGTGGACTGCACGTTGTATTTTGTGTGGGTATTTTCGTTTAATTTACAGATTGCAATCCGGCGCATAGAATTTAATCTTGCAGTATGCATTTACAAAATAACCCTGGAAAATGTTTTTGTTTTGTTTTTTTACAGATAGAATTTTTTTTTTTTTCTGGTACAAAGCACGATATTATTTTTGTGAAGTGTTCATTTGCCCACTGGGTCAGTTTCTTTCCACATGCTAAAAAAACTCCCCAATCATGCCAAAATAGGTCACGACAAAACATGTGAGACTGAAACTGTAACCAAGAAAAAGGCTTGGAGTAGGCACAGTGCTCATTATCGCAACGTGAAACCTCAATAATTATAAAGTATGGATTGTCTAGTAGCTAAACAAAAATGTTAACCAAGTGCACATTTTGCCAAAATAAAACAAAACTGAAACATCCAGTGCGATTGGACTGAGGCCAGATTGCTTTCTGACCACGACCAAATCACATCAAGGTTATTTTCTAGCAGATCCTCAACTGAACATAGTCCGAACCAGAGTTTAATAACGCTGTTCACATTACAACAAATTAGGACTGCAAGTAATCATTTTAATAATCGATTAATCAATTGCTTATTTGGTTGATTAATCGATAAATACGGTTAAAAAAAAAAAAACTTTAATTCCCCATATTTAAACTGACAGTGTACATAGAAAATGTACAGTTACTGGGTTGGTCCATGTAATAGAATATGCAAAAATGTCATTTGTTGTATTCCAATGTAAAGGCAGATTTTTTTTAATAAATGTCTTATTTTGCTTCAACACAATGATAATCAATCTGCTATAATAGAGCAGTAAAGACATCTGAGAACATTTTCACTTAACTTGAGGGTTTGAAAACCCAGACTGCTTTCTGTTCTGTTCCTTCTTGTGAGTTCCAAAATCCACCATATAAAGGCTTCCTTTCTCACAAGAGCAACAATTGCAGCGTAGATGTTTTTTTTCTTTTTCTACTGTCTCAAAATTCTCTGTTGGACCGCATGACTTTTTTTTTTTTTTCTCTCTGATGAACTTTGTCAGCTTTGAGGTGTATACTTTTCCCATGTTCAGTGATCTAAAATTAACACAGATCTGAATGATCTTCTAAATGAACACAATGTAGTTTTTAATATCTAAAAATATATTGCTTTAAAATTTCCTGTCACCTTGATTGGCTGCAAAATAACACGTGACAACATTTTGGAGGAGCTGATCACAGTGTGACTATACTATGCTAAACAAAGATGCAGTACCTTCATTGTACTTACTGCAATGACACACTTGTAACTTATTTGCTTCTTTATATTCCTGAAAGTGTGCAGAGAAATGATTGCAGCGGTAAAAATAATTATGACAGGATGGTTTCCATCACCTTCCTGCAGGAAGAGACAAGCATTCACCGGATGTCCTGTTGTGCGTTTGTCATATTATTACTGGCAATTCTTCTTTCAAATGTGGTTCCTTATTTATTTAACTGCTTTGAGCCTGCTCCTGCTACCTACATCTCAACCATCACTCAGCGCAACCCAATTCCAACCAAAGCCTCAGCCGCCTTAATGAGTGTAACATGAGCCACTACAGATTATAATCAAAAGGAAAAGAATGACTGACGTTAATACTTTAGTCAACTTAACATTTTTTTTCTCCTTTCTTTTTAAGTTCCTCCCCCAAAGAGCCCGGAAGAAGCCAAAGAGCAGGGCGTGCAGGGAGCACAGTGAAAGCTTAATGGAGAAACACAAAAGAGGGTTGAGTTTGCCTCGATTGCTGACACATGCTCATCACCTGAGGGGATTAAAGTACATAACCTTACAGCCATCGCTAGTATCTTATCTATTTATGTCTGCATGTGTATGTGTGTGTACACGTGTTTTTTTTCTGGGAACAGAAAAGGGAAACTAATTGACAAGTGAATTGTTTTATATTAAAAAATAAAATAAAAAAAAAAACATGGCCGTACAGCAAATTAGCTCTGCTGGAGTAGCTCCACTTCAATACCATTTAAATGAAGATAAGTAGGTAAAAGTAATGGGAAAATATTTTCTATTTTATTTTAATAGTGTCTGAGGGCTACAGTTTTGCCAAAATCTTTAATCACTTTCTTTTATCTGTGCTGCAACACGCTAAATAAATAAAATATTTCATATTATAATGTTTTTCGCTGTGTGTGTGTGTGTGTCCATGTGAAATTCCCAAAATGTGATTTGTTCAACGCGCCCCTTGTGATAAGTGCTAGAGAAAATGTATGGCTGGATATATTATCCCATGATATATAATGAATTTCTAAAATGCCTTTCTAGTTGTCGAGTTGTCAAATTTGAGTGTGACAGTAAGGAGGTGCAAGGAGGTGCAAACACAGAAGCAGCTGTATACTAACACAAAAATTTCTGTACATTTCACACTCTGCTGCCTGCAAAAATCCATCGGTCCAGATTCTAACCATGTTCGTGCCGCATCCCTGCTTGGATGCAATTCCCAGAAACATCAAGTCGCTTCAAACTCGTATGCCACTGGGCAATCTGCATGATATGCTCCAAGAATCCACAAGGACACAAGCCGCTTGACAGGGCCAAAGAGAGGCAACGGCCCCGCAACATTGACATTTAAAATATATTCATACAGAATGTGGAATAATGAATTTTATATTTATAATTGGTAATGTTGTTTTTTTTTCCAAATGTGTTTTCCCTGGATACAAAATAAAGTTAGTTTTGTTAACTCCAAAATATATATTATATATAAAAAAATAAAGTAAAAATCAGCTTAAATACATTAATGCATTCATAGAACTAGCATTGTATTAATGTTGTCATCACCTTTAGAAAGTAATGGATATATATTTTTAATTTTAATTATGCCCAGCCAAAATGCATTTTTCAGAGGTACTAACAATAGCAAGGGAATTACATACGATGTTCGTATATTGCTAAATGTAGTACATCGATGTAAAATTTACATTTACATTGTAAATGAAGTGCTCTCATGTTAATTGATAATAAACATAATAAAACAAGTAGTCATAGACTTTTTCTGTAATGAGATAAAGGTTAACCTTTGCCCCAACTAAGTTTCAAAAAGATTTGCTGTTTTAAACGTTTCACTGTATTCATGCACACAAAAAGCCAGTAAAACATGGAAGCTAATGGTTGGTTACATGTTTTGACTTGTTTTGTGTGCCACTGCCTGCATGGGTGAAAACAAAAAATTAAACTTGGACAGCCACCAAATTACCACTCGATCGCCGTAAATTATCTTAAAGCCTGAGCGGCGACAAACAGAACAAAATATGAGCTATATTTTTCTGCTCCTGACATGGATGCCAAATAGGCATTGTGTAATTTGTTGGTCAATTCACAAAGCCTTCTGGTTTCTCTTGGCTGCAGCCATCCTCTGGTACGTGCAGCCAGTGCGCTTCAATCAGAGCTGAGCTTGTTGTGCAGCATCTTGCTAATTAACTGTGATAATTCCTGGGTTGGTTCCTCTTTAATTATGGACCTGATTCTAAACAAATATGGTTATCCAGAAAATTGGAAGTGACCTACACAAAGTAGGACACCTCTTCCAGATTCCTCCCAAGCCATACTGATATTATCCTCCCAGACCACAAGCCGCGCCTGCTTTAGTTTTAGTGAATTTATCATGTTTTAATTTCATTCACATAGTTTGATAACTTATTGGTGAATTTATGGATAAATAAACAGATTTAAAATTAATAAACATCATTCAGGATGAAAATCACTCTGGTACCCTAATTTACAAAAGTAGACATGTAAATTTCTTCATGTTAATCGAAGTAGATAGCATAATTGTGATTAGTGTGTGTACACACGCCGCTAAGTTCTAACTGCAATGCAACCATTTTATGTGTTAAGCTCATTTGGTTTTAACCGTTCAGATAATGTATGCAATATGAATTTTATTATGTCATAAAATATTTTTTGTTTTATTTCGTTAGCTTGTTCACTGCTGGCCTCCATGGTGCAGTCTTCTTGATTACAAATACAAAGCTTCATGTGTTCTGTAATAAGGATAAATAAGAATTATCTGAATTTGTCAACTTTTTTTTGATCACGTAAAGTCAATCGACTTAATCAGGACTTACTACTTTTTGAAATTTTGTCAAATGTCTATTGCTTACTACACCATATTCAAAAACGTACCCCGTTTACAGTGAGTTTGATTCAACAAAGCAATTAAAACCAATACATTAGTTGAACTTTAAAAGTTCAACTTTAAGACCCTAGTTCTTAGTTGAGTGAAGAGGGCACTTTTCCATTTATATGCGGTGAGCTTGCCGTGATAGAAGAAGGGGTGGGCCGGCAAGTGATGTACCGGCAAAGACGTCGTGAGAGGATGGCAAGCTGTATGTGAGCCAGACAGCAGCTGATTGAAGGGGGCTAGAGAGTCACTCTGCCATGTGGAGCAGTGTTGTGCAGAAGCTGCAATCAAGGCCTTTACGGTGGCCGTTACTTCCAGCCGATTGGAAGGAAAGGAAACCTCATCATTATGGCGCTCTGACAGGGATCAAGGCCAGTCAAAGCTCCAGTACACACACTCTAGCTAACCATGACCCGCTTACCCACCTTTCGCTGACATCAACACCAGAGGGAAGACGGGGGAGGGAAAACAAAGATGGTTTTCGCTCCACACTGTTTCCCTCTCACCTCCTAAAGAAGGATGCATGTTTGGAATAGCTTGTAGGCAAGTTGTTTTTTTTTTTTTTGGCCACTACATGGTAGTGAGCTTAATACTTTGTCGGATTTTCTCTTATAAAATGTTAGACTTAACCCTGACCCACTTAAACCCTAACCTTATGCGGAATGTCTTAATAAACAAAGCAGAAAAGGAAAAACAATTTTCAAGCAGGATGTTCAACATATGTCTGCAATTGTACATCAATTCACAAAAGAATTTTGTTTACAGTGTATCATCAACACCAGATATTTGGCAATGCTAGTAAAGGCATGATAACATCTCATCATTTGTTTACATGCACGTGTGTTTTTCTCTATAGAAACGCCACAATGATTCCAGATGCCTCATTGTTTGTTATAGTATGAAATTATGAATCAAGAGTGATGAGACAATTTCATCATACTTGATCTGTTATGACGCAAAGAACATGTCACTTAGAGTGTTTATATGAACAGCGCAGTGCCAGAATGATGATATCGCAAAGACTTTTCAGACTATAATTGTGGCCATTCTTAGCTCCTTAAAAATTATTTATGAAAAAAAATATACTTTTTTCCCCCAAAATTCTGTATGCGTAACTGTAACTACACAGTCCATTTTTTTCATCTTCTAAAAAAAATACTATACACTGAAAGTAGGTAGCAGGTGTAAACATACTGTATCAAAATACCAAAACGAACATTTTGAACGTTATTTTGACGAGAGAAAGAAGTTGCGTTATTTTAACAATCAAAAAGAAACGGCGTATTAATTCGTTTGTCACGATACATTTGAAGCTGACTTTTTTTGGTTATCTTTTTTATCCAGCGGAATATTGGAAAATGCAAAGTAGCTTCAAATTTGAATGATAATACAGCGTCAATAAAACAAAACCAACAACCAACCAAAAAGAAAAATCCCTTAATTTAGTATTCATAACATCAAATCCAACCAAAAACCTTCGAAGGTTATGTCTAGGTCAAAGCGCTTTCCTTTCAGCTTGAACTGAGTCAAGAATAATTTGTACACAAGAACAAGCTCCCACCTAGCCCATTTAAAAAAAAAGAGCCTAACCTGTAGGTCAGCCAGCAGACAGCAAAAACAGAATCCACCATCTTACCTTTGCTTGTCATGTCAACTGAGATAATAAGGGCCTCGGCTGGGGGCATGACATTTACACATTTTGATACAAGAGTGGGGCCACTGAGCGTCCCTGTCAAGTGCCAAAGAAAAGAAATACAGTATTTGAATAGCCTTGAATCCAACACTGCTATGCTCCTCAGACAATAGGTGCAGCACTAATCCCCCTTCATGGGCTCTGCATCCCCTGTCATGGCCACTGGTGAAGCATGCTGAGACGCTGCGTTGGCGACTGACACGTCAACAAAGGCGGCGTCCCGGGCCTCTGCTGAGGCTGCGTGCTCTGCACTGTCGTGCGTGGAATCTGCATTAGGAGTGAAGAATAGCCAAGAGCAATGTGTTAAACAAAAAGCTGCCAGGGTGCCGGGACCCCTGGTAAGAAGCTCGGTGTGGCCACCCATCAAATGTGCTGAGCCAGGCCGACAGCGCATCCCTCGCCCGCCCCTTGGTAGCCCATCCTTATCCGTCTGCTGTCTTTGGGGTGGAACAGCTCTTGTGTCCACCGCTCGGGCGGATCTGACAGCTGTAAGCAGGGGGACCTTTTTGCTCAAGACATCTCTCCATCCACACACAATGACCTCCACAGGGTCAGCCAACCACAGCCAACCCTTGACAGCCAACTCTTAGAAGACAAGGTGGGGGAAAATGAGCTGACAGTGTCACTCGTACGCCACTCGCATTTCACACTCCGTAGGCACCGCATAACGGATCTTTTTCACCCCGAGGCGACGGCGTCGACAAACAAGTGCCAATGTTTGCTATTTTATCTTTTACAAGATCTAACGCTAAATAGGTCACACATCGTGAACAAGCAGTTGATTGGGAAATTGGTTGGTACCTTCGAGCGGAATGTGCAGCACTATTTTACAGAAAGGAATGGGTGGCGCTCTTGTTGTACTGACAGCAATGACATCACGCGGCACCATTTGTCGCCTATATTTACACACCCCAGTGGTTCCCGAGTTTGTTGTCTGAATAAATATTAGAAATAAATATCATGATAAAATGGTGTGTGTATACAGTTAAAGGTCATACATATCTTAATTGGGCTGAAAGTTAGACTAGCAAAAAAAAAAAAAATACATTCCCTATAGCTCATTATATTGTATGAAGAAACTATTATGACTTTCAAACACGAAGGCATGAGATGTTTCCCACGCTCGTATATAGGACGTGCAACGAGAGCAACGTGAAATCAATTTCAAGAGCATTGCTCTCCAAATTGACATCTCTTGGAACAGATGAGGGTGACATTCAGCTCACAACACGCACACGCGGACCATCTTGCGCGCATGCACGCACGCACACACACACACACGCAAACATCGTATTTACCGCATAGTCGATGCATGTAGACTTAAAAACATGGGTAACCTCCCGGGTGCGCATTGCTTTCAGCAGAGCTATATACTGCCCGTTTACCTTGCCCCAGGACATCCGCAGGAGAGCCTATCTGCCGTCTCCCCGCATCTCCAAAGACATGTCGCCCTGTTTATCTCCTAATTGACTCTCAGAGGAAGGCTGAGATTGACAGTGTTGCTTCCCACTTCACTTAAGTCCTTTTTAGCCAAGTAAGCCAGAGCGCAGTCACCTGTTAATAATGCATCGGGGCCTAGTCATTCCATTGATAAGCGCCACTTCACCTCTGTGAAATATAGCCGAGAGGAGAGACGTCAAATGCCAATCACTTTTCAGAAAATTACTTTTTCACTTTAGCAAAAAATGTCTTGATGAACAAGTCAGAGATTGTATTTGTTTCTCTGAAAGTCACGATCAGAGGATTCAGTGCCCATTTTGTCCGGCGTGTCAACACAATTAGGGGAAGCTCCCGCTGTTGACGGCTGACAGAAGTGTTGAGATACCATATAGTGTAGGTTTATCATAGCTTGACAGATTGGCAAGACAGAGCGAGATTGTCATAACATCCCTAAACAGGAACGATGCAGTTGATTGAGACTAATTGACAGCAGGAGAGGTAAAACTTCAGGGTGATGTGTTTAATTTTTTCCTCCCCTGCCATTTACTTGTCATCACCTGACAAGAAGCTTTTTGCCGATGCAGGCAGTTCATCTCACACCTACGCCTAGCTAACTCTATAGCAGCGGTAGAGGACAAGCCAAAAGGGCATCAGGTGAGAGTGCGAGTCGAGCTGGCCCTTGTCCTCGTCTGTCGGAGATTATTTCGCGGGTCACGACTGGTGTGCCGGTGGTTTGTCACGCGCCGCTTGCTGTAATGTCACCAAGACCACCCTTGCAGAACTCGGTCCAGCTGGGGGCTGTCACATCTCAACTAAGCAGTCCGTGACTTTTAAAATACCCTCACGAGGGTGAGATGCTAATTTAGCAAGGGTAACGCAAACTGGGAAGTGTGTTCTGAGAGCCGTAAACAAATCACTATCCCAAGTAAAATTCCAGCCAGAATGAAAGAATATTTTAAGAGGTATACTTTCATTGTTCAAACACCATCAATGTAGTATTTATTAAATTCATTGATTAATCGGCATCTAATCGATTATCATTGTTTAAATTAAAATGTCAAAAATCCTCAAATTGGAGGCTCTCGATAAAAATAATTATCGGATTTCTGTAGTCCTTCATGAAAGCAGGCTGGCTGGTCAAGAGCAAATGTTAATTTGAGGTGGCTTTCTGTGCCTTTAAACATATTTTGGATTCCGATTTAAAACCCGTCTTTACTTTTTTCTAACCAATTAAGTTTTTGAGATCATTTCAGTTTTATTTAATTGTTTTTTAAAGGGGTTGTATGTAAGAGATTTTGATTTTTCATCATTCAATCATTTTAGTTTCAATAATATCCCCCAAAAATTATTTTAAAACACGTTTTGTTTTTTGAATTAATTCTCTACTTATATTACATGGACCATGCCTCACCGCACATTTCTGTCCCAAAGGGGCAAATTGCAAAACTGCTGGATCAATAACTACATCATGTGTAACAGCAATGCACTTACTCCACCATTCATGGGAATACCAGAACATGAGTTTTACACTGATATGTGGAGTAGAGTTATAGAATTGTTGTTAAGGCCGAGACCCTTTGTCGACGCTGTCCTCAAAACCCTGCTGCCTCATGAGCACGTATCCTTCTAATCAGAAAGGATAAGCCACATTAAAGTTGGATAGAGAGCATGAGATATGCTCGGATAAAAACTCTTGTAGGCAAGCTTATTTGAATTGTGCTCACCTTCAAACATGCTCAAAGAGAGTCACTTGGAAAGGTAAAAGGTTGTCTGCAGCTCAGCAATTTGCATTTCCTTTTTCCTCAAGTTATCACTTTTTGAGAAAATTCTCATCGCTGCTCAAGGTACTTCAGCTTACTTATTATACGTGAAAAATATTTCGCTTGCTCTTTTTAAATGCTGTCCTTTCGGATCACATAAATACCATTGCATACTTGAAGCAAGTATTATCTTGTGGGTGAGTTGGGCTGAAGGAAATGCCGACAGAGGCCTTCCTCGTTAAACATGCAACATTAGTTTTTGCGATTGCATCATTACGTCTGGCGGTGTATGTCAAGTGTGTGTTCTCCTGTGTGCCAAGTGCAAGGTGTTTGTAATTTCACTCTCATCTTCAGTTTGCTAATTAACATGACAGCAAGACAAATGGACACGCACAACTGCCTGCTTCCATAGCACAAAATGCATGACACCTTACATGCTTCTTTGTGGGAATACCCAAAGTACATTAGAGTGTAGATTCTCAAAAGGAATCAAGTTGGCTGGAGTTTTATCTCATATTGTTTACACCACAGTTAATGCAATTCAAGCAATTTCAAATTTTAATTGCCGGTGAACGTCGTTAAATGTTTCAGATTAAACAGCCAATCCGAAAAATGCCATCATTTGTAAAATACGCATTCCCTGATCATGAGAGCAACAGTGGTAAAGTGTAATAGAGTATTTTTTTTTCTGCGTGTATCTCGATATTCATGATAAAATTAATACAGGTTCAGTGAAAATTAAGCGTTTTAAAAAAATCATCATCATAAAATATTGATATTCATGGCAAGAAGCAGGTTGATTACAACAACAAAAATTGCTGAGTTGCTTTTACTAATATATTTTTTGTTCAAAAAGCAGGAAAGCAATTTTTCACACTTCCAAAACTTTAAATATTCTTTTGAATTGCCCGTCTTTTTTTTTTTTTTTTTAATATGAAAGTCTGTTGCCTTGAAACTTTGAGTCCACTCTACATTTTTTGTCTATTTTCCAGTGCAGTGTACAAAAAATGTCCATCAAAATATGCTTGAATATACTCTGGGAGAACTCCAGAAATTATTTTTAGCATGAACAGATACAACAGAACAAATTCTATCTATCTAAGTCCAGCATCAATTAAAAATTCTGAAAGGTACTCTCCAACTTCATTATAAGCAGCAATAAATGCCAGGTGTCCCAATATTGATAAATGTATTTCTTTTTACAAATAGTATGCACTACATTAGCGCATTAAATAAAGGGGCCCTTTACTTCTTCATATTATTCTCTGTTGTCTGCTTTTTGTGCACTTAATTGCACAGAGGAGTCAGTCGTCTTGTCTAAGCAGAGCCTACTGTACATCACGCAGCTGTCTATCCTCACATAAGTTGCTCCTCTCTTGCTTTCTCTTTGTTTCTCTCTCTCACTTCTACCATTAATCTTCCCCATATCCCTCCATCTGGAATACCTGATTTGGCTGAGAGCTTTTACACTTCCCTTCGCTGCCTCCGCCTTATTCCGGAGACTCGCAAACCGCAATGTGCTGATTTGAAAACACATGCACACGATGGAAGACTTATCCAATTACACTCGCTACAAGAAGATCTAAAAGCCTGTGCCAAGCCACAGTGCCTTTTGGTCTAATAGCAATTCGGATGTGTCTCATTGATATCCTATTTCGAGGCTCGTGTAGCATACAGCAGGTTGCTAGGTCACCTGCTTAGGGTGTCACAATAAAACCAACATAAAATCTCCAGGAAGTCTATTTAATTTAGAAATGGGGGGTTTTTACATTAAAAAAAATGCGCATCATTGCATCTGCAGAGAACATCTAATAATGAGATATCATTTTATTGTACACCAAAATGAATATATTTCTAGATAAGCAGCCAGGCAAACTTGAGTTACTGATATTTACAAAGTTCAGAATAATAACAATGCTAATGTCAATAAAAACACAATAATGCCCCAACCTGATTACGCAGCCTGTATAGGGAATAGAAAATTAAATTTGATATTTGAGAACTTGCCTGTGTCTGTATTGTATTACACAAGGGCTGGGTGGTGGAGGCGGCCTGGAATTTAATAAACCTGACAAAAAAATTAAAATGCATATTAACCGAGGATAAGGTAGGGATATTCCTTTTTTTCTAAAGTAATCACGAGGTTTTATTCATTTGTGTCATTAGTCAAAATGACAGCTGCTCCCTGCAGGCCGCACTATTCTTCTCTTGCACTCGGTAGAGAGGGAAGGAATAATAATAAATGTTTACAACACTCAGGTAACAGAGTAAATATTGGACTCATCAATTATGGGGGTAAGGGACCCAGCCATCAAATCCCATGTTTATTGTTACTGTTGGGGCAACATAAAACCTGACAGTGGCTGGTGGTCACACAATATGTGCTCGCGACGGAAAGCTGTGTGTGCGCACTCACACCTACACACTTTCTTTTGTTGAGTTAGCTCACCTATGTCAAGCAGGGGAGAAAAGAAGCTTGGTAATGTTGTGTTGGGTGAAGGTTAGTTGGATGCTGAGAGGGACTAAACATTTAAATTAAACTGCTGTCATCAAAAGTAAAGTATACTTAACTGAAAGCTCTGGAGATAATAAAAAAAAAAACTCCTGTATGAAATGTGGGTTCTTTTGTCAAGAAAAGTGTGGTTCTTGGATGTTATAAATGTGGCAAAGAAAACTACTTTGAATCACTTCTTTTTCCTTGCTACAAGAGAAATCAGGAAAAAAAAATAATAAAAGAGAACTGAATGAAGATGTACGGTTACAACAATAAAATTCTAACAATGGGGAATGGTTTTGAAAATGAAGCAGATCAAAAGAAATACATTTGAAAATGTATGTGAAAATGTCACAACAAAAGGGGTTCAGAAAATGGATGGTTGATGGAGGATGATAATATGAAAAGAGGTTGAGAAGAGAATCATCAGTTACTAAAACTTCTTCAATTTTTCTATATTTCTGTAACATTTTACCATGATATTTTAGTCCAAAAAATATTTCATGCGTTTTGGCTAAAATATTACATCAGTCTGTATTTTATGTATTTCTGGTAATATTTTTCCTATTCATTTATTAAATCTTTTAAATTTACTACATGTAATTTGAGCAAATTCGTTCAAACTAGTAGCCTTTGCATTAATTGTAGCTTCTCAATTTCAAAACGGTCGCTGACCCCAAGTCTGGCCTTATTTCTCACTCTATTTGTTGACAGCACATTTTATGCAGAAAAACTAGTTGTAAGAAATGCGAACTAATCATGCGTCCCATTTGCCCCAAACTCCCTCATTACAACACCACATGATTGCTGAGTTGCTTTTAGAAGCAGCTGTTCATTGGGACCAGATGAACACACTTACAGGTGTTTCCTTTCTCTGTGGTCATATTAAAAGCTTCCAATATGAAAAGAACCTGCAGGTGTTAACAGACTGATGGAAATGATATCCGTGCATGTTCAGGTCTTTTTTTTTTTTTTGCAAGCCAAACACAACAAACAGATTTCGTTTTGCAGCCTCAGCGTCCCTTGACAACCGTTTTTGGCGGCTGAAAGCTGAAGGGAGCCGGGAGCGGAGCAGGTGGTGGCGGCATGTAAAGCTTATGACTTAGCTTCACCGTTACAGCTGTGATCAGACTTGTTTCGTGACACAGCTGAATACGAGGGGAGGTGGGGTAATTAATTAGAAACACGCATATGTGCACACACACACATGCAAACCTGAGCACACAGAATAACCTCGTAACATTCAAACCCCGGCCGGGTCATACCAAAGACTATAAAAATGGGACCCACTGCCTCCCTGCTTGGCACTCAGCATCATGGGTTGGAATTGGGGGGTTAGATCACCAAATGATTCCCGAGCGCGGCACCGCTGCTGCTCACTGCTCCCCTCTCCCCCAGGGGATGGATCAAAATCACACAGGGATGGGTTAAATGCAGTGGACAAATTTCACCACACCCAGATGTGTGTGTGACAATCATTGGGACTTCAACTTTAACATACACTCAGTGGGACCAATCTATAGTTTAATACCGAGAAGCTGCATTTAACGTCCTGCTCATACTGAAAATGACATTGTTGAGCAATATATTCAAACCAGCAACAAAATGACCTTTAATGTGAAACTGCAAAAGATGGAATGGAATGAAAATTAAATGTCTCAAATACAGTGCAACAAAATTCGTTTTTCCAGTTTCAATCTGCCCAAGTGACATAAAAAGATGATGACACCGAACCCGAGGGGTGCAAACATAGGAGGGAGGAAGAGTTGGGGGGGGAAAAGCAACTCCCAAACTATGCTCCTATAATAGGGGCACCGTGTGGGATGTGGAAAAACATCCCATCTTGCAGCAATATAATAATAAAATACATTACACCAAAATTTGAGGACTCGCGCATGTGGAAGGTCGAACGGGTGTCGGCTGAGGGAAGTGACGCAGCAAAGACACGAGGAGGGGGGTCAAGAAGTGGCACTTAGGCGCCTCGTGTCATCCTCAGCATGACGCACTGTGACAAAGGAAGGGAGAAGGGAGGGGGAGCTAAGAAGGTGTTGAGTTGGAGGAGAAAAGTATGTAATATATCTTGTTTATGTGATGGGCCGTGGCCTTCATTTCCACTTAACTCCCGACTCATTGTCTTGACTGTGTAATGGATGATGACATGAGCAGGTTGCCATGGAATCTTATCTAGAAAGCAAATGTGCACGGGAGGAGTGGAGCGCATGTAGAAAGGATCCTTTTTTTTTTTATTTATTTTTTTTATAAACTAAAGTTCCACCTGAATCGTAGTTTGCACCATAAATATAAATTCTCTGATTATTTGTTAAATAATTGTGCGTGGACTAACATTAAAATTTCAATTTTTACATCCTTGTAAATCCACCAACTCAATGAATAAAACAAACCACAATATGTCCATAATAAAGTGGCAGATAAACCGTATAAATAAAGACAACCTTAAAAATTTTGGAAATAACTCCAAGTACAGGCACACTAAACAAACAGACCCATTTAATTTGCAACTTACATATAAATAAATAACACGCAAAATTGGAAAATCAATTTAAACAACATATTGAATGGCCATTATGAGTCCATATTAAAATTGTGGTGCAGCTGTGCCTCAATCATCGAGTGTGCGAGGCTGCCAAACGGTGGGAACACACTTTCACCCACACACACAAGTATTGCATAGCAAGCTAATAAATTGCTCTAACACACTCTGGCAGCAGTAGAATCTACCACAACCACATCCCTCTTTCCAACAACTAGTCGAACTTCTAATTTAGCAGGATTTAGCAATGAAAATAGGACCCAAGCCCCCCAGCCAGCCAGCAAGGAGGTAGGAATTGAAGGCGAAACCTCTGGAAAGGCCACCAGAGTGATCTGGTAGGAGGAGATCATAAGTGTGAGGATGATGTCACATGCATAGATGTGCACACATGAATAGGATTCCGGCTGCAGTTTCAAAGCCAGATGACTCTGTGGTTGCATGTCAGCTGCAAGGATTAACGTGCAAAAGTAAAAAAAAACCTGTTTGAGCACTATCCCTACTAAAATGTTTCTGCATGATTATGTTGGACACCAAAAAAAAAAAATCATTTGTCATTATATACCAAAAAATGTAGTGATCCTTTTATGAAAGTACAATAATAATATTGCAAGAAGACAAAACATCTCAAAAGTTGCTGAGATCTCAACATATCTTGCAAGAGTTTTGCTGAGTGAGCATTTTGAATATTATCCTGCAAGTGTTGTTGATGCAACCAGACAAGGGGACCAGCAGGGGTAAACAGGACAAGTGAGATAAGAATTGGAGAATTGAACCAATTGTGATTCAGTGTTAGCATCGCAACATCGTGAGTACACATCGTCCTGGCCTACTCACTACAATACGGCAAAGCAGCAGTAAATAGAAATGAAAAATAAAAGACATCAGTTTTTCATTTGGTTTTAAAGATAGAAATTGCAAAAAAATAAAATAAATAATACACACACACACACACACACACACACCCTCAATGCATTTACGCTACTTAGTATGGCTGTGCAGGGTGTCTGAGCTCAGGGGAACGTTTCAGAGCTAAATTGCAAATGTTCTCAGACTGAAAGAGTGAGCAAAAACAACAAAAAAGGAGGTCATTGAATCCCTCCTCATTTCTTTAAGCATTGACAGTCTCTATAAGCCAGCATGGAGGAGGTCGATTCTCTTGAGACTTCAGTTTTGACAGACTCGTTAGAAAGCACACGCACCCTTAGTCTATATGTTACATTTATATCCCTTCACCTCAGCGGTGTCGATAACAACTTAACGCACACACGTGTCAAATGTCAAGCGAAAGAACTAGAGGGAGGGATTACATTAAGGCTGACTGTGTGTCTTGAAAAATGGAATTTAAAAGCTTGCACAAGCACTCTCACACATTATTCTTTTATTTTATTTTAAGTGACAGCTGGTTGAGTAACACCACCAGAAGCTTGGGCACCGCCATGAGAACCAGACCTCATGGGCATCGTCAACCATCAAGTCTAATAAGTTTATCATTAATTGCAGCCTTTGGGGACATTTGTTCTTGAATTAATTAGTCTTCAACAACTCAGGGCTCATCAAAAATGAGAAACCACATTTCACGTAGTGAGCTGTCTCAATTTCACCCCCCCAGCCCCTCACTTGACATCTACGTGTTGGCCCAAAATCATCAATCTGCCAATTGGCCTGCCATTGTGTAAGTCCTCAGAGAACACAGTAGCACTGCAGGCAGTGTTATCCGAAGAAGTAGCCCTACATAGTAGCTTTTGATTAATTATGAAAAGCTCCATCTGAAAACAGAGAGCGGAGTACAGTATATGCTTCTATGTTGCTTTTGCTGCAATTAAAGCAAGTTTAAATAAATGAATGACTCATTATACATGTAAATGGACATATTTGTACTTAATGTGTGGATGTGAATGGACTGACATATGTATTATGTACATTTAGTAAAGCAAATAGACAGATGGGTAATTATATTAGGAGTGTGTGTGTGTGTGTGTGTGTGTGCGTGCGTGTGTGTGCGTGTGTGTGTGTGTGTGTGTGAGACAAACGCCAGATGCGCATATGAGAAAACAAATGTTTGCATTTTGTGTGTATCTGTCAATGCAGACAAATTTTTGCAGTATGTGTGCACATGAATAGAGGGACAATTGCACAATGAGATAAATGCGATACGGTCACATTGGTCCTCTGAAAATGATTTCAATATATATTACATCATAAGAACCTAAAATCAACCGACCTAAGTTCTCTAACGCAACGGTCAGAAGATACATATATGCGAGGCCGACATTAAGCAAGAAGGAGATTGGAATCATCACATGACAATCACCCCCCCTCTCTCTTTGTGTTCAATAGTCACACAAACTACAACTAAGCCTGCTCAATTCTCTAAGTTCCTGTAAATGAATTATACACCCCAACACTCCTACCCAGACAAAAACAACAATGCGATATTGTGTGGAAGATGGCTGTCTACTAAACAGAAGTGAAACATAATCTTTATCTTGGCAGAGGACAAATACATGGAACTCAAAGAGAAAGTTGGACAGCAACAAAGGGTATAAACTTTTACCACAATGACTTTACTGGCCCTCAAGCTCAATTTAAGATTCATTTGTCAAGAGCTTTTAGTTTTTCTTTTTTTTTTTGTAATTGGCGTGATGATGATTGGTTTGGAAATCGAGCAGTTGCTAAGCCCATAAAGAGAGTCACATACCACATAAAAACCACAGACTTACTGTAGCCTGATATTTAATGGAATTCAATATTGTTTTTGTTCACAATGTTAAGTGAGCAAACCCTTTCTTAGACTGTGAATAAAAGCAAGCAGAAAGTCTCAAGAGTTTTTTTGAGGGAATAGTTTTTGAATTGGTGAAATGATAATTCCATCTGGTCACATTCATTTATTGGAGTTGGGAGTCTGGGTAACATTTATGTTTGAGGAGCCTATCTGAGCAAATTTTAGTCTATACAAAAATTATTTTTACAATCCTGCCATTGACAGAAACAGCCGTGAGGTGATATGCAGCAATAAACTATAACAGAATTAATCAGCAGTGACTAACAATGTCATTTTTATGGAACATCTTTTTTCTCAATATAAAGGCTACATGAGGTGATCCAACAGGATTCTTTTGACATTTCGTCTTTTCTGACAACCTGAACTAGGGCGGCATTAACGGGGTGGTTCAAGAAGAAAATAACGCCAGTGGAAAAGATGGCAAGTGGAGCGAGTCATACTGCATGCGGAAGTCTCCCTCTTCACATTTCTTCGGCACAACCACTTGGGGCGATTGCCTGCTGAATCCGTGCTCAGTCAACTTTGGATCGGCAGTCACGTACGTCCTTTAAAAACCACCACGCCAAACATGGTTAGCAGCTTTCCTTCAGCTGCTGTCTATCAATGTCATACCGGATCAACAAGGCAGAACCCGTCTGACTCTCTGCTCCTCTGCTGTCTTCCACTGCTGCATCTTCCACCTCCGTTTGAGTTTTGTCGAGGCCAGGTCAGGTGCTTGGATGCAGCTCATGCTTGATTTATATGTTTGCATTTGTGGTTGTTAGCTTTGCAGCCTTGCTTTCTGGTACATTCATGGCCATCATGGGGGTTTTCCAATTTACTGATTGAGCTTAACTACTCACATCACCAGTAGGCCCTAGCACACATAACTTCATTTGTGCCTGACCACGAACATGTAATTTTAAAGTCACTCTATGTTCCCTATCAATCATCAATAGATGTCTCCCAGGGCTTTTTTGACTCTCATAGGCATTTTTTGATGACTGAACCTGGGCAATTTCAAACATTCTGTATTATTAGATTGATCTAACCCCCCAAATTTTATTTTATTCTAATGCTTGCTTATATCAGGCAAGACTTATCAAAAGAAGAATGTGTTTTTAATGCATGACAAAAAACAGTATAAATCTATTCCATTTCATTTCCTAAAAACTGAGCTGTTGTTCTATCTATCACAGTACCACACCTGAAGAATCTAAATGTGTTCAGTAGTAAAAAGATGAAAATATAACTGAAGAGTGGTCACTAATGATGTAGTTAATCATTAAATTGATACATAATGTAATGTGGGCAAACGTGTGTATAATAGGGACAGATCATGGCTACACAAGGGAGGACATTTTCTCAGTGCAGGCGGGACTGTGACAGTCATCAAGAAAGCAAAATTTAATCTATATTGGACACCACTGTCAGCATGAATGAAGACGTGTTAAACATACACGTCCCGACCATTTCTGTGTGTCTCTTAATAATGATGTTTGTATTTACATTATTGTAGGAGAACAAGTGGTCTGAAGAGAGCTGTTCATATTCACTCATTTAAGACATTACGTTCCCCATATATGCCTACAGTGCGTACTTCCCAGAATTTCCCGATATGAAAATGTGACCCCCCCCACCACAACCACCAAACCCTTCTATCTAGTCATAATTTGAACCACGGTTGAATGAAAAACAATAAAAAAATCTAATTAAAAGATAACCCAAGCCATTAGCTTCTCTCTATAAGTTTTAAATATAAGCACTAAATCTGGGAAAGAAAAATGCAAATGGCTGCAAAAATAAAACAGAACCCAAATTAATTTGTTTACGCTAAGTACGCACCCAATTCTTTTTAACAATAAACTGGCTCGTTCTATTGCCATTTTTATGCATTCCTAATATAGCAAAAGCCAACAACACTTAAAACATGGCGCGTGATGGTTTTGCTTCATAATAAACATGAAGCAACAAATGCAAATATAATCTCGAAAGCAATTGGCCTAATGAGATTAGGACATGCCTAGAATTACACAGTAGCGACTCCGGTCCATTTTGTGATGGCAGCTGAGCTGCATCACATTCAACAATAAAGTACTTAGGAGTAAACTCTTCATTTGCAAACTAACTTTGATATGTTTGTATTTTGTCATCCACACAAAATAACGGACTCCAATTACCCCAAAACTATAGCATCATATTTGTTTGAGGTGCACATTTCGAAGACTAATGTATAACTGATATAATTTATCTAAGTTTCGATGCATTCACAGGACAAAAAAAGCATTAGCACATTTGTTAGTGGACAAAACTTGCACTGTTGTGTCAGCAAAGCACGGGTGTCATGTCGGTGGTTAAGTTGAGTTACCAGCAACGCACATCAATGACGGTGTTGCTAAACCCCCAAAATAAACACATTCTATTTTTAAAATACATCATAACATCGAAAAAATGGCCAGCACTAGAGTCAAAATGCCTTTTCAAGAGTCATACACCACACTCCTCATAACTGCACATAGACTCTACTTATTGTCCACTTTGCTGTAAACATCCACAGTGATGTCACGGTATAAACTGTTTTGACCGTCACTGAGGATTTGGGATTCACACTTGTGCTGTGACATTGAAACCCCATTTTGCTCTCTGTGATAACATGAGGAGCCAAACGGTCCTATCAAAGGTGAAATTGGCAGCAGGGAATAAAAGTGCCCATCTTTTTGACCCCACACCCCCTCTATTTCCCACTTTGCACTCTCAGTTTCACTCAGAGCACAACTCCCATAAAATATTGGCTTCATCATCACCAAGGACGACAGGCCAATATGTTGGATGCCACTCTCCAGAGAAAAGCACTGGGGCTTCAACAACCCATAACAATAGTCTCCAAAAACACTAAAATCTGATGGGAATTCATTTTAGACGGGAGGGCACACTCTCTTCAAATCTCTATTACACTTTTACATTAAATCTCAGCCTGAGTGTCAGATAAGTTTGCAGTCATTTCTTGATGATGAGGTAGAGTGCACAAAAGTATACAACAGGGAAATTTCAGAAAAGTAAACTGACTGTGGCTGAACAATCTGTGTGCATGTTTTATCATTTATAGCAGGACTGTTATAATTAGCCCACAGCTTGAGATGGAGCAAGTTAAACCAAATAAAACGTGACTTTTATGCCGTCGAGTGTGTTTTGATTTGCTTTCTTGTAACTGTAATACCTTTGTCTCTTCCAATTTTATAACTTCCAATTCTATCACTTCAAGCTTCATTTGCTATTCTTTTAGAAACTTCACAACGAAACTCATCAAGGGTACCTAAAGCGTAAAACCCTCGTTTGAATATTACTTGCCAAAAATGTGCATTGTAACAGACAAGGTATTGTATTTTGCAAAAACTAATAAAAAAAACAAATTTTCAAAATAAAATGAAAACAAAAAGTCTTTTAAAAAAACAAAAAACAAAACGAAAATTAATTTAAACTACGTCTTGCCGAATAAAAAAAAAAAAAAAAAAAAAAAAAAAAAAGAGCAACTACTTTGCCGGAGCACTGCCCAGCTCCACCATCTTCACAAAAAGAGACTGTGGAGTTACCCATGCAGCTATTCTCTGGTGAAAGCCTTATCCCCATGCCATTTACACTGACAGAAAAGTAACAACAGCATGTTAGTTTTAAATTTAATTGCAACTGTCAGCAGCCTTTCAGTCCTGAAAGAGCAGTCATGTGACATAACTACAAACCAGACTCCTTCCTCCCCATCCTTTGAAGGACTACCATATGGTTCTGGGACCGGTTTTGGGGGACAAAATGACAAATGACATATTTTCGCTGACCAGGAAAGATAAACTGTAGGTGTACAGAAAAGCATGTGTAGTTGGTAATGCTATCTCATATACAGGACCATGAGGAGAGGTCACAATGGGAGTACAGATCACAGTAAACATACTCCTCCCACAAGAAAGCCTGGGGTATGTCATCATTTTTAAGTAGCAAGGAATAAATTCACTGGTGGTCAGAGTGCCCATAGCTGCCACTGTGAATGCATAAACAGGCTTCTGCTTTCCTATCTGCACCACAACTGTGTTGTGTGCTGGTTGCCTTTAAAGATCAAGAACAGCAAAGTAAAAAGATGAATAAAAGGCAACAAAGGGCAAACATATTCCTTTTGCACAACCACATCATTAACTTGAACCTCAAGTTTTTCTACAGCATACCGCAACACGATTTCCAACACAAAGGAACTGGATCAAAGGTTTACTAGTTGTTTTGGGTTTCAGTCATTTTGGTATGGTTAATAACACAAAACAGCGGTTACTGTATTCGTTCTGATTCACCCATTTCATTGTTTGCTACTCTAAATATTCCAAACGAAAAACTCAAAGCCAGCAATGTAAAACTTCCCGTGATGTGCTCAAGAATTTTAACAATGAGCGTCCATCTGTGGGAATTCACTCATTAGCACATTTGCTTTCACAGAGACAGCAAGAATGTCACTCGATATGCTGCAGACTGTAATCCGGGGAGTGTGACCTTTGTCTGGACAAGAAGCATGAAATATTATCCTACAAGAAAGTAGCACAAAGTCCTGTGCAGGATTTAAAACTAGGCACCAGTGCCACAGTAGAAAGATCAGAAGAAACAAAGGATAAAAAGTTGAAGGAGGTGCAAAAAAAAAAAATGTCTACACCTGTTGCCTCCAATTAAACTGACCACAGGAAGTTTCAATACAACCAAATATAACTAAAACATCAACATTCAGGTGAGGAATCCAAACCCAAATATAAAATATTACCAGACTCCAGTTTGAGAAAACCTGAATCACTGAATGGCTCGATAGTAAATCAAGAAAATAAAAGGAACAATTATCGTAACTTCAGTGATTTGTGTGCATTATTGTAAATGCAGGCATCTCAAAAGATTAATGTGTGTTAAACAGACATCTTTAAAATATACATAATATATTATGTTAAAATGCTGGAGATGATATAATTGGTAATATACATAGTTTCGCATGCCGAATGTTGATATGATGTGCAGCCTACAATTACCTGAGCACACACCAATCAGCCCTCATTACATTTGTGACATCTTTTGTAGAGATTAGCGGTACTAAATGTTCCTTTCATGTTGTCTACCATTAAAAGGGCAGGACTCACACATCACCACACTGACATATTTGCACTTTTCAGAGGCGGAGCTTAGCTTGCTCGCTACCAGAGAAGACTTTTGCCTTTCACATCGCCACAGCTTCCTGATGCACTTTGAATTTCAGTGAGCTAGATGGCTTGATAAATTGTTAAATTGTTAACACTAAGCGTGAAGCTGGTGTGTTTGGTATGTTTATTCATATGATATGTCAACTTACATTATACTTACATGGTAAACATAGAAGGTGTGTTAATGGCAAATAAAGGTGTCTGGTACATTCACAAATGCTGCATTGTGCTAAGGCGACCACAATACACTTGGAGTGAATCGCCTCAGGGTTCCTGCCTCTTTCTTTCTCTACTTCTGCCTACTGAATATTTTTTTTATTGGAAATGTACTGAAATAGAAGGAGCAATTAAACGAGAGAGTGGAGTTTACATTAGCTGGGTACAAGGTTAGAAGGTAACATTGTATAATATTGTGGAATATAATTATTTTATCTTGTATTATATAGTAATGTTTTAATGACTAACAATTCCAGGGCTTCTATTATGTTACTACTGAAATAAATTAAAGTTGTTTTTTAGTTTATTGTTAGTATTATTCAATGAATTTTTTTGTGTGTTATTCCAAACACGATAAAGACGTGTTTACGATAAAGACATAACAACTATAACCTTGGAGTTTTCAGAGAAATTACTTAATATTTTCCTATCATTTGCATTTGAATCTGCGGTTGGACAAATGCAGTCAGCAACAAGTCACATTTAAATAAGTGCTCTTCCAAGGCATGTGTGCAACAGCCTCCTGATGTCAATTGTCATGTCGATATAGATAGAAGAAAACACAATTTTCATAGTCTCGCATAGAGTAGCAATTTTCATCCCTACTGAGAGGAAAGCTCTTTTCGCCAAGTAAAGACAGTGGTGTCACACAGCAATGCTGATAAAATGATAGTTATAATAGTGGAAAAGGACACATCAAATTACATGATATGTAATTTTCATGTAATGTTCAGCAGTATCCATATGAAATCTTATTGTGCTTGCTAACTTTTGATAACATCTGTTTCCTAACAGTCCAAGGCTTTCCTATTTAAAATGTTCTTTGTCACTATATTGAACCCCAAGACAAATTTGGTTTTCAATTGACAATTTATACTGCCACAAAATTTAAGTTCACAATGTACATATGCAACACCATAAAACTGTATCAAATATTTCAATTTTACACAGTTTTAGTTATCAGTGTGTATGTGGTATGTCTGCTAGTCTGTATGTGTTGTGTGTATGGGCGAGGGAGTCAGTTTGAATGTAAATCACACAACTTAATTGAAGACCTACTTAGCGGTTCTATAAAAGTTAGTTGGAAAGGAGATCTGAGGTAGGCAGGCCATGATATTCACTTTGTATTTTTCTTCTCTATTTGGCTGAGTACCTTTATGACCTAGAGCTTACTTACTGAAAGAAAAGGTCTACAGGGAAAAGCAACGGGAAGTGGAAATTAATCTTACATGGCAAGATGAAGACTTAGTTGTCAAATTACCACTGACATGATTTTTTTTTTCCTTTAAAACTTTTTTTTTTTTTTTTTTTTACAGAGACTCATAATGTCATTATAATGAGCCTTAAAAATAAATAAATAAAACATTAAGACTGAATTAAGAGAAAATGTGTGATCCTGGTTTGCAAGAAACGATTCATGTACAGCCTATTCTTGTGAATGTAACCAAATCTGAAGTAAAAGTAAAACTAGAAATGTATTTTTAGATGATACTGATGAAGGGCAAAATAGTTGTTTCTCATATTTTCCCCAAACCACTGAATGTTAAGTTTACTGACACATGCATGTTATGCAGCCAATGTACATACCTTAGTGTCCAGTGCTGGGTTTACTCTCACCAAATCCAGCCGTGATAGGCTCCAGCTAAATCCACAGTGACCCTAAAGAGAATGAAAGAAAAACATTCAATGAGTTCTTTTTTTAAGTTTAATTATTTTGAACAAACTCATTATCATGTTTTGATTCAATGCACTGAAACAGAAGCAGGAAATTTATTGACAGGAAATCCACACTAAGGATGTGCTTTGGTGGAAACTTCATCCTTAATTTGTTATGATGGGACACACACACCTTTATAAAGAGGAAATCATGGCTCAGATAAACAAAGAAGGGAAGAAAAGCTCAGCAAAACCAACTAAGTGTATCATTTGGTCTTTACAGCGTAACAGTATTGAAGTCGACGGTGACGACAACAGATTCACGGCTCATTACGTTGCGTAATAGTCTTGGCTTCACATATATTTTAAAAGCCCACTTGCTCCTATTACACTGATAAATCAGTCAGATTGTGCAGCAGTCAAAACCAAATAATACTTTCCCTCTATATTATCTTTTAAAACATCCTCAGTTGAAATGTTGAGTCTTTGTGGGAAAGGACATTTGAACTTCTGAATACAGAAAAAACCCAAAACGCAACGATTCTTCACCCTCACATCTTGAATAAATCTTATTACTGTATATTGCTCTAAAAATGTGGATGAGGGAAGATGCTGTGAAAAAGGTTACAGCTGACAGCTTTTCGGGCTGTTTTGTTATGCGACGAGCCATCTGTTGTAGGGTTCCTCGCAGGCTAAAAGCTACCAGTAAATATAAACATTGTGTTGTGCAGCTACCCAAAAAGTAATTAACTAGATTTCTGCTTTCAAAGTGACAACGCTGTTGACCAAATTGTATTTTGCTTTGCATTTTAAATCATTTTGTGTACAGAAGACAATCTTATCAAAGCAATCCTCATTGACCTGCAAAATTGATTGGTGTTTCTGTAATATCGTCACAGCCCGGCGGATATCTTTTATGGTAGTCTGGAGCGAGACAGCGTAAAGAGCAGTTTATCCAAATACAATGTATATTATTCATTCTATATAGATCTATATTATATTTAATTAAGGTGATTCATATTCACATTTTAATCAAATAATCACATTATTAAATTATTGTAATAGAATGACAAGTGATCAAGTATTTAATTTCCAACAATGGATATTATATTCAATGGTGAGAGTGAGTGTGCTCTGCCTGGATGTAGACAGGAACATATTTGGGGGTAGTGGGCCACTAGAGATTTATAAAAACTGTAAATGCTTCCAAGTTGGACATTTTAAATATCATTTGATCTGGATTAGTGGTTGCGCAAAACCACTGGAGGTCATCACACTGGTGTTTGGGTAAGTCAGAGAAAGGGGAATGAAAGAAAACAGCGACTCTGGAAATGAAATTTGCATTGGGAAAATAGTCTCTGGTGAGGACTAGAAAGAGCACAGTGTTAAAAACACTTTGTAATAAAACAAATCCTACATGGGAGAAAACCTTGAGTCACAGGAAAAAGGGCCATGGAGTACACATACTTGTTCATCAGAGAGTGACAGCGTTCACATTTGATGATGACATATCAATCCTCGTGCGATCCATCCCAATATTGGTAATTTGCTGCACTTATAACTGCATCTCTGATCATAACCTATTTGTGACACTTGCACAAATGTTTCAAACAAATTGCATGTGAGAGCATAAATGTCATCTAATGCACTCTCTGAATGTCAAAAATGCAAATTAAGTACGACATTTGCTCAAAAATACAAAATCAAAACACGTTCATATTAAGTTCGTAATATAACAACTAAACACTATGAAAACTTGCCTTAAATGAAAGCTTGCTAAGGACTATGACAAACTGCGGCAACATGAGATAAGGACACACAATGAACCAACCAGACTGGAAGAAAGCACTGAACTAAATACAAACAAACTGAGGAGACAATGAAGAACACCTGGGCAAGACGCCTGGGCTTGGAGCGACCCGATTGGTTAACACAAGGGACGTGGTTAACAAGCACAGGTACACCCACCACCTTTGTATTGATATACGCACCTACATATATGTCATTTTAATAGTCGTATGTGAATGAGGCTCAAAGGACAAATAAAATAAATAGTATTCTGTAGTCTGGGATTAATTTACACTGCATTAACGAGAAGTGTACATAGACATTAGCAAATGTAACCAAATACTAAAATGCATGTTGTCCTAGTTACTTCCAACACATTATATTCGGTGACTATTGTTAGTTCTTTCTTAAATAAAACACATCAATAAATAAATATATCCATCCATCCATCCATTTTCTGAACCGCTTAGTCCCCACGGGGGTCGCGGGCGTGCTGGAGCCTATCCCAGCCGGCATCGGGCAGTAGGCGGGGGACACCCTGAACCGGTTGCCAGCCAATCGCAGGGCACACAGAGACAAACAACCATTCGCACTCGCACTCACACCTAGGGACAATTTGGAGTGATCAATCGGCCTACCAAGCATGTTTTTGGAATGTGGGAGGAAACCGGAGTGCCCGGAGAAAACCCACGCGGGCTCGGGGAGAACATGCAAACTCCGCACAGGGAGGGCCGGAGGTGGAATCGAACCCGCACCCTCCTAACTGTGAGGCGGACGTGCTACCCAGTGCGCCACCGAGCCGCCTAAATAAATATATGAATAAGATAAAATCCTTACCAACATTTTTAAAAAGTAAAATGGTGGGAGAAAAAAGAAGTAACCGTTGTCTCACAATGGTAAAATACAATATTCGTAGTTAGTGCATTTTTGCAATGATCAAAAACAAAGAAGCTCCATAAGCTTCACTTTAACTTTGAGTTTAAATCTCTGAGAATCAACAGCAATTTTAATGATATGTAATTAAGGCCTAAACAAATTTGCCCCAACGGATACGATTAATGTGGAACTTATTACAGGCTATGGCACCCAAGGGGGTAATACATTCATACTAATCTCATGGTTGTCAGCCTTGGGGCTTCACAGCTATTGAAATGCCTTCGCATTAAGGGCAAGAGTAGACAGGAGGTAGAGAGTCCTGGGAGTTAAAATTAGAGCTGTGATAAATGACCTGTACACTGGCTTATGCTGTCAAAAAAAGAAGACAAGTAGGAACAACACTAGATGCATTTTCTAAATCCTAGCTTGCGTCTGTTGGGAATTCTCCACTATGACTGACAGAGGAGGAGGATAAGTGTGTTTTCATGATGTTATTCTTTCACCACATTGTTTTGCATTAAACCAAATAGCTTCACAGGCAATCGTAAATAATAATAACAATGCTTACAGCGCTATATGGTGGGCATTCTTCTTCTTTGATATTGGTCTTGTACGGAATCTGATGAAGTGGGAGTTCCGGGCAGGGCCATACAGAAACCTGATCATCAACCAATCAAGTTCATGAGCGTCACGTTCCATATAATGATTATGTATCACCGGTGCATGACGAATCACCACTTTTGGCCTTGCGGTTGCATTAATTGCTTGCACGCAAGCATCTCCATTACTTGGATTGGGCGGAGTTAAAAGCATGCAAATAAAAAGTGGCTCTCAAATCTTTCAGGCTGCAGACAAACTGGAGACAGTGGCATTGACAAAAAACTTAATGTCAGAAGAGGGTCGGTGAGTGATGGAGCCTTACCGGAGCGCTCCGAGTATGTTTAGCACGGAAACACTCCTCATTCACGGAGCTAAAAGCCTTCACAAACATATTGCACCAAATTGCTTTGTTGGGAGTCGGACAAAAAGAAAAATGACCTCATTCGGAAATGCAGATGTTTATACACTAACTTTGTAGGTACTTAGTAGTGAGTATCAAAAACTGTAATACTACATACCACCAGTACCCTGCCATAACACATTCCATCAGTATTCTTATATTTAGTTTAAAATTAAGTAGTGGAGATCTAAATTTATGATTTACACAGAGGAAATAACACAAGCGATGATCTTTCTTTCAAAAGAAGCGATGTACAATATACCGTATTGGTTTTCTTGCCAGCGACTTGTTTCTTGTATGGTTACACGGCCAGTTAGAGTCCTTTCTCCCTTCCAAGCATGACGACTTCTCCAGATGTTAGAAGATGAGAACAAGATGTTGAAATGGTATTGTGTGCATTAATATACTGATGCGATGACCTAACTTCATCACACCGGCCACCCGAAAAATAAGGTAAAAGCACCTTGGATTATTTCTTGTGTTCGGCATGTTTAATTAGATACAAATTTTTGATGGTGGTTGCCAATGAGTTTTTTCTCTACTGTTATTTTACCATCGATAATGTTTTTAGTAATCACTTTTTTCACAGTTTACATATAAGCAACATAGATTAACCGAAATCCATCCGCGTCTTGTTATGGTACAAATGTGTAAGTGAGCTGCAATATACAGCACAAGAGCTGACAAAAGAAGTTCTTTATGTATAAGGTAAACTCAAGAGTAACAACCACTTCACAGAATGTGTGTGTTTGGATAATGTTTACGTATGTGCAATCTTCCCACCACCCCCACTCATAAAGACAGCTTCAGCAACGTAAGGACCATGGTAATTACACAGCTTACAGCATTGAACGTAACCCTGCCAATTAACCTTGCCGAGATCTCTGTAAATGTTTCCTCCTGCTCGATGAGCATTTAAACAATCCACCACCCAATACACATCCTGTTTTTGTTCGATATTATTGTAAGAAATACACCCACTCCAGCAAGCATTATTAACAAATTGGCCTACAGTTCCATGAGGGTTGCAGAGTGGATGCACATGGGTCAGCCGACCTCCTAAAGATAATGGCTTAAATTGCTTTCAGATTGCAACACTAGCATTGCATTTAGGTTAGATGAGATGAATGTTTTGTGAGCAACGAGCCTGTCCGTATGATATCATCGTACTGATGGAATTGCGAATATTTAACTGCCAAATCCTGATGATGTAAACAACCGGTATTCATTACCATTTTGTATGTATAAATGTCAAATTACAGCTCAACAAGAGGAAATCCGCCACATGAAAAAAATGAAAACGCATGCACTGTATAAATGAAAATATCCAGTCAAAGCTTTGTGTAAAGTGAAGCATCAGTGAGCATGTAATCCTCAAAGAATTTCCAGTGGTGGTGGAGGCAGACAAGGATGATGTTGCACAGCTCCAGAAATGAATGGCCTTATTATGAAAGATACAGCTGAATGATAGCTTTGAATTTAGAGTATTACCCTCCAAGCAAATCCATTTTGGAAAAGAGATTTCTTTATTCATTTTAGTGGTGAGAAAGGATAAAAACGAAATAAATAATGAACAGTATTGTTTTTCCAAATACACAAAGTGATTTGACATTTAGATACTGTGAGGCCTTTTTCCAGTGAAAAGTAAACCAAGTAATAATATCAAGAAAAGTTAAGTTGCATCCTTCTGTGGTTTAAGCACAATGCTCCAACAGCTTTATCTTCGGAAGAAAAGACATGCTGGCATTTCCATCGCTAATGTGTTTTCCACCGCCTTTGAGACTGAAACGGCATTTGTTTCAAATTATGCCCACAAAAGCTGCTGCTGCTCCATTGTGTTGAAGATGGTTTATTTGCCAAAGCACTTTGCATATTCCCATGAAGCCCGAAGAACCCTGCAGCCGACACAAGCCCAATCAGAAAGCACCTAATAACAGTCACAATAATCAGAAGGATGTGTTGCAATCACTGCTACGCAGCAAGAGTCCCGCTCACAGGAAACAGCGTGAGCGCCAGCTATCAAACAGCAAGAGGCCCGTGATACTGTCAAAATCAATGCTTTCAGACTTGCTTATTAATAAACATGACCAATTAAGTTAGCAAACTATTTACCAACACTCTGTGTCAAGATGCTTTTTAACAGCACCCGTGTGTTATGGTTGTATAATGACATTGAAACATAATATAAAAGGTTTCCACCTTTTATACAGCCATTTGACAATTACAATATTCTTTCACACTTACTAGCTACAGTCACATCATTTCATACAGTTTGACTATGAAAGATGAGAAACCCAAAACAACAAAATATCGTTGAGGGAACCTTTATAAACTCCATCATTACCAATATAGTATATCTAAATTGCCATGATCTGTGTTTTGGTGCTTGCATTTTTTTTTTTTTTTTCTATGTTCTTGTCTTCTCTTACTCATTAGGTTTTATTTCCATCAGTTTTTGTCAGCCCAGTCTTTTGTGTCTACCAACCAGCTCCCTCCTGCCACCTGAGTCTTTCTTTCAGTCTTTATTTGTTCATTGTTCCTGTTGCTATTGAAGTTATTATTATTATTATTATTATTATTATTATCATTATTATTATTATTATTATTATGAGCTTCATTGTGCTTTGACTCCCTGCTCCCTTGCACTCGGTCCTCCAACTTTTGACACAAATATCACCACAAAATCCTTCAGTTGTTGATACAAAATAGTTTAAAAATCTTAATATGAAATTAGGGAGTGTTTGTGTGGACACCGCTGGGTGGAGTATCACAAGGCTCGAGATGACCGGGTACACGGTCCCATTTTGTGCGTCATATAGAGACACTGGAAGGCAAAATTGTGAGCAGTTGTGTAACACAGCATGCTTTTGTCACATGCATAAAAAGTCGGAAGAGGAAGCGAAGCTATTCGGTTGACAGTCCAGGAAGATGGCAAAAATGTTGGCACATTTAAGGTTGAACTGCAAGATGAGCACTCTGGCGTGTAATCGTGCGTTCTTTTGTGTGAACTGGTCCTGTGTGTAAAATCAGTGCTGGCCTGTAATGTAAGCATTGTCTCTTCGAACTGGTGAAGTCAACCACCTTAATTGGTTCTGTCAATTGTTATGACCATTTCATATTGTTCATGTCTTTATTAATCTACAAGCACAGAAATCAATGCAGTAAAAAGTCATAAATTCCAGTCCATTTCACAAAAGGCAATATTTGGAATGCAAGGTGAAATCTGAATAGAGCATTGAAGAGATCGTAAAGAGATGAAACAAAGCCATTGTCAGTGACAACAGACTACTATGTTGAGTGCCTCTATCATTCGGTGCATGCAGGTGCTGAGGTGACTACAATTATGTGTATGTCATTGCTAGCACATTGATGTGTATGCATTACGAAAGTTGTTTTGTATTGCCCTGATGTGCAACATTTATGTCAGACAGAATATGCCATTCTCATATTACATATAAGATCATTTTATCATATTTGGTTGAGATGGAAATGTGGGTGTTTTGTTTTTTTGTTTTGTTTCCTGCCCAAGGCTCAAACACAGCTTCAAATGTTCAAACCTACACAGTTTCTATCCTTAAATCTAAGAAACTCTTAAAGCTTTACAATAATGTATAGAAATGGATTTGAGAAGATTGTTTCAAGTGTTTTTGATGCCAAACCACTTTTTATTATTTAAATAATTGTTGGGTGCATCATCTGCTTGATAAAAAAAGCTTTTCCTTGAATAGCGTATTTTTGTTATTTTTCTCTTTGAAAAGAAAAACTCATTACCTTTACGCTGAAGACACCAGAATGTTTCAGTTCAGTTTGCTGTACACCCTTATTCTACAACAAGGCTGAGATCTGTATGGCATCATAGCAGCAGGACAGAGAGCGAGTCACTAGGGACTTAAAAAAAAAAAAAAAAAAGAAAAAAGAAAATAACAAGCACAAACTTCTTCAAATCCTCTTTCGGTCATAAACCGCAGCCTTTCTAACCACAGTGTTGATTTTTTTTTTTCCTGAAAAATGTGTGGTGTCTCAAAGTAGCTTACAAAGCTAGAAGTCCTTTAAAATATAAACAAATAGAAGGCTTTATTGTTGAGAAACCAAGCCATGAGATCTTAGTTGGAAAGAAAGAAACCACACAATTAATAAAAGATCCAAAATACACATTGGCATGCTTGTATGCAATCTTGAATCCTGATCCGTCTGGCATTTGTCTAAACACTATTTGAAGTGATCAGTTAAAAGGTGTTTTGCAATCATTTTGTCCAAATAGTGTCAAGCGCAACCATGATAGATTGACCACATCCGCACCCTTGAACATTGTGGACTATTAATCATTTCACTACAGTTTCACCTGCAGGATAAATGACTGAGTTCAAAGGTGAGTAGGAGGGTTATGGAACACTGAAGAAATCTAAGTTCAGTGAAAACAAATGCAATGTGATCTTGATTTTATTTTGTGCAACCACTTGATGATGTAAAATTGAGCAAATTCAACAATGTTTTTCAGTGAACTTGTTCAGGAGAAATGTGAGCTCTCTGGGAGAAGAAGTGCTAGCCGCATCAAAATTGATTTAGCCTTCCCTTTCTCTTTTATAGGTTTTATTTTTCAAATGTGTTCAGGAATTGTTGTCACTCGTGTGAGCTCAATGTTTCAACGTGGCGCCAACAGCATTCAAACTTGTGAAGAGGAGGAAACGCATCACTAAGGAGCAACAACTTTACTCAGCCTGGAGGGTCCCTCAGGCCATGTTTTAAGGAGGCTAGAGGGTGAATAAAGCTGTGTATATTCCATTTGTATCTTCGTGCGACTTCCACTGGTCCGAGATGACTGACTTGATGCTAATAAGCTTGCTCTGTCATGCTTAGACTGTCAGACCTGGTGCTACTGCATGTTAAGATAAAGAGGCAAATCCCAAAGGTCCTGGATCCCGCTTGAGATTTAGCATATGAATGAATATAAGAAATGCAAATACATCTCCACAAAACTTCTCTGCTCGTCTCATTCTCCCCTCAAGAAAGTTCTCACTAAACAAATTCATCTAGCCGTGCTCACGCTTCTGCCTGGTGATAGATAGCCTTAGTTCATGGCTGGCTGCCGTTACATTTTGTGCTTGCTGATTGGCAGTGTCCAGTGGGCCGGTTCCTCCAAGAATCCCCTTGTACGGTCTACAGGTCCTAGGCTATTGATTTCCTGCTTGAACTAGCTGCATGACCTGCCAATCAATGCTCCGAACAGTGGGATGTCACTGGGAGCAAGTTGACGACATGCGATGCTTGGCAGACGTGAAAGTGATGGCATCAAACTAACTAAACCCTCTCTGAGTCAGTCCAAGACAGCCCGCAGAGGGAGGGAGACAAAACTAAATTTTTAATCTTTGGGTTTAGCAAGAGAAAGTTAATCTTAAATTAAGAAGCAATGAGGTGCTTGTTCATTGAAAATCCAATCAGTTTGAAGCGAATCGCCTTACTCCAGGCGAGGAATCAGTCATGGCTATTTTCTTTTTCTGTAAAGTGCAAGCAAGTGTGACTTAGTCCACTCATTCCATCCAAGTTACAAGCGATTAGCTGTTCAGGATGAGTCATTTTCACTGGGAAGCACTGAGTGGAAACTATTGAGAAACATCACACCTTCTGAGTTTTGCTGCTGCAGATTCACAGAGGGAGGGGAAGCCCAGAATAAATAAATACTCTTTCTAATTTGCTGATTTTGTGGCCACCGAGAGTGCTTTTTTGTTCATGAAGCAAGGAAATGCCTGTGGCCATGTTTAAAACATTTAATTATCACATCAATTGCATTCTTCTCGACTCCCTTAAGTACAAATTAAGTTTGAGAAACCACCACAAAGGCTGAAAGAAATGCTTTGAAAAGAAAAATAACGCATTTGACTAAAGGCGGATACGTTAAAGAAATTTCAAGTTTCAGTTTGGCAAAGCAGAACAAGGCTTGCGTGAAATGACACAGAATATAGGTACAATGATAGCTCAACAGATATAAATTAATTGGCATCTTATTTCTTTTACAGAAGCCTGTATATTTATTTCTATTTTTTAATATGTACGGTATATTAAATTAATAATACTTCAAGCATTGGCCCGCTAAAAAAAATCTAGATTAATATAGTATATACACAGTATGCATAATACTCAAATGTGTGTTTAATTTTTGAACTGCATCATTTATGTAATCCACAATTCCAAAGATTTCAACTAAATTTCAAGTGCAACTGTTGTTCTTGCTAATTGCCATTTGACATAATTAAAACGAGTTAAGCAAGAAAACATAATACATTTTTCATCAGTTTGTTGTTGTAATCATCACTACTCTCTGTTAATCTGTGCCTCAATAATCCTTCTGGACCAGTCTGCATGAAATATATATCATCATAAATACTTAAATGTTGTGCAGATGTGGGCTTCATTGTCCACACTTCTAAAAACGCCATCATTTATATCAAACAAACATGTCTATTTAAACTAATGGAAAAAGAAAAAAAGGAAAAAATATCCAGATAATGACTCTTTTTAACAATATCGGAAAGACACACATCTAACTTATGGTGCTTCATCATCAACAAGCAACTCTTTCTTTCATAACTTTGTAAGGATGGCCGTCAAAGACATTCAGCTCCGCTCCTATTGTGTTATTGTCAAGGGTACTGGCGTCAGCGAAAATAATGCGTGCTGGCGGTACAGCATCAAGTTGTCTGCAAAGGAAACACTTTACCCGCAGCTTCTCTGACACTTATGAGAAAGCACCATTAGTGCATTATGCATAGTTGTACAAGTACCATATCAAGCGTCAGTGAAAGACGAGTGGCAGAGCAACTCTCCCGTCGACCGTACCACATTTGTTATTGCCAACCATCAGCATTTCTCCGTGGAAATGCAGTTGAAACAAAGAGCCATTTTCTAATTTGCTACCATGAAATCACTCTACCAAACCTCCAGTAATGATTTTGTCTTGGGGGCGGAATTTCGACCCAGGTAAAATACACACACAATAATAGAAGATGATCAAAAAGGGCTTTGTCTGTGTTTTAAATTGATCTGAATTGATTCACCAGAGAACTATAAATAGTGTAAATTTATTTTTTCATGTGAGATCTTGATCATGTAAATTTTCAAATCTTTTTTATACTTACACTCCACATTTCAAAGCAATAATTTATTAAAACACTTTCTGAAAGAAAACCATATTATACAGTCAAACAATACTTTTACCTAAAAAAAAAAAAAGGCTATTTTAAGATTAATTCCCCTGTAGGCTCTGCCGATAAAATTGCCAAATGCTGATGTAATGTGAAATACCGAACATATGCCTCAAATATATACATTGTAATTATAGATCATATCTATATGGGGCAACAGAGACAAAAGAATTCATGACCAACACGCTTACCACCTTTTTCAGGCTTCGAAATGGATAAAGATGAGCCTGGTTGCCACCAAATGCTTTTCACGTGCACTTATCTTTTTATATTTTTTTCAAATTTCCAAAACTTCCATTTTTTTTTTATCCTACAGTGGGGAACGCTATAATGTGTTTTTATTTATATGTGTCTTACCCTAAGGTTTTATTGTGCCTGTGCATGCAACTCGCTACAGAATTACTCTCAGAAGCCTAATTGGAAAGTTGGGACTTGGTAAATGTAATTTTCCTGCAACGTTTTGGATGAATTTTTACACTTAGCCAATAGTGTGTCTATATTTAATAGTACTAAATTCTCATGGGACCGCCTTTACAGCCCATATATGTGCACAGAAACATGCAGGCGTTAGAAGAAGGAAAGAGTACCTTAGGGTATCAAGGTCATCTTGGGAAAAATAACATGATCTCCCTGGAATGTCCTCCCCGCCTCTTTGCACATCTCACAGTCTTTTTGATCCCGTTCTTTCTGCTGGCTTTGATCAGCTAGTTTTTATTCGTCATTGGCCATGATATGAGCTTGACAGGCAGCCGCGTGATTAGACAAGGATGGAGCGGCATAGCTGAACATGGAGCTGGAGGGCTGCAGGGCACCCTTCCCCATCATGACGGGCTTCGGTGTAATTAGACATTAGCACCCAGCAGGAAGCCACTAACATGGGCCCAACCTCCATTAGAATGATTATCACAGATAATTCACTTTAATAAATACATAACAGACCACTGGACTAACGCAAGTACAGATAACAGCGGATGTTTTTGTAATTGCCGCTTAATTGGTGCATGCAGGGCAGCAGATATCATACCGGATTTAGCAACACAGAAAAATATTTCATTAAAAATAATGATTTAAAAATGTATTAAACCAGTATTTGGGGACTGCTTGCTTATTTTTTTTTAGATATTCAATTAAATGCGTGTGTTGGAAGGAAGATATTGAAAGTAATACAATTAAAGTAATTATTTTTGTTGCACAACTAAACACTGGAATACTAATTTTACAATTTTAGTAATGTGAATGAATTGTAAAAATGTTTTCTTGCAACAGCTACTTTTTAGACCAATATAATGCTCTTCCCTGGGATTTCAGAATAATCCAGATTAATTCTATTGAACCTATGATTTATTTTGCCTTTTCATACTTCTGCTCTAGGAGTTGAATAGTTAGAATTAAGATTTGGCCAAAAAGCATCTTAATCAACAAAGCTTTTTTTTTTTTTTTTCTGCAAGTGACTGTGTATTTTCATCTACATTGAACATTTATGAACATATATGAACATTTCACAATAATGTGGCACTGTATTGTTCTTGTGAACATGTAAACATACAGCATCAAGTAATGATCCTTTCCAATGATCATTTTTTAAACACTGTCAGCATTGCATTATTTTTAATTTTGCAGTTCTTTTGATGAAATCAACTCAAAAGTAATGTGCAACCAATTTCAGTAACTAATATCATTATTAATTTTGTTAAAATTAAATGTATAAAAATTGTCACGCACTAAAAGCATGATGAATTATCATGTAAGTAGCCTAAAGTCAATTGTTTAGCCTGATAAAACAGCAAATATTTCACATATCCTCAATTATATATGTGGTAAAAGGTAACCTGTCCCCCTAAAAGTCAATTTCTGAGATTATGTTCTTTAATATGAGCCAGCTAAAGCGTGGCTTGAAGATACACGCATTGACGAGGCGGGCCAGTAGGGAGCAATGGAGATAAGCGCAGCATGCCACACTTAACTCTGACTGCTCTTCAGCTACCATTGCACAGGGACTACAAAGTCAACTCTTGCTCATCTATTTGAATACAATATTTATTTAGAAGTTAGCCGAGTAGGGGGAAAAAAAAAAAACATCTCTGCATTCCCTCTAGAGCGAGATCAATCATCACCTAATTTTACCGGACTGCTCATGTAAGACGCAGCCGGGAGTCCAAGTTCCCTAGACAGGCTTTTGTACGGCAGACTGCTGCTTGGTTACGCTGCATTAGGGTTTGCAGCCATGATTAAACTGTTTGTCTATCAGTACACACACAGACACAAACACACACACGAACTCGAAGCACACGAAAAGACATGCGCTCCGAGTTGCATCTGCAGGACATCTAACATCTAAAGAAAAAGTAGAATGTAAAGGCATTTTGTTCAGGTTTGGTTTTACTATGTTTACCGAGTGTTTTTGTATAATAACATCATAAAATGCCCTATATGCAGATATTTGAATTAGATATGTTTTCTTTTTTTTTTTTTGGAGCCATGACAATGGTATCTATCTAGTTTACATCTAAATAATTTTACCCATCACTTACTATTAATTATCCTGAAATCTTCAACTGTCACCTAGATCAAATATCACATGTTTAGTAATTCTACTGTACATCATTTACCACATGGTTAATATTTCAATACATCTTCTTAGAAACCTTACCACTTAGAAATGATGAGTAGAGTGTAAACATCCTTTCTAACGTCCTCTGATGGCCAACCTTGACTTGGAGATGCGCTCAAAACATGTTTAGTCTCTCAGTCAAAGAAGATCACCTCCATATGTCAACCTGCGGTAAAAATCAATAGATGTACAGGAAATTCTGTCAAGTAGGAAAGCAAAGGAGTGATGAAGACGACGCACCCCAATCCTGTCAGCTGTTGTGACATCTGCTCTTTAATGTCAACATGATCTATTTTCTTCATGCATTGAAATTAACATCTAGCAGTGTCCAGATGAAGGTGATGAAACCACTCACCTTTAGAATGTATTTAATGGTGGCTCATTGCAAGAGAGCATTATGTCCTTCCAGTTTATATGTCCATTAGATAATAAATTAAATGATTTAGATACTGTGGAGGCCTATAACAAAATTGTAAACATTTCCATCTTGACAGAGGTAATAACATTTCCAATTTATATTATTACAGTGATGCATTAGCCATAATGCATTGGTTGTGTAAACAAAATTATTTTTAATCATAGTGTCTCTAACGGAGTAATGAAGGGTTGATTGTTTCAATCACGAAACAAATTGATGGATGTACATTAGGTTCTGCGCCTTGAAAATAATTTCACAATCATATTTGATTCAAATGTAAACTGGCAGTCCAGAAGACAAATAAGGAGAGTCATCTATGTGTGTGTGTGTTTTTATCTTTTGAGTAAAAATGCCTCTTGTGAGCAGAAAAATGAAGAACAGTGCTATGAGCTCTCAAAGGACAGTTTTTGCGTAGATGTTTCATCCATTAACATGGTGGAGTGGTCGAAGGTGACAGATAAAACATTCGCTCATATGAATGTGCCCAAGTCCATCGTTAAAAATAAATAAATAAGTAAAATAAAAAAACTGCTACGCGCACTGACCACAAGATGAAAACAAGTGAAAATTTAACATTTCAAAGCCTTTGTCAGTTGTCTCTCTATGACTAAGAAGAAACATTCCCCAAACCCAAATGCACATCCGTTCTTCATTTGCAAAAATCACACGTTGGCTCTCGTCAGTAAGCTGCGTTGTTTTTGGAATGCTGTCTCTCTCTTATTTAAGCATGTGTGCATGGCGGTGTGACAAGACAAGAGGTTGGCACCGGAGAGGGCGAGTGACAGCACTTTAATGAAAATATCAGGGCCTCTTTCTTCCTTGTAGCTCTCCATATAAACCTGTCACTCAGAGAGTTAGCTCCTCTCTTTAAATGCCGTCCTTATGGCTGCTGCTATCCCTCTTTTAGCCTTTATTTGCTGCACTTCTTAACCCTGAAAAGCAGGTCTGAGTGTTATTAACACATTCGACTCAATGTGTGCCGTTAGTATGGTTCAAATTATGACAGAATGTTAAATGAAATGAAAGAAAGGCATATCATGGTGTACTAGGACATCATAGTGACACAATGATAAATAATGAAATAGAAAGCCAGTAAAAGTGAGGCAATGGACTGCTACGGTTCTCATTCAGATTTTTCTTTTTTTCTAGGTTGGGCAGCTGAAATGAGCAAATTTCCCTTTTGTGGGATCAATAAAGTTCTATTTTATCAAGTGGCGGGTGGACTCTGGCTTTCACTGGTGACTTAAGTTACGTAATCCAACTCTTAAAAATACCATTAAATGAACAAAAACACTACATTAGGAAACAAAAATGTAAATAGAGTAAAAACAAACATTTCTCTGGGACCTGTCTTTTGTGCATATTTTGTGGGATACCAACAATTTGTTGATTGGTCGACAGAGAATCGTCTGTCCCATCAAGGTATTGTTTTGTACCACATGCAATGGAAAAATACAAAATACTGAAAGTCCTATATTTTCACCAAGGATGTAAATTGAAAACTATCCTCTCATTTCCAGGTATAGTATTGCTAGAGAGAAAAATAAATTCACCTGATATGCATTGAATGTTCTGCTAGTCATGCTTCTCCAAACAGTGGTTAGAAGATAACAGGCTGCTCTGCCATAGTTGTACAACGACCAGTGTTTACATGAAAGTTGACTTGAAAACCTTTTTTGTATCCAGTGAGTGTGGACGCAGTGAGAGACTGATGGATATCGAGAGGATGAGTGAGGAAACCAGAAGGGGGGGGGAAGAACTGAATCTTGGCTCATGTGTTCACTGCTAATGGAATGCAATAAGTGTGTATATGTGTGTGCACATGTCCTTCTCAAAGCGACAGGGACTTGGTCCAGGACTGATGAGATGCTTGAGGGATAATGCCAGCCGCCGAGTTGATATGTAATTTGGGAGAAGACTTTATGCAATTTTTTACTCATTATTCTTAATCACGTACTTCGGCGTTTTCTTCTCACTCCCCTCCCTCTCATCATAGCTTCCATTCTCTCATATCCTCAGACTGCAGGGCTGACAGAGACAAATACGAGAACCTCGACGTATGTCTACACCGGAGCGACAAATTATTGCTGGGTATTTTTCCCCTCTTCGTTTTAAAACAAAACCATTGTGATTCACCCAAGCGAGTTAAATCAAGGGATTCATACTAAAAAGCCCCATGTGACTTTATGGATAAGATATTGTTAGCTCATATCTGTTGCTTGCTATCTCTCCATGCCATTTTTAAGTTCTTTGAATGACATTAATAAGACGAATAGAAATGTGTAGGATAATACTGTGCTGCTGAAATGCAACAACGTGTCTGCCTTGTAAAGTTGAGGCATTGTCATTCAATCCCACACACAAGTGACACAAAATGCCTGCAAGCTTTAGTATTATTGCAAAAAAAGTTCTTTGTAAGTTTTTGTGACAAAAGAAACATTGATAAAAAATGTTGGACATCTTGCTGATAAGTTTCAATAAAAACACATTTTTGTAGCTGTATTCAAATATAGTAGTTTAAGAAAATTAGCTCTGTGTTTGCAGGGTCAAATCTTTTCATCAGATAGAGAGGCAGACAAACAGACCTTCTGCTCAGTTGATCGAGAAACTAATTTGTAGTTAAGAATTACAAGTGAAAGAACGCTGTTTTTCATGCTGTTATTCACAAAAGGCTTTACTGAGTGGGGCAGTCAGGACTAAAGGACAACTACAGGCCCCATCAAGGGAATAACTCATAAATATGTCACCTCCTCTTCCGACAAGACAGGGCACTGTACAATCTCTTTGCTGCAACTGCCTCTTTTTTTCTTGTGCAGACCTTAGACCGCAGCTTTAGTGTGTTGGCCATGCATCATTAGGCCTTGAAATGGCGGGTGCAAGAGTGCACGGGCACTGACTGGTTTACTTCTGACAGTTAGCCATGTTTTACATTAGTCACATCATTTCAGATCAGCCCTCAAGACAGTGTAAGAAGTGATGAAAACGAAGCAAATTATTCAAAAATTATTTATGGTATCTATTTTTTTGTGGTGGGAGAATAAATTGTTTTGCATTGCTATGACAGATATCAAATATAGAACCTGCAAGATAAAATGTCATCTGACATTGCCTTGAATCTAAACACAGTTTCATTATAACTGATTGTATGTGTTTAAAATTTGGATATACATTTATTTCCTTGTCTAAGACTATGGTAAATGGTTCTGGGAGGTTTGTTGCTGTAGTATCTTCTCACAACCCCCAGCAAGATAATTAGTGCAGAAAATAGATGGATATTATTTTGTGATGACAAGTGCATTTCTAATGTGTTTAATGTGTGGTGGTATCACCTCTTCTTCACCTTTTACCATCAGCGCAAAGCTGTCATCACAGAAACTTTAGAGCTGTTGACACCGTGACAATTTGTTGGTTGTTGTTGGTACTGTAAATTCCATCTGGGTAACTTTTTTTTTTTTTGTAACTCAAATTTTGTATCTGACTTTATCCCTTGAATGAGTATTTTCAGTATCTATGTACAAAAATTTACACCCTTGACTGAGTTTGTGTTTTGTATTTATTTATATGCATTTGTTGAGTTGTACAAAAGGACAATTATAGGATGATTTTAAATTTTGACAGTTGTCATGGCCAAAATCCAATAATATTCTAAAACCATCCACAACATGGGAAAGAAGGAAATCACAGTTGAAAGTTGTCACAGGTGATATAGCATAATTATTTGTGTCATTGATCATAATTCATTTGCAGCTAAATGAAGTAAAATAAAAAAAAACACCCTTCTCACACCACATAAAATAGCCATGACCTCAAATGCAATTTAAAAAATGACACTAAGTTTTAATATTGAAACTTTGTTTGTAGGCACCTGAGCGTAGCTGACAAAAAAAAAAAAAAGCGTAGTTTATACGGTGAGCTTTCTGTGAGATTTTATATTGTGAGATGAGCTTTTCATTGACTGTGTCATATTTGAATAGCATTGACTGCACTTGTCCCTACAATTAATCAAAGGCTTCATAAATTTGTGCATTAATTACTACTAAGCGAGAGGCTAATGAAATGGTCCATCTCTCTCCTCATAAAATCATAAATAGCGGCACAGAAGATGCCATCCTTCAGGCCCAGGCATGCTAGTGTCAAAGCACTATCAATCATCAGACTTCATGTTATTTAGTCCCCAATTTGTTTTTTGTCCTTCAGTTGCGTAATGTTTACCACCAGGATAATATTTTATTCATTAATTGAGTCATAATAATCTGTTGCACATGAATATGGCTACTGGTGCATGCTGGGTTGAAATTACCAACTCATTGCTTGCAATATGTAGCCAGATGTTGAGCTGGTGATCAATGCAGAAGCAAGTAGTGATTTATATTGATTTAATGGTCCCAAATTAATATTTTATGATGACTTCAACACGTTTCGCAGCGACTTTGGAAGTGATTCAGCACACAGGCACAAATAAATCTGACTTGCTGTAATGTGTTCCTATGCAGGACAAAATTAGTGTAATGCTAATGAAGGTGCCGTCATTTTATTTTATTTTTTTTGCATCAGGGAGAGAAAAACAGACTCTTTGCAGTGTCATGCTGATGTTCATAGGTTGTAGCTAAGCAAATATGGATTACGCAACAAAGATATTTATTTTGCAGTGGATTAGTGCGAAGCACTTGCAGAATGCTCAGTGTAAATCACCATATTTAGTTCAACTACAGCAGTGGATTGTAGCACAGAAATAAAACAACATGTCATGTTAGTTTGGATCTCTTGCTCTATTTGCGTCATCACTGCTCATAGTGAAATGTTAATGCTGTATATGTTTAATACTATCATGCTATCATGGAATAAAGGGCCAGAAACCCTTTTGAAATTGGCCTTGTTTACTTTTGTGTTATTTTACAAGCATTTACTTAGATGAAAGAGGCCTGTTCCTAATTTTTAGGGATTCTTCCACTTTATTTTTCCTTCAATTCATTCAAAACTATATGTTTTACTTAAGTAATGTATTTGTATTTAAATAATACAAGGATCATGTCTATAAATAATGGGACATCAACACAATCCTCAACTTTTTGGGCTCTAAACACCACCGCAATGGATTTGAAATTAAATGAAACAAGGTGTGCTTGAAGTGTGCAGTTTAAGATTTAATTTGAGGGCATTTACATCAAAATCAGGTGAAGAAATATCAACAGTTTCTATAGTATATTTGCCTCACACATTTTAAGCAACCAAACAATGTGCATTCGTTTAAAATTACAATCTTGATGAAAAATGGTGAATAGTTTATCCTTCAAATTGAAAGCACTTGGAAGTTGAAACTAATAAGTCATATCATATATGAATGTATAAATACAGTCAGAAATGTTTTAAGTTAAATTCGTGTTTATTGCAGTGTTTCATTCTTAAGTAATTTCAGTTTTGATGCAGTGACTGCAAAGCTTGCCGGTCCATCCTGAACGAAGCGCAACCTGGAATCACTCAGACTGCATTAAGAATTTAAAGTTGTCACATCCCCTCCATTAAGCCAAGCACATCAACCATAATCTGATGCTGAATTTCACAGATGAGGATGAAATGAAGTGTGTCAAATGTAGTAACAGCAACCTCATTGGGGATGCAGTTGCAGCCATATATGACACATTTTTCTAAAACTTCATTTTCTTGTGATTGAGATCAGATAACAACAAAAACTCAAAGTCAAGACTTGCAGATTTGGCATTTTATTAAGGGCAATACATATTTTTGGGGCTATTTTTTCAAACTGGCTCCTTATTTTTACACTTGTTTGACAGTTAAAGAATAAATCGCCTGTACTTTATTGAGTTGCATGACTGTGAGTTTGCCAAGAAGATCATCTGCCATCGGCTACAATTCGCTTTTATGATAGTGTTTCATGTGTAGCCCATGTTTATACATACATACTCTGCATGTCTCCAGAGTTCTCTGGTAGGAGGTACATGACTTAGAGTGAATGCAAGTGGGTTTAAAATAACCCACCAAGTCATACAAAAAAGATTGTGATTACTTTGATTTTAAAAGGTCACTATCTATGATGCCCTTTCAATGCTCACCTGAATTCTGCTCAATTCTCAACTTTGAAATGCATCCATCTCCCTAAAGAAATATATATTTTTTTTATCTCACAAGGAGACAAACACTGAATAGACTGGATACAGAGAACAAATTCCTTGGTTTCTTAGAGTATTTGTATGGCGAGATATCGTACAAAACCACGAAAGGAATATTCGGAGAGAATGCTGTGCGGGTGGTCCTGCTGGTAAAAAAGCTGACATCATTAAGAAATGCTTATGGCATATAGAAAAACCACCAATTTATTTTTCGAGTGAAGATTTGCAACTATAAATAATTTAATGCAAAGAATAATCCAGCAAAAAAAAAAAAATAAAGGAGTATAAGAAAAGAAAAAAAGTCATATGGCTACATCATCATTATTGGAGGTCAGTTTTGGCAAGGTGTCTAATGTTCCTCGTCCAACAGCCTTTGTTCTCGTGCCATTTTTTCTCTTAATATAACTCAAAGAACATTAATCAGGTTCTTAATAGACCACACTCTGGCCAAACATGCCAAAGCGGTTTATAATGGCCATGTGATCCTGAGAGCTGTTTTAAGCCACAGACGTCCAAAATAAAACTCTTTACCAACGTGAAATGGCTGAAAGATTGGCAATCTAGTCATGTATTTTGGTGGACCTGGAAAAAAAAGGACATTATAGAGGGTGTCCTTTTGTGAGCTGTCTAGTGTCCAATAGCATTACAGTGGAACCAGATGTAAGTACAGCAAGATCCGCTGCTATCTGTCCAAGCGAGTCAATGGGTGGTGTGGCGGACACCACGAGGTTGCACTCTGAAGATCAATCGCAAGCATGTGGTGAGTAAAAACCCCAGGAAGTGTGCCGTTGGCCTCACATCATAATGATCAAAGTGAAATGTTTGCTGACTGGAATCAATAAGCAACGGGGGCCCTGGAAATTGCGATTAAAGATCCCTATTGATTAGCAGCAGTCATTCAGTGATAGCAACTAGACTACCAGACCTCCAACAATGTTGAATTTCCTGGGCTAATATGACTCTTTTGAGAGATTATCTTTGTCCAACCTGTTTAGGGTCACTCCTATCTGAGTCATGGTTATAATAAACATCAAGAGATGATCAAAAATGCAAAATGTTGGTTTGGTTTTAATATTAACAACCAGGCAAGGCATGTTCAATGGCCCACTATTCAAGCAGGCATATTCAAGTTCTTTTTTGTTATTCCAGACTTATACCAGTCTGAGTATTCACGCTTGAGTATTTACAGATACTGATACCAAGTACAGAAACCACCAGCAATTTTGATTAATAAAATTTCAATGAACGCAATTACAGATAAAAATCTTTGCTGCTTTCTGAAGCACATGATACACCAATGCGTCAAACTACTGCTGTGTGGCACCAACTATTGCCAATCAAGACTTATGCAATATCAGCTGTATTTTTTTTTTTTTTTTTTGCCTTTAGTATCGGTGGCCACTATCGGCAGCCTTCATGAGTACCAGATACCTTGACATAAAGTTAGTATTGGCCTGATACGGGCTGGTATCTGTGGTTTCCCGTCTCTAATTTCAAGCAGTGGTGATTCTGCTGGAGAGGCCGGCAAGGTCCAGCAAAGGAAACTGTTTAGGTTGTATATTTGATATAGAGAGGTTATTTAATTGTTAATTTGCTGTATGTAATAAAACTTGCCAATTTTCCTAAAGACCCATGCACATCATGAATGCCGTAAAATATATTTGTGACAAAACTTTAGAATGCTTGTCAAAGCAGGACTTCGCACTCCCATTATAAGAATATTTTTAACTTGATGATGGGCACTCTAATCAGGTCTACATACTTGAAGACATGTCATCATATAATATCTGTTACATCTATTCACAAAAAGACATTCCCAGATCTTTTCCTGACTCGTGTTGCTTCCGCTGGGCAGAAGATTGGTGGAGTTGGAAAAGCGCTCTCATCAGTGAGGAAACTTTTTCTCAACAGGGTATCGTATCTCAGTAAATCCCAGAAGTTAATGACCACTGTGCCACAGAGGACTCTTCTGTTTTGCACCAGATGCTAGATTTTTGGAATTCCCCAGATTCGAACAGCACTTTTCCAGCTTGAGTCCCAGGTTGAATGCAGCATCTCATTAGCCCCGCTCACTGATAGAGTGTGACAGGCATGAAACCTGACACCAGCTGCAGACTTCCACTGTACATTTCATCGGGTTTTCTATAATGATAGAAAAATGGCTTCCCACATTTGTGATTGTTTTTCTTCCACATCCCTTGTCTCAAAAATGTATTGCTCTGTTATTCCTTTTAGCTTGCAAGTGAAATATATGCCTTTTCAACTCAATAATGTACCACAAAAAAGTCAAGTTTGAAGTGGTTCCGTGAAAAAACAGTATATAGGTTTAACCACTATAAACTAAAAAAATGAAAAAACAGTGGCATTTGCATTTTTTTTTGGGGTCTCATCGTATGAGTAGGGATCTATAATGTGAAATTTTATGGCTCAAGAATCTTTTTAACAACAAGAATAAAACAAGTAAGTTTCTATAATTCAGCAGAACACTTTATTTTATATGCATATACCATATGTAACTCAATTGTGTTATTTATCCTCCCCCCTACTTTGGATGGGCACCAAGGTGTCCATGGTCTGACACAAACAAATTGTTGCGACAACAAGGAACACCTGGACAAGACACGTGGCTGAGGGTGATGTTTGGACGACACAAGGGGAAAAAAATGATAAGCATAGGAGGAAAAAATATAGACCTAATGAACAACACACGAACCACAAGCAGACAATACAAAAAATGAAACAGAATTCAAACAAACACACGGATCAGGACAATGACAAATGTCAAACAAGGGTCTAATGGTAATCCCAAACAACAAGAGACATGACACAAATATAAAATAACTGTCATTGTGACCGATCCTGTGCAGAATTCATCGGTTACACACAAGACAGACAAAAATACATAGCAGACAAAAATCCTGTCGTCAACTGGCCCTTGAGCGCCAACGGTGGTGGACCTCAGAGAAAGTTCCACTTTATCTACTCTTTCCTTCTGTCTTCATCCCCTCAGCACCTACAGCTGCATCCTAACAAAGCCCACACTCCTCCAAGAAGACCCTGTGATAATGAGCCTCTGCCCAGAACCACAGGAAAGCAGTAAGTAATGTCAACAGCTCGGAGCTGACCTCCTGAATGGGCCTTCTTCCCCTCTTTCTTTGACAGAGCAAAACGCTGCACCACACTGTTAGGATGAAGAGCAGAACCTGGCCTCTGGCAGTTCCTGGTGTCTAATGCTAACAGGAGGCATACTAGGAATTCATGAACACACAATGAAATACAGACACACGAGGTAGAAGACTAAACGACTTTCACAAAATTATAAACTAAATGGCGTGTATGCCGATACCACAGAGTGTGCAGAACTGTACTGTTACTTAGCATGACTACACCCTCACTATTTCTCCACTCCTCATTACTTTAACTATCTGTCAGTGGAGATTGGCGAGTGCAAGGTACATTTATAAGGAACTGCAAGAAGATTTCCACTTGGTTATGATGTAAAGTTGGTACTTGGATATCAACAGCCCTTACCTCTGATTGTGCATGTGTTCATGAAAACAAATCAAAACCACAATCAAATTTAGTAGGAAACTCAAGTAGTATCAATGTGCTTGTACAATAGAAAATGAATGAATGTTATGGAAAAATAGCAGCAATCTTCCAATGAAATGCACACTTTATGCATGCACCAGACAAATTGTGTTGACATTCAAAACCACCAAATTCTAATTTTACACAATTTACTTGGGACATTTCTCACCAATAAATTCTGGAACATTATTTAAATGATTCACTTCATGGCTGCCATAGCGCAATTTTGTCATTAATTTATGACCACGGGGGTTTCATCTGCTAATGGACAAAACATTACTTAACAGAAAAACTGTAAACATTGTGTGACATGTCATAAGTACATCTTTACAAAACATTCCCAGAGGAAGAGGGAACCTTTTCAAAATGCCAGCCAATGTTTTCTTTGGTAGCTAAATGCAACATTAATCAACTGGACAAGCGCCGCAATCAACAGCAAAAACCCTCCGTGATGAATACGGTGACTAATCTGTGCCATTTTACAGATTGCAGCCCACGAATAACTGGAAATGGAGTAAATAGGAATTTCAGAGTCTCTGATGAAGTTAAAGTCTGACTTTGTGTTTCATTTTGAATTAATGGATCTCTCTGTGAATAAAAAGAATAATAACAATTTGTGGAAATGTTAGAAAACTCCCCTAACAACAAAACTTTGTTCTATTTAAATTGGGTGCCGGTGCGTTGAGAAACTGAAACAAAGTTTTGTCAATTAAACCACTGATAGCGTAGTTTCTCTACATTGTGTTGGTATGGAGCAACAAATCCCTGCACATATTATTACTCCCGCTTATTAGGAGACTTTAAAGTCAAACTGCTACCAGGAAGAAAATATATATATATATATATATTGTATCGTTGGCTAACGTATTAAAGGCCCATGCATTGAGTTCATGTAAGAACTTGAAAGATGATAAAGAAAAAACTGGGAGAAAGTTGCGTGCAGCTTAGTTGTCCTGTAGTTTATACATTATGGACAAACAGCAGTAATCATTTGGTGTTATTATAAATGAAAAGGTTTGGTAAAATGTACGTATGTCCTTACACAATTCGGTCAGCTTGTTGGGGGTGACAATATATGTGACAGTCTGCACATTACCAACATCTCCAAAAGGTTCTTCTAGCAACTCTTGGCAAAGAAATACAATCTGTGTTAATGAGAGTAAAGACTCTTTGACATTAGTGATGCCATTTGAAATCAATGGGGTCCACTTCAGATCCTTGTCACATCTGTCAAAATTAATTACATTCTGAGTGGATAATAGGCCATGAAATCAGGTTCCGCTCAGTACTACAGCCCCAGACTGATTATAGCCATTTATTGTAATACGCAATGGAATGCAGAAAATATTGCCACTTTTCTTTATATTCTATCTGAATGAGAAAGCTCAAGTTTGAGTTTTACAACATAATAAAATACTAGCTATAATACAATTACTTGATGTAGAAAAAAATAGAACCATAATTATGCAGTCATGAGAAAACAGGAATAAGGCCTTCAACAAACTTGTCCCACAAATTGGAAGCATGAGATTTGCCAAGATTCCACAATAAGGAAAAACAAACCAAAAATAACTTTAATACTATTGGTGGTGTTAATGTCCAACACTTTCAAACATGTCTCATTTTCCATCAATTCCAGAAAATGATCAACTATAACCCTGAGTTATAGAAAACCACCAAATTCAAAAACCCAATGGAAAACCTTACCAACTTCCCAAAATGGACCTAAGCTCCCATTCGTAATTATCTTGTGGGCTCTGTCACCCACTTCCTCTTTGGAACAACATTAAGCCCTCTGTGGCGTGTATGGTGTTGTGGAAGTAGATTACTCCACCCTGATAGCTGTCATTCGCATGGCTCAGAAACCACTTGTAATGGTAAATCCTACTGATCTCGGAGCAGATGTGACAAATTGAATTATTTTCTCTCTTCAACTGGAAACTTTGTAGGTATATTTAAATATACGGTGCCTTCTGTCCCCATCTAATTCCGGAAAAAGGTGTTGGCGGGTGAACAGTCTCAATAAGATCATGATTTACTTAGAACAACCAAGAGGTACAGTCTGACTCTGAAGCCATTCATGACAGTCTAACTTAATTAGACCAAGTGGAGGCCTGTCCGGGCCTGCCAAGAGGATCACGGATCACACTAGGTTAACTGAAGCATATTATATGCTATTTTTGACAGGCGTTGTGCTTCATCTCAGCATACTGGGACTCTATCTTTCCTCTTTTTGTTCCTTGAATCAGTCGATATGTCTAAATATACCACATAATTAATCTGTGCCCCACTGAAATAGCCTGAAGCTGCATCAGAGACAGTATCTATGACAAATCTAGGGCATTGTGAATCTTAATAGCAGCGGATAGTGGTCAATCTCAACGCACCTTGTCACAAAAATTCAAACCCAGCTCCGTGTTGCATTGTATTCTTTGCAGAATAGTTGGCATTTAAAAATATGTTAAACATGGCCTAATAAGAATAATAATAATAACTAATAATTTAATAATTTTTCATAATAGTAATATACAAATAATTCAATGTGTGGATCTTACCATATCACGAGCAAAGTTCCCATTTATTTGAGAACTCCAAACTGTTTCTCTCTTTACCAACAGAATGCTTCGTTAAGAGCCGTGGGAAATGAGTTTTGTGTAATACAAATTCAACTATTTACTGCAGACTTTGTCAAACGTACAATTGTGGTCGTAAGCAAACGCGTCTGACAAGGAAATTAAAAATCAGTGACAGGGAGACTTTCAAACAAGCAAACGTATTCGGCATCAGAATAATAGTTTTCCTTCTCTCAGATCTGCCTGACAGCTGGTCCAGTCCAGACCCACTTTAATTTCCTGTCAATCACCCATATTTTTTAATAAAATCTAAATTGCTTTTTTTTGGAGCCTCAAACCTGAAGCACACTTTATCTCCAAAGTGTTGTAGCTAAAGTCAAACTGAATTTTTAGTTTTTCGCTTCTACTTCTCTTCGAAGCACAGTTTTCTGACGTATTTAAAGTGTAATAGAAAAACACACATATTTTAAGATCTGACTTGAATGGCTGACATGAGTCAAATACCAATAAACATGTTTCATTACATCAGCATTTTGATCACACTGATAATCTTTATAGATCTGCACTCACGAGTCTTTGCAATATTTTGCGATCTACCAAAAACGTATATGACCCTGATTGGGCATGAAGCCGGGCCATGCAAAGCAAATCTGCAAAAGCTGAGCGGGAAGAGGTAAAATCTTTTCTATGGATTCAAGCAAGCTGGAAAAATCTTTGCCATCCTAAATTAATAATTTAATCCTCAAAGTATTCCACAAAGCTGCTCACCAGGTGGCAAGACTCCCAACAGCTGCTTCATGTGCTATCAAAGATTGGATTGTGATTTTCTTCAAATGTTGGAAAAACTGTAGCCGGATGATAACATTGTGGTAAGTACAAGACAACATGCCAGCAGACATTCATTGTTACTGTCTTTTTTAGCTTTGTGGTGAAAACAGTGGTGTTCCACATGAAAGAGGAGAGGCGTACATTGAAGACGAAGTTCCACACGTGGAAAATGTGCAGTTTTTTGACATTGCTTCATTGTTCAACATCAGTCGTATGCTTACCGACATCCTGTGTAGGTAAGTAGTAGTATAGTGATCTACTTTCTAAATTAAGGATGACAATTTAATGCCTGTACACCTGTTGATTTTTTTTTTTTTTTTTTTTTATCAATTGCATGTAAAGATTGTGTAACAGAAGAATGATCATCTCGTCATTTTTGTCAAGCCGGTTTCCTTATGTTTAAGAAAAAAACATAATTAAAATTTGAGCCAAATTCAATTCAATGCCTTATTTATTTCTTTATGTATTTATTTATTTATTTAAGCTCTCTAGTTTCTGCATTTGATACATATTGTTGCCACTTCTGTTGGGAGGAAAAGGGGCTTCATTTGTTTTGACATCAGCCCACACCCAAACAAGTAAAGCTACAGCTAAATATAAACTTCATTATACACTTCATGCCACTGTAGTTTCATTGACACAAGCAGAAGAAAAATGGCAGAGGTACAGAGGTTGCATCAGAACAAAACATGTTTGTATGTGTGCAAGTGCATTCTCATGAATATATTCTCATTTTAAAATAGTATTTTCAAATCTAAAATGACAAAACAGTCACGGTGAACTCTGCTAATACTCATGCAGTAGTCGCTGTTATTTTTAGGAGGATTCTGTGAAAGTCACACCAACTTGAAAATATCAGATGGGTGGGAGATGAGTAAATTAAGATCCTTTTACTTTTTTAACACGCAACCAAAATAAAATGAGAATCCATCTTTTCTCACTCATTTTGATATTTTTCATCATTTCTCATTGAATAATGCATAGCTCTCTTATAAAACATAGTTATATGTATGAGGAGGGTGAGGAAGAGTACAGTTGGTTCCCAATTTAAGGATTAGAATTGTTCACCTTTAGCTGAGATCTGTTCTCTGGCATCCTAAAGAAGTAAAATACTGTAAGCGGCATTATGTACGTACTCCTTGCAGTCACTGAGCTACACTAAATACTTAAAAATGTCAGAAGATGCTATATGACCACAAGAATATATTTAGATAAATGTCCAACATTTCTGTATTAATGTAAATTTTGAGAAATTTAGATGAGACTTGTGATTTATATTTGTATTGCGTAATGTAAAAGAGACATGTGAGAAATAAAGCTGGTAGCGTTTGGACAAGACACCATACAAAGGACCCGCGCCACATCTCTGTTGTCCCTTTGTGGGCACTAGAACTGAATGTATTTGACAGAGGAGATTTACTGCATAACACAATTTGCACTCTGCCATGATGCGTGCGTAAAAAGTGATGAAATGAGCACCGAGGGTTGAGGGTGGTATGTAGAAACAGATTCATAATGCATCAAGCCCTCTTTCATTTCCGTGCACTTATTAAAGAGAGATACCGTGGGAGGGAAATGATGGCGCTGCCCGGGAAGTCTACACTACATCTTCCCACTCAACAGAGGGGTGAGGGTGCGCCAAAGCCTGCAGGCTGACAACGATCCCCAAATAAACACATCCGCAGGCAATCCAGGCTAAATTGTATTAACCCCCTTTATACAATATAATAGAAAAAGACACACATTCCCACACATTCTGATAGAAACCCGAGGATTACTGAGTACTTATACACCAAACTGGAGACCGTCTGTAAAATGAGTTGGACCTGGATTTGACACCTCTGTGCATTTGGAATGTGGGATAAGAGCATTCAAAAAAGTACTATACTGCCATTACAAACCATTATAATTTTTTAAATCAAAAATTACATCTCAATTTCACCACCACTCTAGGTCTTGAAGCATCACTCATACTTAAGGAGCAAATCTGATGGGGTCAAGGATGAAGGTAGACTGTCAAAATGGAGGCACTATGATTTAATCTGCAGATCAGATTAACGCTTACGCAAATTAATCAAGTCTCTCGTCGACTCCCTCTGCCAACAGCTACAGTGTGCCGAAGCAACCTAATGTGATCGTGACTATTCACATACCCAGCAACACATGTTCCGGAGCAACCGTGGCTAATTAGATGAAATGCATTTGTCCGTGCAGCCTGGGCGGGAAGTCGAGTATAAATGACTACGACTGCACCCACTTGAAATGAATTCAGCCTAATCTCAAGACTGCATTTTTTCTCATTTTAATGACACCTAAGTGGTATTTCTACCCAATGACACACCTACAAGCAGACCATTTATTTTGCAAGGATACCACATTTTAAAAATGCATGTAAAGCACCCAATTAGCAATGTATGGTAATGCTGACATTTTACTTTTTTTGCATTAACTAACATCACTCTTACTTCTGTGAGTCGGCCGCTCTCTCAAGTCATTTATGTTTCCCAGTAATGCCTCAATTAAAATTTAAGAGTCAACACAGATCACTGCCATGCACGTTTTATGCTATACGTGATATTTAAGACTTGGCTTCATTTGCATAACAGGATACAGTTAAGTTAACATCAAATCAAGCTTGACTTATGGTCTTAAGGTCAGCATTGTCATGATCTATTACAGAAAAATAAGTCTAACCGTTTTAATGAGTGAGATAGTGAGACTGATTTATATAATTGTTATAATTGTCATATAATTGTTTTACTTTGTAGCGCAAATCAACTTTTCTTCTGTTACTCTGTGTGTTTTTAAAGGCACATCTTTGGTGGGACATTTTATTACTTCAATATATTCAACACCCTTGTCCCATATTTCATCATCCTTTCATATTTTTGCCCCACACTTATCTGCACACATTAAGTGATCATGTACATTTAATGGATTTTTGCCAGCCCTTACTCAGAAATACAAATATAGCTGTATATGAAAATATATTCAAAGCACATGAGATGGACGAGCAGCAATGAAAAATGAACAGCAGTGGAATGTTTCATCTTTACTCTATCTTATCATGCCCGTGTTTTTTTTAGTCATAAACATCCAGACTTTCCTGCTCTAGCTTGTTCTCTTTAAAATTTCCCTTTGAATGTGTGTCTTATTAATCCCAAATATCATAATTTCTTCTTTTAATTGCATCATCTTGAGCATGTGCTTTAAAAACATCTCATGAAGATGTACAGTTATTCCAGGTGCCCCCCCCTCCCACCCACTCCCGTACCCCTGATAGCTCTTTTCCTCGCCGCGCTATCGACGAGCTCGCTCCTCTTATAGACATGATCTGACAGGAAATCTTTGAGAGGCATCACTGCGCTAACTGTCCAGAGAGTTTGACTGTCTCTTCCTACTGGAGGAGACGCTCAATGCTGGTCTCCTATTACTCCAAACACACCAAGCACCCTTTCTCTCCTTCCTCCTACCCTCTTCTTTCTTTATTCCTTTTCCACTCTCTTTTTTTCTTACCCCTCATCCGCTCTCAGGGTCCCGGCCTGTCAAAAAGGGCCTGCTATTCAGCACCTTCTCTTTGGGACTGTATGATAACACACACACGCACAATTCTAACAGAACCCACCTTCACACAGCACTTGTACACAACACCCCCTCATGCACTCATTATTTTTTTTTCTTGCACCCACAAATGACTTGCACAGAAAACTTTCCAACTACACTAAGAGGATGTTCTTCTGCTTGATGTCAGCATTCTTCTCAAAAATGCTGATGCTTTCCATACGCTAATCAGGATCAAATGTATTACAGACGCTAATTTAGCCAGCTGTCACCTTCTCCGATGTAGAGTTGACAGAAATTGTTTCCTTTATAAAAATCTCTTGTCAATCTGCATCATTGGCTGGAATTTTAACAATCATTAGCTATAATTTGACGACGCCCGGCGAATCACGTGGGCTGACAGGTGTCCAATGAGGACTTGGAAATAATTCCTCTGAGATTTTTAATGCGAGCTTGCAAATGTGTATGCAGGTGCAACCGCAGCTGCATTTCCAAATCCTTCGCAGCACAATGTGAATACTAAGGAGGATCGAATATATATTTGCAGAGCATGAAAACAAGGGCAATAAAATGTACAATAATTATTGCATTACAGTCTTTAAAAATTCTGCATTGTATATTAATAGATACTGATTTCTCTGTGTTGGGCTATTCAAAACAAGCATATTTCAAATTACTTTGTAATAAGCAATACAAATTGTCATGTATCATTTGCAGAAGGGTGTAAAAAGTGTTTGGTTTGTTATTTGGTAAATTCATTCACTCAATATGCATCTAGAAGTATGATATAATATGATATTGAATGATATCTCTTTTCTTGAGCTGCATTTACAAATAGCAGAAATTTCAGTCTAAAACAATGTAAAATCTCTTTTGGGAAATACAATTGACATCTTGATGCTATTGATGTGTACAAATGTATTTCCCTGCTCTTTTGATGATACAATGAATTGAGAAGCTACGGTGGGAGACTCGCAGTTCAAGTCCAGTGACTGCTGGTGATCATGTGTGTGTTTGCCAGAGAAAGTTAAATCATGTCTCTATAAAAAGTGAAAAACTATACAAAACCTTCAATGATTTAAATAATAATAAAAAAAGGTACAGTAAATGTATTTATTTATGTTTGCATTGTTAAAAAGCAAATCATGGGAGTTTGTTTTTCTGTTTTGCCAAGAGCCTCTCAAATATTCTCTTTCATTTCTTGTCTGCATCCTTGCTTTGTTTTATGTGAGTTGCAGATTTTTTTTTCCTTTTGTTTAGAATCATCCAGTTCAGTTACATTTGGCTAAGGCAAACTTAATGGTAATAGCAATAACTATTTGTTAAAGCACTTCGGGTGGACGGTCAAATAAAGTGATTTCAGTATTTAGTTGTTTCTCACTCGTGTTAAAATTCAACTTCACATTCAGTCTATATGCTTCTACTGTATACACTATACTCACAAATCGATGATTTTATTTGTAGCTTTCAGTAAGGCCTTCTTGGAGAAGAAAAAACACCATTTTGGAGTCGGCTTCTTAAGTTTTCTTCTCGGCACCGTCTTAATTGCATTAAGAATTAATGGCCCATTCACATGCCAAAGCTGGCCACCAGACACCGGTTACACGGCTCTTCCTGCTGGGCCCGATGCCACGCAGCGGGCCCGAGAGTGCCTGCCGAGCACCAGCCACTATCGCACTTCTGCCCGGGGGTTAGAAACTTTGCGGCATACATATGCATGAGGATCGCTCATATCTCCCCAAAGGCGGCCATATCTCACCATTAGTCGCTCTCCAAAGTCTTTGGTGGTGCACAGTATTGACTTTTGGAATAATATCAGGCAATCCCCGATGTGATTTATGATGATGTGCATTATCGATCACTTAAGAAGATATTTAGGTATTCAGAGTAAAAAGTGATGTTCTCATTATGCTGATGGTGTGAGGCAGCAGGCCAAGATGAACGGGAGGAAGTGAGCTCGCACATTAAGGGCGAGGTAATTAGCACATCGGCGCTCCCTTTCACCGCTCTCCCGCTGCTGAGGCAGGACTGGCTTGCCATAGCGTTAGCACAAATTGATACTGTGGCCCCACAGGTGGGAAACAAGGTCTCATCACCTCATCACCCCAGAGGATATGAGACACAACAACATATATTAAACCACTATTTCGCAGCATGGGGCTGGTGTCTTCATGAGATATTTTACTCTTTATAGAGCCCATGGGGGACACACAAAATCCAATACGAGTTTGCTCTTAGAGGAGGAGGCATGCACTACATACAAACAACTGGGATTTCAAGTGCTTCTTCCTGCCACAGGCAAAAAAAGTGACAAGCCTTCGAAATGCTTAGAGCAAATGCATCAGCGCCGGCGATGCCGCGGGCTCGGAGACAGTAGGATCGGAATGGAATGACCTGCTGCAGTTTAAGGGCTAACGTTGCAGAGTGAGAAGAATACATTTCACCGCGTTCATTTGTCCTTCTACATGCTTTGGGGAAATGGGACAAGAAATCATCATAAACAAGAGCACTTAGAGAGCACAGACATCTGTTGAGGCAGTTTCTTTTTCTCCGAGAAGTGAGGATTTATTTTTTATTTTTTTTATATTTTAATAGCTCAAAGCAGGTAATCATTCATGTGGATTAAGAACTGGGAGAAAATAATACACTGTGTAAATATGTAATCGTCCTTTTGCCCTACACGCAGCAATTTATGTTTGAACAGGATTCAAAAGTGACGATCCAAAAATTATTCCTAATTGAGTTGAATTAAATTTGTTGAATATGTCAAATATTCCACATGTATATGTATAGTGAGAAATTCAAATGGATAATTTTGATACTTGCCTAACTGCAAAGCAATTTTCCACTACATGGGCAAACCCCAAAAAGTAAAAGTAGAAAAGCTTGAAGAAATCAAACTTTTCTCATGGGGCGGTAAAAGTAAGAAACAATCACAACACTTTGTACAGCTGTTAATGTCTTTAACATAACATTTGACAAGACATCTTTGTGAGAAAGCCTTGGCTGGACTTGGTGGAACCAGCATCATTAGTGTCTGTCTCCCAGGGGTGGCATGTGTGGAAATTACTGCCCTAATCAATAAGCAAAGTCCAAGTGTTGAAATATTTATCCAGCCGGAGCTTCATGCTTGTGGTGAACCGTCTGAGCACTCTTCCTGCACCTTAAAGGGTTATTCAGAGAGCCATATATGCCGAAGAGTACACCTTGAAATCAATGGGGTGCCACTCACAGACTGAGTGCTGAGTGTTGCAGGAGCCCATTAATTTATTTTCAGTGTGGGACGGAAAACAAAGCAGGGAGCGGACGTTGGCGGAAAGTGAACTTGGAAATGGTTCTGCCCTGACATTTATAACTTTGATGTAATAGCTAACCACACAGCTGTATTTAGCTTTATCTGACACTAAACCACCGGCAATCAAAACATTTTCAAATCATACATTTTGCATTTAAATGTCTAAAATTGAATGTAGAATCAATGCCGAGGGGGTTGAAATATAGTACCATTTATCTTTTAAAGACACAAACCAATGTTTTGCACAGTAGAAAAAAAAATGTACTGTTTAACATGACATTTTAAATACTGGAAATTAACTGTGTAAAAGATCCGAATATTTGCAACGACATCATGTTGCGACACTCTCTGCAAGACATCCTTTCAGCTTCAAGACTTTGCTTGTTATCTCGCGTTATCTTCCCGCAGAGCATGTTACGGACGATTAAAAGCTCTGTGTGCTACTCCAGCTAACATCTCGTTAGACGAGAGAACCCATTTGTATTGCTTATACCTTCATTGTTAGAGTCCACAAAGGATGACAGCTGACTTCGCCTCTTCAGCTTGAAGTGCTTGGCTGAAGCCTCAACTCATTACATCGCCATAAAAAAGTGGCTCTCGTTTGTTCATATCTTTAGGAGTCGAAAGCGCATATATAGTTTTGTCTTGCTGCAAAATGAAGTGGTTAAGAGGGTTTAATTCTAAATAGAATAGAGAAGAATAGCCATTTGCTCAAAAACTACAAAATTTACTAAAGCATGTAGAAGAAATGATAGTGATCTATTGAAAGGAGAAAAAATTGCTTGTAAGCAAATTTTCAATTGCCAAATAAATTTTAGATTCATTAAAATCCACTCCAACCTGGATTCATCAATACTAGAGATTATAGATCACCCAGGCAAATTGTGTATTTAAGAGATATTGTAAAAAATATAATTTTCTAATATATGCAATCATTTTCATTTGATTACTGATAATTAGGTACTTGGACTATTCAAATAGTTGCACTCAATTATTTGAATTCTGACAACACGTGTGCAAGGCAGTTTGCAAACATTCGGCTGTGTGGTAAAACACACAATTCTATATTCCTCTTTCTCCTTTTCAGCATCAGTCCTTACAAGTCATCAAACTTACAAGTGCACCGATGTTTTTGTTGATATAAAAACATACTAGCTAGCTCTTCACCTGCTCTGTAATTCCATATGAACTTCTGAACCACTCAACTATGAGCTATTAACAATTTGTTATTGTCAAGGTTCAAAACAAGACCAACTGTGTTTATCCATCTTTTAGAGAAGAGGTTCAAGCAATTGTTCGAGTTTGGGATTCAAGAAGGTAATTGGAAGATATTGACTAACAACTTTCACTGTCTGTGTTGATTATTTCTGCTTTACTCCTCATTAACTTGGAGGTCTTCATTATCACAGAGTTGCAATAGGCCAGGAAACATTGTTAAATTAACATTAGCAATGTCCCTAATTGTCAGCTGTTTGCTTTGTCACATTACATTTTCCAGGCCAGTTAAGAAGCTGTCTCCTCTTAATTTAAACTGTGATGCTTTTTCGATACGGAGAGGCCATAAAGCATGAAGTGTGTGGAGTGCTACTTGCTTAACCACTTCTCGAAGTCTGTTCACACATCTGAATAAAAATCACGACAGGCTTGCGTGCCGGACTGCAATCAGGCTTTGAGATCAAGAGTGGCAAAGGGCCGTCTGTCGGATGCCAAAGGAACGTGCCGCACAGATGGCATCTGCATCTCATTCTGTCCACAGCGTTGAACCTTTTACAGAAAATCTGCAGCGTGAGCAATGCAGTGTGTGCATAGAGAGATAATTGAATGATCTTTAACGTCTGCCTGTGTTTATATTGTCACTTCTCGGGCACTTGCAAGTGACGTGTGCATTTCTGTAATTAAGGTCAGTTGCAGAGAGGATGGGTGTCATCTACAATGTCTTTAGTGGTTTAAAGTGGATGTGATCCAAGGCACACATTGGCTCAACACCCAATCAAAGTTCATCTCACCATGGCGTCAATGTTATCTGATTGGCATCAGCTGGATCAGACCACCTCAGTGTATCACTGCTTGAAGGGTTTTATTTATATTATATTATTATATTATTTATATTTGATTATTTCTACAGTCCCTACAGTCACGATCATAAATCGTTTGTATTTTTTTTTTGTGGATGCAGTAATGTAAAGTAGTTTTTTTAACACATTATGGGCACCATCTATTAGATAGTTTCGCTTTTTCAGTAACGATATCAAGGCCTGTTCAAGTCACCTCTCTGCCTTCACGTGAACCTTTGGTACTCGTGATGTGATGGCAACATAGAAGTTCAAAAAGCTTAAGAAAAATCTAAAACATTTGTTTTGATTTAGGTTTTGTGACTTCAGGTATTTTTTTTTTCTCTCTGTTTGTGTTCGATAAAGAAAAACAAACTCCTTAACACAGCTTTGAGCTTGACTATGTGTACACAAAAGGCCTGCTTGTTCTTTTTTAGATTTTGGTATCTGATATTTAACCTGCTTTAGGTTAGGTGCACAGCATGCACACCCCCCCCCCTCCCCCCCCCCCCTAAAAAAAAAAAAAAACTAGCCACTTTCCTTCCTTTGAATATCCTGCTTTGTAAAACAGACATAAGGCAAAGCATAGAACGTGCAACACAACACAAGTTTAAAAGACAAACTTTTTCATTAGCAGGTCACGACAATAACCAGGAAGTTGAGAGTGGAAGAGGTAAGAACAGGTCAAAGAAACAGTTAAGAATGACAAATACTCTACATCATTGAACCGGGGGAAAAAAAGAACAGGAAGTAAAATCTCAAACAGAAACAGACCAGGCAAGGCAATTTGATCTTAATTAGCATGAAGTCAGGCTGCTGTACACACTCGTTCTGTTCATTCCATTGTTCATTACTGGCTCCTTCATGACTTCCTGACTTTAGAGAATCTTTACCACAACAATTCTCTGCTGATGCTAATTAAAAGCATTACATAGACTCAGAAAGCCTTCTTGCGCATGATTACGTTTCATAGAAGCTATAACATACGCGTATAATTTACAGCCCGAGACCTGTAAAATGGCTTAAGTACGCATAACAATGTGTGCAAATTGTAATATTTATGAGTAGGTATAAATGTTATTTAAGTTGCAAAGCTTCATAAAGATGAATAAATTATTGTTTTCGGTGCGATATATAACATTACTGGATTAAATTTTACATTGCTATGCATACTTACCAACTACTTGGGTATTCTCTACTCCTCTTAAGGTCAAATTGTTTTTGCTCTTCTTCACGTGTGAGGTCAACTGTGTTGAAATCCAACACCCACCTGAGCCTATTCTTCCATTTTTTTCTACGATGTACATGTGTGTCTGATTTAGCCCTACATCACACATGCATGATACATTCATGGTGAGCAACCAGTATGTGCCTTCCCCATAATTCCTCTTCTCACAACATATTTCCACCAAGGAAATGAGGAAAAGTCAAAGGTCAAGGCAGAAAGAGTAAAGGGTGGGTCGGAGATCATAGCACATGATGCCACATTTTAAATTATTTTTAACAAATACATATCAATTTTACATTTTGGTCTAATCACAGCCTGTTCCAGAAGCTAAGGTATAATATAGAAGAAAGTATTTTAAAATGCAACACAAAATCAGGAGACTAAAAAGTATCACATGTGCACTGTGAGATAATACAATATGTGGTATTCTGTGAAAACTGGCATTGATTTAAAACATATGCCATATTTTCCAGAACTGTGATATTATCTTGCAAATTGATGCTGTTATTGTTTTGACTATCTGGTTTGCATTGACTTTGCACGTCAATCTGCACAGTTTATTTGCTTTGCCTACTTTAATGAAGCCACTGTTTTGTAAAAAGAAAAGATTGTTCTCCATTTTAGTGGTTTGTGATTTTGCCAGTAAGAAAAAAATTGCCTTGATTTGTTCATACCATTGTGTTCCTCATGCTGTATCTGTTTGAAAGACTAAACGCTATTCTCAGCCAGTTGTATATATATTAAGTCCACACCCTGTTCGGCAGACACCCACACAGGAATAGGTAACTGCATCGTATCTAATTACAACACTTCCAATTTTGATTACACACTTGGCTTGAAAAACCACAACACTGTAAAAGGACAATTGCTCAGAGAGCCCCAAGCAGCAGGTGGTGCAATTTCAGTCCTGTCTTAATGAGAGAACATATCGAAAGGTAAAAGGGAGGAATTTATACTTTAATTCCACACCCAAAGTCATAAAATGAGGTTCCCTTAATTTATTAGTTTATTAGAGACCAAACTTGCGCCAGGAGCATTTTTGTCTCAATGTCCTCTCTTCCATCCTTGTCTGGTATAGCCATATTTCTAAAATTATTAAGCTAAAAACAGACTTCCCACAGGGGCTGAATGATGTAATGGATTAATAAACTATAGTAAACTGGTTAGCCTTGGTTTCAAACAACCACCAAAAAAAAACAGGGCAGCCATCACAGTATCTCGTAAACAAAAAAAAGGGATAAAGAGTGACCACTTTATTAGGTACAATTGAAAACGAAGAGCAGGGTGGTATTCCAGTAAGCCTACATACTCTGAGTCTATCCCTGAACTCTAAATTGACTTACTCTGAGATGGGAGACTCAGAGTATTTGGTTCCAGAAAAGCTGATCTGAGTTAGTTCAATCAACTCAGAGTATGTTAACCTGGAGTTATGCGCATGCACAACCACTATAAAAAGCCATCATCAATGGAGCCCCAATACCATGAGTCACCATGACAACTGAGGAAAAACAGATCACCTTATTTTACCACGATGGAGTTGGAGGTCTTTATGCAGGTCTACGGCGAGTACGAATGTATTTATCACCGCAAATCTAATATGGCTACAGCAGTGAAGGAGAGACGTCATGGGAGGAAATTGAATGCAAGTTTGAATGTGCTATTCCATTGATGTAACATTTAACATTCATTCATTCATTCATTCATTCATTCATTCATTCATTCATTCATTCATTCATTCATGTATTTATTTATTTGTTCATTCATTCATTTATTCATTCATTCATCCATCGATGTATTTATTTATTTATTCATTCATTCATTGTTCCAGAAGTCTTGGAAACATAGTACGTCCTCATATCTGCTGAACTATAAATGGTAATAAGATAAAATTGGTATCACTTTAAAGCTAATGATGTTTTTCTTGTTTTTTTTTTTTTTTCAGATCCAGAGAGAGCGAGAAAAAGAGAGAGAATTTAACTAGTCATCAAAGTAAGGCTTCTGTCCGTGCCTCCCCTGTGGTATTTCAATTACTATTCTTGGTATTTTTAAAGATGTTCCATTGTGCAATCATAAAAAAATATATATATGCAACATGTCGCCCTCTTTCATATCTCCTGAAATTCAAAAATGTGCTAAATCCCTGCAGCACAATTGTGAGTAGTTAAGTCATGTGTCGCCATGTGATTTATATTGTTTGCCCCAAGTCAACAGGCTGCAAAAACAACAAACTCTGAAGGTAAACAACTGTGATACCAGGGCATACTTGTCTTGATTAATGAAAGGAAGTGAGATTCCATCCAGATTACTGCTGCTGAGGATGGCATTCCCTGTGAATATTAATTTCCCCCGAAGAGGCGTTCTCACTTTCTCTCCTCAAAGGCTGCTCAATTTATCGGCAAAGGTCACGAGTGAAGGTGACGCACAATGTTTTTTGGCAGCAAAATTGAAGTGCTTCACACATGAAGTCTACACAATTTTTGGATCTTCTCTTTCGTGCTTATTTGCTTGCCATCATCATGGATCAGAACGTCTTAATTAGTGTCATTCTTACATGCAGATTTTTACCTTTCAAGAAAATTAGTCTATTTGATATTTGAGATCAGACCACACACATGCAACAATGTAAGGAGAGATGTCAGCTTAAAAGGGCACCAATGACCCTGCTCCTGAGTTGATTTTCACTCAATAAATATTTAGGGTGTAAACTCAAATCTCTCTGGCAAATATTTGCAGGGGAACTCAAAGTCTTACAAATGAGGTACACAAATCATAATCTAAAAGGGGATTAAATGCATCTTGTTTGTCTGTCTGCAAGCAAATGCCAAAAATGAGATTTGCTAAACACATCTCCATGACTTATCAAAGCACTTTCAAGATGAAAGTCAAATGTGCATTTTATTTTTATCTCTGTGTTTGTGTTTTTCCCAATACTTTCGCTATGCTTTTCATTCATCATCTTCGTGCATAATATCCTGCAGGTCAAGACAGAGGAATTAATGGATTGTTTAAATCAGTTTACAAACACACTATTGGCTTTGGTGATCTTTAAGAAGCTTTGTGCACTTTAAGCCATGGACATGCCTCGCTGTGAGAACAATAAAAACTATAATGGGTATGAAACATCAATCCCTTCGTATTAATATATGACGCAAGCAGTCCGATGAAAAAAGTCGAGAGCTTCAATTTACACAGACGTTAGAGGCCGGGAAATGTTTTGCACAGACACAGAAGCGAAATGTTGTGTTACACCAATTAGCCAGCTCCAGAGGTAGTGACAGATGTGTATCAAATGGCACTTGGTAGTAAGCAAAGCTAAAAGAAGTCAAAGTCAGATTTATAGACAGTTCGTCACGTGTAGATACCAGTCAAGATAATCTGTGAAACATTTTCTACAAACCCCCACAAATCTTAAGAATACACTGATAAACATTCATTATATGCTCCCTACGGGAGGTGCGGAGTGACAAAGAAAACAAAATCCCACAAAATTGGAAAATACCCGAAAGTCACTTGGGTGGGTGGGGGCAGTGCCCCTATGCGTAACCTACTACCACCCCACCCTCATCAGTTCTCATAACTACTGACGATACTATAATGTTGCTTTAGTTTTGTGAATTCCCAATGATAATGATGAAAATGTTTAAATTCAAAACTAAAGGAACATTCATCTGGCCTAATGCCATCACTCCCTGAAGTCTTGTTGAAACAGTCAAATAATTTTGGTTGTAACCAAATCAATCAATCAATCAATCAATCAATCAATCAATCAATCAATCAATCAATCAATGCCAATACATTCTGATGAAAATTCAACCTTTGTGGCAGATAATGTAGTAAATGTCATTCTCTCCAACATCCCACATCCTCAAGAGTAAACGCCTGCTGATGTAGGCTGGCTTTTTGTTCCGGCAACAATGACAACATTGTTCATAGTGAATTGCAAAAGTGACCTTGACAGAACTAAGTTGCAGTCGTCTATCCCTATGCTGACAGATCTGAGGCGATACCAAGGCATAAGACTTATCCAGTTCTTTCACCTGTCACTGCTCTCGAGGGAAGATGTGGGTGCTGCTTGGGGGTATCGGTGACAGAGTGAGTGTGTCTGAGGAGATCAGTTTAGGGAGATTAGCAGCTCAGTCCATCTCTGTCACCAAGTACTGCTGAACCTTGACACAGCTTAGAGGTATTATGAGGTCAGGAGAGTAAATGACATCTCTGCACAGCAGCAGGTGGAGGATGTGTTCAACCGGATGCTTTGGTTACCAGGGAAAATTATGCAATAATGCATCAGGAGGTCCAATGTTCCGTTGCATTCATTCGTCATTCACTGAAGCAGAAACGGGGATAAGTGTCCTATCAATAAAAGACTCCTGGGTCTATGCTTGTTATGATTTTGAAAAACAAAGTTACTTCTTCACTTGATGTTGCTGACATGGCGTAAGAGATCATAAAAATCAATACCTCATCCAGGGGCAGCAGAAAAACACAAAACATGATTTAAGACTCGTCAGCTTTGCACAGAAATGGAAGGGAACGAGTGCAACGGTTTTTTTTTCTGCCTTCAGTAATAGCATTTTATCACATTAGGCTTGGCGTATATGTTGGGAAAAGTAGTCAAGTCGTTGTTTGCGCGGTATTGTGGTGCACAGCTTGCTCAGCTGTCGGGGTAATACTTTCATCAAACACATTTTTTTTCCAAAGATGGAAAAAAACACACCATGTCTGGTGCAAATCTCTTTGTCTGCTCTGACAGAATGTTGGAGAAGTCAAAGGCAGCAAACTAACAAGCAGGTTTCTCAACAAACAGTTCTGTATGTGTGCGACCGTCCAGGCCTGCGTGCCCCTAAAGTACACATACCGGATACCTGTGTTTGTGAACATGTGTTTCACGCCCGACAAAACATGCCCACATGCTGTTCTGGAGGTGGAATACTATAGTATAATGAAAGTAAGCTGCTTTTTCTTTTTGTTGACAAAACAGGAATACATCTCAAGTCTATTATGTGAAATGTTGAATCCACACATGTTGATTCAAATCTGCTCTGCTCAAGTGAACAATCTTACTATGCAGAAACTGTTTCAAGTTAAAAGTTATTTACCTGACCATTGAAAAGGTGACAAATCCTTCTATTGTGGACCCTGCTGAGGCATGACTCATAGTCCTATTCCATTTAAAAATAATAATTTCAATTCCATTGGCAAACATTTTCACCATAACTATATTACAATAATTTCAGCTGGCAGAATGCAGCATTGTAATAGCTTTTGAGTTTTTAACATCCAGAATTCCACCTAGATTTTCCACTATGCACCCATTAAAGTTGCGTTGCCTGTCAAAAGTCCAACATGGCCTACCTTTAAACTGACTTTAAGCCACCAATTTGTCACAGTCCGGGTCAAAGAACACAAAGTGCACAGCTGTCTGTCCAATTTCCAAATAGAAGCAGGAAGGTGTGTGCCTGCATAAAAATCAGCTTCCAAATGCGCCATCTACAAAAATAGAAAAATCATTCATGGTTTTCAGTGTACAACATTTCACATTTGTCAAACCAAGCACACACCAATTCAGAAAGAATATCGAGTTGAAAGGTTGATCAGTAGTAGTTGTATTCTGTGCCCAGTACGTCACAGCTGGCAGTCGGGCACTATTTATTTAAACCATATATTAGTAATTTATTTATTTTCAAAATAATCCAACATTTGTCATCTGTGAGTGTTTGCTGGACATAGCGATAAAATAATTACCTGATTGTAAAAAATAATGAGTAGTAGTTTGAATGTTTTCTGCTTGTCGAACCATTGACCTTGTAATATTCTGCCCTGAAAAACTATAACAGATAAAAGTCTTGGGCTTTTTAAAAGTGAATGCTTTTATAAAAAACGGAAATGAGTGTTTTTGTGCAGTTTATGAAAATATTCCAAATGTGAATAACAGCAATTTATTGTACATTACAAGGCTGGCACCTCCACTGGCATCCATCATTATCATAACAGGTGGCCTGGACAGAGTTGTGAATATCCGCTTCAAATGTGTCACAAATGAGCACTGAAAAATGTACTCTGTCCAAACTGGATGTCCAAAGCAAATGGTGAATCGCAATGTTTGTATACTGCAAGTCTGAAACTATGATTCGATTGCAATGTAAGTAGACCCCGAGAAGGACTATTTTGCAATTCTAGTATGGCTGTGATTGTGTGTTCAGCTGCGGAAAATCCTTCACCCTCTGCTTTCATTCAGTAGCTTTTAGATATTATTATGAGTGATGATTCCTCCAAAAGGAGAAAACTTATTTTCTGCTGTAATAGTTGCCATGAATACTGACTTGATTTAAAGCAAAAGTGCACACCTGTGGCATCCCAAAAGGCCATTTCCTGGAGACAGACTAACAGCCCAAGGAAGTGTGCATGAATCAGGCCATTTCTCACATGGACGAGTGGGGAGGGAGGGAAGGAGGAAGGAAGGGACATGAAAATTCATGGTAAATCTTATACGTACGGAGCAACCATATATTGCTCATATATCCAGAGCTGCCATATGACATTACACTCTCCCATATGTCGGCTGCTCTTTGCATCCTGCTGAGTGGTGCACTTTTCACCTCCCGCTACGTAAAAGGAAGCAGAGGTTCACACAACTAGAGTGCATCCAACCATATAGTATATTGGGTAATGATGTATTCATTATTGGATCTGAACTTATTAGTACGAATGGTAAACAAAACAGAAATAGTTGGAACCCCTCAACATCAAATGGTGGTAATTCCTAATTGGCAAATGTTATTTTTTTGGTTAATCTTAAATTAAATCTGAAATTTGCTGGCCAATGAACACAAAATCCTTAAAAATTCTGTAATTGTCCAAATACGTTTGTGCTTTATATCTGCATTCGGATGAAATAAATAATAAAGATATATTCTCATGAGGCACAGAATAAAAAAAACAGTACCGTAATTTCTGGACTTTAAACCGCACTTGAATATTTATCTCATCAGCTAACATTCTGGGAAAATCCTGCTTTGCAATTCTAGTATGGCTCTAACTATATAAGCCGCACTGGACTATAAGCCACAGATGTTTTAATGTTTAATTTCCATATGCACTAACCATAAAATATCATACAAATCATGAAATTCCATAAATAAACTGCACTGGACTATAATCCACAGGTTTATCCTGGAAAATACAATAAATGGATAAAGGTACACATTAGCACAAGAAAAGAGATAAGAGGGATAAAAGAATAATTCCGTGACTGCTTATACTTAATGATCAAATGACTGTCACATTTAAAGGCAGTTTCAACTGCACAAGCAACACAATCCGCTGTGCATCCATTATTGATACTTTATTTCATATCTAAAAATAGGTCGAAACGTGACACTGTAAACAATGCAGTATGGAAATGTATCTACACACAGACGCACACAGAAACAGACAGTTGTCAGCTCTATTCTTCACAAACTGTGTCGCTCCCATATGTGCTCCACTAGTGCAAGAAGCAGCTGTCTGAAACAAAAGGTGTCTAACATGAGTCTGCCCTGCCATGGCATGCATTTGAATGCTCCCATCTATTTGTCTACACAGTGATTTCTCCTCGGGAGACGCAGCAGACATTCGGTAGGCATATTTGCCATTAAAATGACGACCACAGGGGACACTATAGCTAAAGATAGGTGCTTGGGAAACAGGCCTAGAAATTCAAAGCGACTGGAAACGCCACCTGATAAATTATTACATTCTGAATTGAATTTTGCTGCAATCTGAGGAAAGTAAACATCCAAAAAATGCACATGTTGCCACAAATTATTTGACAGGGAGCATTTGAAGTATTTCCATTGTACTTTGGTCTCCTGAGCCGGAATCGAAATCTACACCTCTGAAGGGTTCACATTAAAAGTGGTTAACGCATACAATACAACAGTTTTCCCGTCTCATTATTAAATGATCAACTTGTGTATCTATGTTGTCAGATGATCCTACTGCGGCGTTGGATGATTCAGCTAATTAACAAAAGGTACATGTGGTGTTTGACCCATGTGTAATTAAATGCAGCACATTCATCAAATTAGAGAATGCAGATGGAACACGTAGCTCATTCCTGCAGCCATGGTGCGTGAGAAAGTGACTTCAGGTATTTAATCAATCAGTGGCTACAGTACGGACGGAATGTTGAGCATTGTAGTTGCCTTTACTTAATTCTAAAATACTTTTTTATTATCTTTCAAGAAAAAAACCCTAATACTAAATGAATAAAAACAAAAATTAAGCATTTGCAAAAAATGAAAATATTTAAAATGAACAAACATGCTCTAAAAGATAACATTAAGAGATTAAAAAAAAGTCACAACTAAATAAAATCTGTAATAAAAACTGGGATGCCCAGAAAAATATTTTCTTCACTAAAAATCTGAACATCCGAACATCTCAGAACCACAATGGAATAAAAAGACAGGAAGTAATGTTTCAACAGATTTCTTTAGGCAGCGGCATAATTGTCACTCCAGTTTTCAAATGCCACCCAGTGCAGTGTTGTGATTTACAGACACCACTGCCAGTGCCAGAATAATCTGTCAAACTCAACTGAAATTGCAGGGTCTGGAGAAAGGACACGTGTGGCAAAGACTGGATTTTAGTACACGGGCTGTCTGAACAAACCTCCCAAAAGACATTGTGAGTGTCTCAGCGTGTGTACCTGCTCCATCCCGCTGCCATGCCACACTAAATGGCTATTTATCATGGTAGGGATGGATTTGACAGTCTCGCCCTTCCTTTCAAATACAACCATAATTCAAAAAGCGTCGCACAGGGTAAATTACCCCCTCAATTCAGAAAGAATCAACCTTTTCAAGGTACAACTTTTGGGTGGCGCAGTGGCTCTCAGGTCGCAAGTTTGTTGGATAAAAAAAAAAACCTGCTGTCTGCACAAAAGACTCCATTCTGGCAGAAAGATGACAAATGGTCACTACTAAATGATACTTTGGTCGACGCATCTGTGGGGGCATCCAAGCATGCAGTGATGCTTGTGAGCCGGTCGGCCAGAGAAAAATCACAGTACTGGATTCTTGCTGTACATGACAACTTCCTAAAAATTAGCGTTGACACACAATCATAAATAACTTGATTTATTTGCTGCATTTATCATGAGCAAAATCATATTTCTTTTGGGATTTATTAAATCCAAGATTCATATAGATCAGCCAAATATAAGGAAAATGTGCAAATAACCTATACAGGTAGTTCCACTCTTGATTTTTTTTTTTAATCTATACTACAAGTATAATGTCATAATTTTATGTAAATGAAGGACTAAATGACCATGAATTGTGAAATGTGGCCAATGGCAGCCCGAGCAGACGAATCAGCCAAGCCTTCAATGGACACTTTATTTGATCCCGAGAACCTCTCCCACTTTTATTTGTTTTTGTCCTCATTTCTAATTCCGCCTGCCCTACTCACGTTCATCCCTCAGTCTTATTAAAATGACGGACTTCATTATTCTGCATAGACCCAGCTGGTTTCCTCTTTTTTTTTTAATATCTGCAAAAACAACAAGGAACTAGGTGTGTGTTTCCGTGTGGGTTTCGGTCATCAAAATGTGTCTCGTATGAGACTCACAAGCTGCGTCAGATAGAAATGAGAAAAAATGAGTTGATGTGGGCAGACCAGGGGGAGAGAACAGGTTCCAGGTGCTTGGCCAGATTCTGCCAAACAGGTGCGCAGTGTGTGTGTGTGCATGTGTGTGTGTTTGACTTCGCGCATTGGGATAAGGCTAAATACTCATGGAAAACACTGAAAGAAATGAGCACTGACTATCTCAGATTGAGAGCAATCATTTCGACATGGGAATGAAAAAGATCACCACATTAGCGGCCATCGCTCAAAAAGCTACAGCTGCACATGTAAAGTTGTGCAAGCTACCTGCGTTTCTCAAACGACACACATCTACATGCACACCCACCCACACACCTTCATGGCTGGAAAAATTATTAATGGCTGTAAGTAGAGTGCAGACCTCTGCCTATATGTCTGGCTTTTGTGGACGTATCATTAGTCATAGGGCAATTCAAGAAATTGTTGATAAGTTCCTTCACTCCCAATTAGAATGTAAGTGAAGGAAGAAAAAAAATCCTCCATCTAAAGATTTTGAGATTAAATGCTGCTTATGCCTGTGAGGTGAGTTTCTTCACTGACGTACTCAACACGACCTACTTTGCAGTTAATATTCTCTTGCTCTGCGATCTGTCACCGCAATAAGTTACACTTTTGTTTCAATGGTCATTATCCCACTTTCCTTCTTTGCCAGCACTAGAACGCGTGAGATGCCAAACTTGATATGACACACACATAAAAAAACTTTTGTGACAAATGCTGACATTTTGAAATGAAATGGAGCAAGAGCATTTAACTTTATTTGTTCCATTTGGTTAGCTAAAAAAAAAAGACTGCAACACCGTGAGTTCTCTCAGATGGAAAAAAAGGTGATGCTGTCCTTTGAAAAGCTGTGACCACATGAGAAAATCATTGCAACATTCAGCTACAGCTTCCTACAAAGGTCATTGATATATACACACACACACTAACATATACACATAAACACAACTACTACATTGATACATAAGAAATAAAAAGAAGAGGTTTGAACGAAGTGAATACGCTCTTTTTATAGCTGCGGAGGATGATGTTATTCAGAGCATCCAGAATGTTTTGTATCCCAGGTGAGAGGCTCGTCATCAGCACAAGCCAGAGGTAAGCGTTAGCGGTGACCATCTCTGCGCTTCCCAGCAGTAAATATCCGTGCCATCACACCGCAAGCTCCAGAGGATGAGACGTGGAAAGAATCTGAAGAGGCAATTAGACAACATGGTGCCAGATGCTCTCCACTACTGCAGCAGCGGGGCCTTCTTCACTTGGAGCTAATTTCATAACAAAGCCCGACTTTAATCAGGTCCTGCCTACTCTAGAAGACCACCACCCCCTCATAACCGACTACTTTCTCCTCGTCTCTCTTTTATTCCCGCAACTCATCTTGCAAATTACACGAGAAAAATATAGAAAGATGAATGATTTATGAAAGTTGCTTGAGATGCTACTACAAAATTTTATAACATTGATCATCTCAGATAATGTCGCTATTTATCATGTGCTAACTAATAGTATCTGCTTCAGATTAGAGAATTGTATGAGTGTATCTGTGTCACACTATTAGCTTCTTCATTGAGAACAATCCCACCTACGGGAATACGGACGTTGCCCGTTTTGGTAAGCTTGCCTGGCCCATAACGCCTTAGAAATTCTTTCACCAGCCCATTTCACCAGCTGTCTCCATCCAGCACATGATGTCACTGTAAAATCGTTTTCATAACACAAGGCCAACACAGTAAGCGTACACATATTGTGCATATCCAATGTTTGTCAAAGCTGATCCCCACCAAATGGCCTCGCAGGGCCATCTGGGTCAAAATTATTAAACAGACTATCTTGGCATGTGAACAGAACTTCTTATCAGGGCTTGAGTCACTCCAAGTTGTAGATGAACCATCCATCACAGTTAATGTTCTTAAGGAAACAAAGCGTTATCCTAATTATTGCAAATGCAGATTAGTACAATTTACTTGTTTAATCAAATGGTTTGCTTTGTTTAATTATCTGGATATGTGCACAGCGAGCGAGAGAGAGGTTGTGGAAGAGAGACATAGATGGAGAGAGACAGAGAGCAAAAGTGGGAGAGGACGTGCACGAAAGAACATTCTTTGCCCGAGGACAAAGGGAATTAGAAAGAAAATTAACAATCCATTGTAGAATTTGCACTCAGCACAAAGATGCGACATTTTACACACAAAAAAAACTTAGCAGAAGAGTTTATGACCAGCAAAGGCCCTAAACACAAAACAATTAAGATTGTTGCATTTCCTGTTTTAGTGTAATTACAACTGTGCCATTAAATATTTTTGCAATTTGTAAAGAGTCAAGCTAATATGCTTGAGGTTAATTGCACTGCAGCTTTTTTGCTTGTGATCCTCCTTGACTTTGAACTTTTGTTTGCTCAGTTTGACAAACTAAGCTCAAGAAAAGGAGAGATCATCCACATTTTTGAAGTGGCGGACATGCTCCTCAAACACATCTTAACTCATGCAACCCGGGTTCCTAATTACCTGGAATCCGATATTTAACTCCTGACCTTGGCAAAGAATAAAGGCACCATTAAGAAAAAAAATTCAACAGTTGTGCACAAGCATCGCAGAGTGTGCTTGAGCCAACTCTGGTCAACCTCAGCTGACTGTTCCACTTTTTTTTTAAAGTTCTTAGTAGAAATCATCTTCTTGGAAAGTTCTCGTGTCTGATCTTTCTGGATCACTGTGTTCTTTTTATTTGTATAAAAGTAGCAGTACTTGAATTCATCTTGCTCCACAGTCTCAGTTCGGAGAATTTAACCACCTACACTGTCAAATGAGAGCAATTGTGTCTCTCGACAATCCTTCCCAGCTGTACAACCAACGCTGCATTGATCGACAACAAAGTTTCGGTCAAGGGAAGGTGATCACCCCCCTCTTCACAACGACTTCAGGCCACATTGATTTTTCTTTGCACTTCACCCAGGCACAGAAGATCCAAAGTTAAAAGAAAAATAAGACTCTACTGAACAAGAATGATTAACTTTTAGGACACTGGCATAAATTTCAGACATGTCCTAACATTTACATGGTTTAAATGGAATTCATCCCTGAAGTGCTGACTGAGCTAATCAGTCAGTCATCAGCTAATATCAGTTTCTCTGATAGTAGGCTTGATTGCTAATAAAAACAAAAAGTGATAGTGCATCTGCTGTGGAAATATATGCACACAAACACAATTACAGTTACACAATTACTGGCTACAATGCAGATATTATGCAATAGAATGTGTGCACAATTGAATTTCAAACACTAATTCTATTGTATAGCGTAATGGTTGCATACATTTTTCCTCGAACTTGGATGACAGCTGAATCTAAGAAATATGTATTCTTAATTTTATATATATTCCATTTTGTGCGTTAATAAATGTTTTGCTTCGTTCGGAAAGGTAATAATAAAGCACTGAGAATTACCAACCTTGTCACTCAATACAATTGTGGTGACTTCACGAATGTAATTGTTTTTTTCCGCTGTGTCTATATGAACTCAAGTCTCTTGCCCTTGGACACCCAAGGACACACATCGCTATGTAATCCACGCTATCAAACTCCGACAAACCTTGAGGGCCTGAGGCTAGAACTGTCCAGGACAATGTTGTGAATTCATTATGAAGCCCACCTGCTTTTAAACACTAGACTTCTTGGTGCCGTTCGAATCACTGACGGATGCGCAATTCCCTGATGTTTAGCAATTGTGTATGCAATTTGTAACCCAGCTTCTACGAATGTTCCGTGAAGATTGATAGAGAATCTTAATGTCACATTGAATCCAGGGTTTAAGTCTGTGCCAAAAAAGCAGCTCTCTTTTGAAGGATATACACCCAGAGTTAAAGTCAGTTTAAGTTTTTGTTCCCAAATAAAAAACAAACTACAATTAAAAAGTAGACTTAGACATTTTCCAGCTCAGAGAAAACAATGACATTCCTAAAATAAACGTAATGACGCTGCTAGAATTACTGACTGCCAAAAGGTTTAAAAGAGTGATAAAAAAAAAAACTCTTCATCAGTTACTGAAAGGCATAATTACATTGCATTGTAAAATGTGTCTTTTAAAGTTTGATTGAAGCAGGTTAAAAGTAGGCAACACATTTTATACAGCTGTCAAATAGCTTTTGTAATTCAATAAGTAAAATATAATGAAAGGATTTTCACAAGGAGCAAATTTATTATAAAAAAAAGTTTGTGATATTTAATTGACATTGAGGAAAAAAAGACCTGTGAGATGACCAGATCAGATTTTAGAGGAGCCATATAGTGTGAAATGTCAACGGTGAGGTGTTTTGTAGAAAAGAAAAAAAGTAATTTGCTTGCAATTTATCTTCATCTCTTTTATTTTGGAAATAGCTGTGCTTATACAAAGCCGGTAAGTGTGTGTGGCTTCTGTGGGAGCTAGTCATCAGTCAACTCTGCTGCATGTGAGCACTCCCAAGAGAGGTATTGGTCTTAAATGGTTTAGGGCACGAGGCCCATGAACAGAAGCTATGTGGGCCCAGTTAAGGTGGGTTAATCTCTCCGACTGTACATCCACATTCGAATTTAAATACACATCTGCAGAATAAAAAAAAACACAACACATTTGTTGTACAACTATGATTAATCTTTATCAGTGTCCATTATTAAGATGTGTAAAAGTTATTTTTACACCCACACACTTGTCTAATATACATTCTAAACCAGAGTTAGAAAACCAAGAAATTATTTTAATTAAATTCTATTTTCATGGCATAAAATGGGATGGATGTAATGTAGTTTAAATAAATTGATATGAACTACAAGCAGCTCAAAAAAAATGCACAATGTCAGATATAAAGCTCACATGTTGGATAAGCCATTTTTCAATTGGATTTATTGTTTTATATCTTAATTGATTTCAAGCCGTTCTCAGTAAAGATATTCTCACAGTGGGTCGCCTTTGTGTATCAGATTAATATGCTCTGATGAGAAAGTGGTTCCTGTAGAAATGAAAACCGATCACACGCTAGGGCATGTTGATATATCAATTGATAACTTCAGTGGACAATTTTCAGGGGGGGGAAAAAAATCAGCATCCCCCAATGCTCCACTTCTTTATTTTGTGTTTTAAAATAGATGGCAAAAAAATGAAAAAGTATATTAAAGCTGCATGATTATACACGTGATTGCATGTCGCCATTTTCTTGCTTAAAATAGTTCATTTGAAAAAGGATCAGAAATCAGCATTGATGTTTGTAAATAAATGTCTGAGCAATGTAAAAAAAAGAGAGTTGAATGACATTCAGATGGATTTTGTTAAATTGGTATCAGAGCAGGTCATGACCTTAGTCATGGAACGAAGACAGTGTATTACTAAGCTGCTCTGTTTCTATTGATGAGATAACGCTTGGGTTTTGAACACAGCATTAATATTTCAAGGTGAATTTGGAGCCAGGATTACACAGAACTTGCTTCGTCTGCAATAAAATGACTGAAACAGTAACAGTAATACTCACATGACAACAGAAGCCAGAAAAACACTTGCATAACTACATCATGAAGAATGTTGCAAGGAAAGTGAGGGAGGAGTTGCAGCAAGGGGTTGTGGTCGTAATTTCAATGATTGACTGATGAATATATCAAGATGGAGAAAGAAAACAACATAAATCTCTTGATCATTCTGAAAACGTTGGCAGAAGTTAAAAGTCTGAAAAAAAACTTGCAGCCTCGTCTTGAGCACTTTGTGGTTTGCTGACGAATGCCAATGTTTACAGAGAGGAGTCTGATGAAATCCCTTTGATTGCATGATGAGGATCCACATAACCTCTCTGTCCATACTTTGGCTCCTTGTACACGAAAAGTAACTCTGTACTATCAAATGTATGCTGGAAAATAAACAAGCAAGCTGCCTAATTTTGTTGGTTGGTGGTTGACAGCCTCAAGAGCTTAAAACAAACAAACCTCCTCTACTTGACAACTTCTTTAACCTCTCACTCTCGATGTGATTACTTTATTTACTGAAATTACAAAACAACAACCTACGTTTGTTTCACCCCCTTCATCATTGTATTGTATAAAACCAAAAATATATTTTCATCTTTTCATGGGACAACAGTGATGAGAATATATTTTGCCATATAGACAGCGTTCAAAGCTTTTACGATGTAAATTTATGATTTAAAAAAAAAAAAAATACACAATAATGTCTAATTTGCTGGCAACAAAGGTGAGTATTTCCCCAATTGGTCAATTTTTTGAGTAGCCAACATGAGTTTTAAGACTGAAACCGCCGCAAGGAGTTCACAAATGAGACAAATTTAATTGTGATGTTTTGTAAGGGACAACACGTCTAACTGAGAGAAACAATTCAGTGAGTATTTGATTCAGACCAAGACATGGAAAACTTCAAAAGGGTTGGCAGTTTTATATTCTTCAACGCATGACTGGTTCTATTCTCCAAATGGAATATAAAGTGCCCCAATGATTGAACATGTTATTTTGTTTTGGCAAAAAAAAAAAAAAAAAAAATAAGACACTCCTACCACTATCTGGACGTTTGCGGGTCACATGACAATTTGATTCCATCATCATTAATGATCCCCCCCCTATCTGAAATATCATTTTTAGACATTTTGACGGTGGACATACCAGTTTCCAACCAGTCATTAAGGACATGGTCGAAACAGAAACGAGAGACTTTCATAGTTTCCCAAAGCAAATGGTGCTGGGTGGCGTGCTGTGCAGTCCAAATGACGAGAAGAGTGAAAGGAATAGTCATTATTTTCCAGCCACTGCTTCCATGAATCTTGGAACCAGTTCTACAAGGAGATTACAGATGAAAACAATCAAGTTCCTGTCACTCCACAAAACTTTTTTGTGAGCGTTTACACTCTGTTGGTGAGTGATGTACAGCACAATTGTGACCCTGACGGACGTCATACTGTACCACATCTTCGCATGACAAACCGCTTCTTACGAGCACCTGTTACTGCTGCAGCAGCATTTCTGGCCTTCACTTGACATGAGGGATTAACAAATTTGACAACTGCAAATTCCTAATGCTGCTGTCATCAACCACAGTTGTGACTGGGCACCATAACTGCGCCCTAAATCGTTTAGAGCTTTCAGTAAAGTGAGACACAACTTTAGTTTCTGACACGTACGTCGGTCCATATGTTGCTTGCCATTTGCTGGTACTGCCTGAGGGCTCTTAGGGAAAAGGAAAAGTGACCAGAGTTGCAGTCGTGCAAAAGAGGGGTCAAATCTGGTAACGATTGTCCTAATGTCCTGGGCGAGGTGCAGAATATGTCCTCTCTCCTACACTGCTACCCTGTTTTTCAATTTGCATTCCATCTGGTTGAACCATACCAAGACTTTCCACCATCAATGTAGATCGCATGTCTGTGTGAAACAGAGTGGGTCATTGTTTGGTTCTCTGAATTGCTTGAGGAATTTTATTTTAGGGTTGTATATGTTGCAAATGAGGAAGTAGAGTAAAATGCTGCTCAAAGCGCACTTCATAAGTGACTTCATGACATTACCTTACCATTATGAAACCTTTTACTACTAAAAATATCAAATTGAAAGACATTTAACACCTGATATATCTTGATAATTTGCTGATAATGTTTCCATGTATAATCCAATACAAACTGTCCTCTTTTGATACTATTTAGAATCGCAACCAAAGCCAGAGGGGTGAATTAACCTGAAAAATTGAGAAACAAAGGGCTTTCAGCTATCGCCCAATAATATCACCATCTTCACTTCCAATTTATCTAGAAAATGTATCCGATTCGAGTCCCTCTGCATCCCAATAGTCAAGCAATTTCTCCGCTCACGTGTGATGGACAATGTTTATCATGGCTATGATAAACTATTTCCTCATAAACGATTTTGTCACTGCCTTCTGCAGGCTGTCATATGATATTCCGCCTGCAGACTCAAACAACCATATTTCACGGGGTGTATTTACCTCCTCGGAGGACAGAAACTTGACAGATGATAAATGGCCACTGCTGACAATCATCAACACATACTACCCTACTATGTTTGCCTTTAGTATAAGTGGCGCCAAAACATGGAAAATTGGACTTCGGCATATGGTGCATGTGGGTGCGGAGAGAATGAAAGTGGCAGAGAAAGAGCTAAAGAAAGGGAATAATAAACAGTGACACATGATCTGGAGAAACACAGGTCTATTAGCAACTAGTTGAACATGTCTGTACTGAAGTATATTGAGCATGTTTGTTACACCACCACTGCATGTCTTGACTGTGTAATATTTTCCCACTGTGAATGGATTGATGCTGCACATGCAAACCCAGCAGGAGAAAAAGACGCACAGCTGTAAATTGATGTTTATTTGTTCTCTCTGTTGCTTCTGCTTCGCGTCGCCTCGCACTCCAAAGAACGACACAGACGATAAGACTGATGGACAACAAATGTGCGTCTCCTCCCATCATATTATGCATAACAGTGTTCTGTCACAGCCGTGTGTGACTATGCAATAATTTTCTCTCACTTTATGACAGCATCTCCATACTTATAGCGACTTTGTAATTGTGACGGTCTGGAAACGAGAGTTCAAACTAATATTTTCTTCTCATGAACAACATTATTTTTCAGTTAAAGGAGTTTAAAAATAAATATCAAGGAAAGACATTAATTATTAGATGTGCTGTATATCTGCAGGAACACAAAGTAATCCCTCCTCTAGCGCAGGGGTTACATTCCAGACCACCCTGGCAGTGAGCGCAATCCACATTGTTGGAAAGTATTTAGATACACCCAAGGCATGTTTTTATAGCATTTAAACCCATGTCTAAAATAACACTAACACATTTTAATATTTATGAGAGACAGCAAGAAAACAAAAACAAAAATATTGCACAGTGTAACAATATACAGATCTCTCCTCCAGAGTCATTATGAGCCCACTGTATCATTTCTCCAGTTTATGCTGAAAAGTTAGCTACCATACTGATTCTATTGTCGAGATTTTCCAGAACTCTTGTTCAATGGAAAACGTTTGCCCTCGTTGATTGAAGTCTGTGAGGCTTTAGTAACCCAAGTCAGATGACTACAAAGAACTTCACCTCTTGAAAGAATGCTGTCTTAAATTTGCTTTAAAAAAGCACCAGTGTGTTTTCTCGCTGGTGACCGCAGTAAGTTCACTGATGCCAAAAACCAGCAGTTATTTTTTTTCCCCCCTGAATCTAGCCCTTCTTCTCCTTTATTTATGTCTAATAATGGAATTCCCCCTACTTCATTTTTTTCACCAGTAAAACATGACAATGCAACAATTTCTCAATGCCCTGCATAGCCATTCCCTCTTGGCTAAAACAAGAGTAATGGCGTAATCATCCAGCCTTTCATCCAGGTAAAGTACACTCCTGAGCACAACACTAATGAGTGTGGTGTCTTTGATCTTCTTATAACAAGGAAATCATCGGCTTTGGAAGTATCTAATAATGGGGCAGCAAAACATTATTTCTTTATGCATTGCAGGCTTTGCAACTTTTCAAACTTAGCCCTCTTGTTGTGATAGGCAATTAGATGTGGTTATTATTCTTTTGTCAATTTTGCTTTCATTTGCATAGATTGACGTGGCCTTGAAAAATCAGTTCATACAGGAATTGGTAGCAAATTGAGGCATTTGTTAGGACTCCTTAGAATAAAAAGAAAATGATTTGCCTCAATTGTAAATACTTGGGAACTCTGCCAATGAACCTTCGCAGTGCACATTGTTCTAACGTGCTATCTGGTGAACTTCAGGCTCAGTGAAAAAGTGTTTCTTACTTTAACAGCAATAGTTTTAAAATAAAAAACAACTGTTTTCACACAGTCCTAGCACCAGAATTTTTAATTGTTTCCATTCACAGCTGTCACTGTATGTTATACTTGTATATGTTACAATTGCGATAATTCAAAGACATCTCAGCGCTCATAACTTCCAATTCTGTGCAGTTCATGGCAAGGACAAACTATATAAATAGTATACAATGGAACAGATTATTTTGTTCAGACAATGAAGTACGTTTTAGCTGTTACCTGCTGCTGACAGTTTCGACTGCTACTCCAGTCTTCCTCAGAGCCGTCACGTAGACATGATGAATCTCATTGAAATAAGTATATAATGGATTTCCACATCAAATCAATAATTTATGAATCAATGTGGGGATGAACAAAGACACATGATGTCATTCATGGTCGGCGTGGCCAATAAAGAAAAAGACTAAAAAGTCTACTTAGGGGAAACTGTAAAGTTCTGCAAAGACCAAAACATAGGTCACAGTAAAACACCAGGAAACAAAATACACAGCCTTACAAGGAACATGGCAATGTGACAGCGACAACAATCCAACAAGACTGAAAGAAACCAGGAAACTAAATACAAAAGAGACAACAAGGGCCACCTGGACAAGACATGTGGCTGAGGGAGTTGATTGGAAAAAGGGTGGGACAAAAATGACCCAATGAGTAAGACAGAATACAAGAAAACAAGCCATAACAAGAAATAAATGTTAATATTCTCTAGATGAATATTAAAAACTAAAATTACAACCCATTACAACTTGCTTTTCATTTCTTCTTTTGTTTTATTGTCAACACTGAAGTTATAATAATTTACCTAAGAAAATATTGGTGTTTTGTCATTTTCCCAAAATGTGCTAAACAGCCACATTCAAAAAGATTAATCTTAACATGCCATAATAATATGTACAGATTGCATATTGACCGTTATTAAAGATGTTCAGACTCAGTATATTTTTTGTTTTAACAAGAACAAATTAATGCTGGTAAATTATGGTCGATGTAGCTAGCATTTTTCTCAAAATAATCAGATTGATATTATTTTGGAAAAGATCATTTCATATTGCCTTGGGTGCCATTGTCATTCCCAGCACAGAAGGACAAAGACAACATTGTCATCCGTACAATGTCTTTCTATTTTCTTCTCCTCCTATTTTCAAGAGAATTAGGAGATTAGTCATGCCGGACCTTGTTTTCTTTGTGAGCTATTTGTGATGTGCTTTTTTTTTTTTTTTTTTTTGCAAGCCACCACTGAGAGCACACTTGTAAATATGTCCTCACACTCACAGTTTGCGTTGGTATCTTATATTTATTCCCTCCTCTAAATTTAGTTGAGCCAAAGGATGGGGAACCTACATTTTTCTTGCATCAGATTTATAGAGAAAATGTATTCCCTGTTTATGAAAATCTAGCAAACATGGGGCTCATAATCGGGTGTGGAATTAACTTCCCAAGTGATACAAGAGACATCAGGTCAGCCACAAAATTGAACTTTTCCACCGAATGAAACTCAATCTATCCCTGAAGACAGTTGCAGTGGGGTCAAAGTCAACACCATGACATGTGGAGGCACTTCAAGTGAAAGTTAGCAGTGCATCACATTTCCAAATAGTTTGAAAAGGGCTCAAAGGATTTAGATCACTGTCAAGATACAGTATTTTTGATTTGTCCAATTTCACTCCTGTGAAAATCCAAAGAACAGGCTATTTTCAGAATGTCAATGTTGTGTATCATAGCCATCATGATGTTCGCATATTCCGCTTCAGGACTCCGAGGTCTCTTCAGAAAATGGTGCACGGATGATTCCCTGAGATTTCCTGGGGATATTGGATTTCCCCAAGCAGATGAATCTATTTGTGACCGACATGTCAATTTTTCCAGTGCATTTTAAAAGACCAAAGAAGGCAGCTTCCGACATCTCACAGCTTAGGCAAACACATGTTCTGCTGACCATGATAAGCTTCACATTTCGATGTGGGGATATTGCTTCAAGAGATTTTCTTAATGACCTTCCTGGGAGACCAGATGACCACTGAACCCCGGCTCCTAGATGGGCAAATGTGTGTGGCACAATTTGCAAGACAAAAAATGTGGGGGTAGTGGAATATGATTAACGTAGAAACAAGAAAAACACTCTTCTAGAAAAAAAATCATTCAATAGTCTCATGTCACTTTTATATTTGCTGAACATTACTCAGACAGAAACTTAAATATGTTCCAGATTTCATGAGTGTATTATAATAATTTTGTGGACAAAAAAAAATACTGTCATAATAGTTGCGTGCATTAAAATCTACCAGATGATTTATGATATCCACTGTGACCAAAGCTGGAGTGTGGCCAGTGGGCATATCGACTTTTCTCAAGGTATTTCCTCCCAAAACAGCCATTTTCAGTTTCTCTGTTTGACTTGAGAGAAAACAGGACTTTAATGGCTTGCAGGCTGGGTTTATTAATAGTAGCCTACTACTTAAAGCAAAAATACTTAAAGTGATGCTGGCAGTTCCTGGCAGTTCTACATACACTATGTAATCAGGTTACTCGGAAATGCCTGAGTCGGAATGTGACACCTGCTACAGCGACCAGGACATGGAAATCTAGAGCCACCATTAGCATAACATTATAATAATATATCATTTGATTCAGACAAGATTTGTGGTTTTGTGAAAAAGCAATCATTTTACCTTTTTTTTTAGTTCAGCTAGTTTTAGTCTTTCTAGCAGTTTTTAAATGTATTTATTTTGGCTCAGGTTTTGCAACAGCTGCAAAGCCCAATGGCACTTCAACGTTGTAATTCATTTGTGTAATGTTGCCTAAAAGACTTATCGCTGTGCAAAGCCTTTGTATTTGGGCTGAAACAATGGAAACAGTGGAATCATTTGAAACAAGCGTTATATTGAAGCACAGCAGTGCATTCAGAAATCAATTGGTGGGGAGCCAGAAAACATCTGAAAACATTTTGGATCACATCGTGCAGCACAATGAGTCAACATCTGAATTGTTTGAAATATTTTTAAGAACTCCACATTTGCTTTGTTGCTATCTGACTTCAGGCAAATCTGATCTGATCTAAACTCTCACCAATTAGTCACAGTCCACATTGAGAAACTCTCTGATTCACACCTTTACAGAGTGAAAAATAAATCAGTTGATGAATGAGAAAAAATTTGGAAAAGCAGATTTTTTTACCCTTTGTTCTCTCACTAAACATAACGCTTTGGACAGCTTTAAAACTGACCGAATCTCCGCTGAGGTGCACCTTTTCCATTTTTCTGCCCGACTCAGCTGAGTTGGCGAATGTACCAAGGGGGCTTTGTCTGTCTGAAAAGGCAACACTGGACTTTTGGGCAAACGCTTGTCTTCATGTATGGGTCAGCGGCGTGTGTGTATTGACCACGTCCGTCTCTTTTACTTGCTGAAACATATCCGTCCGCGTTTGACAGCATGGGGGCAGACAGCCTCGTTGCACATTCTGATCATTTAAATGCTCACAGGCACACTTTGAGTTGTTAGAAAAAAAGAATACACACAAAGAGATAGCCAGAGAGCAGCCCTTGACACGCCTCTATATCACATAAGGGACTGCCTGCCACTTTCCTGTGAAAAATAATGCGCACTTGTCAATCTTGTGAGCGCCAGTCTGAGAGCGGCCAGTCCTATAGAGACCTATTGAGGTGTATGCTTTGTTTCATCTGGGGCAGGCCTCGGAGGGCACCAGGTCTGTTAGATCTAGGAATTGTCTTTAAATATGGAGCACTGGAAAAAGGGCACATTTGATATAACCCCGGGGCCAATGTGCTATTGTATATATCGTGCTCGACTGAAGGAGCTGCACCTACATTTTTTATGGATTTGCTGAACTGGGTATTTTATGTTACTACAGCTAAAACTATACCTAGACAGAAGAACTAAAAATATAGTGTCAAGGTCACTGAAAAAAAAGAAGAAATGAAGCAAATGTACACAAAAGCTACTGCATCACACCAGAAGGAGGAATTACTATGTTTTATCTCAAACCAATTTGAGTTATGATCCAAAGTGATTCATCCATGTGGCAAAACAAATACAGAAAATGACAGTCATTTTGCACTGTGAGCATTTCTCTATGCAATTATTCCAACATAATTTCCATTTTATGACATAGAGCATTTAAGTCAAAATGTTTTAACATTGGCAGACCCAATTTTCCATGTGATTCACACATTTAGATTAAAATCCACCAACTAGTGTTAGGAAATGTTTCTTTAACTATGGAATCATCCTGTATATTTTTCTTCTTAGCATTCTTAGTAACACGTCGCGCTTTATCTCAACCAAGGAAGTCTGTGTCACACACTACAGGCACTGAATGAGATTGTGCGTTTCTCAGATTATTCGCAGGGATTATTCATCATCCTGCTGTCACAGTTTGTAGCGATGGGAGAGGATCTTTCTTCACGCCTTAAAACAACTGACATGGAAAACAACAGCTGTAGCAATAAAAGACTCCCATAAAAACGATCCATAAATGCACAAAAGGAAAAAAAACAGGCCTCTTCACTAAACACTGTGTTTTACTGTCATCTCAATGATTTAACACCTGTTTTATTGTTACGCTTGTTTCGATTTCATGTAGTTATTCAAATCATTTGCACTTTTAAACCTTCATTATATTGCTACTTTTATCTGTCTAAAGAAATTCTTCAGAAATTCTTAAATATGTGAATGCAATAATTCATTCTTAACAATCATCACAAGAGTGGTATTATTTTGTATTAAACATATTGTAAGGAACATTCTGGGTATCAATTTTTATATTTTGGAACCAAGAAAGTACTATACTGAAAAAGAGTTTCGTTAAATTTACTCAATTTTATATGGATTGGAAAAAACAGCTCATGTCTATGTGTTTATGGTATACCAGGAGGTGCAACAAATGAGGAATCCAAACTATAATAACAGTGAACACTCTAAAATTACTAATTATGTATGGACAACTAAACTAAACATCAAATTGGATGTTTTAAATCTTCCTCAGTTTTATGCTTCTTTTCTACTGTGTGTCTGGCATCACATTGAACACGTCGCTATTAAAAATCAACAATGTAAGGACTATAACTTGACAAATGAGCGATAAGCTGTTGTTTACATCATCTGTATGGCGAGTACACCGTTTGACAGGTGAGTAGATAAAATCCCATGTGGTGGAAACAAGACATAATTTAACTTTATTATTGCAAACATTCTACAACTATTGTGATGGGGCCAAGTTAGGAAAAAATCCATGAGTTAAAGTTCTGCACTTTCTTCCCACTCACACAGCGAAGGCAGTCGTGCAAAATAAATGAGTGGTGTAGAGTGCTATTATCCGACCGCCAATTCTTGGCAAAGCAACCGTCACCCTGTGCCTTTTACAATTTACTGCACTTTGTCGTTACGCAAGGCAGCAGCTGCGATGGCTACCTAACTAACTAAGACCGGGTGAGAACCTGCGGTGACTCAGACTAATGAAGGTGAAAAGCAATGACATTCCATTTCAACATTAGCCTGTCCATTGCCCTCCGTTCAACCTTTTTCTTCGTCACATTTCTCGGTGGGCTCACAGTGACCCAATTTGCCCCGCTCATCTGGGTTTCGTGACCGTTCTAAACATAGGTGCACAGCACACTGCTTTTGCTAATTATCTTGAGAGGAAAGTCATGTTTTTACCCTTTTCTTGGCATCATCTGATGTGGATTGTGAATCCTTGGTCAGCGGTGACATCATTAATGAGAAATGTAGAATTCACCTGTAACGATTTTTAACAATGATAACAGAAACAACACTTATATTCAAATGTTGCTGTTGAAATTCACAATAAAAAATATTGTTAATAAGTACTATATGAAAATAATGAATATTTATACTGTGCATGAACATTCAAGGCAGATATTCCATTCAAACGAGCTATCGAACCTGAATAAGCCACTGTCCGCTATTTTTGTAAAGCATTCCTGACTTTGAAGACCCTGTCATGAATAAAAATGAATCATGCTAATTTGTTTTAATTAACCCCAACCACATGGTCATCTATTTCAATTCATCAATGTGCAAAAACTCACAAAACCCACTTGTTATTAATGCACACAATATGTTCATTTAGACCTTAAAAATTCATCACTATTACAAGCTGGTGAATTATTCAAGATTTAAAACTGCACTAAAATAAAGTAACTAAGTAGAACACAAGTGAGAGGGGAACAAATAAATTATTATTATAGGCTATTTAAATGGCTGACTAAAGAGCATGTAAAATAGTCTTTTTTACTCCATTCATGTTTTTTTTTTTATTTGGAGAATTAACCTAGTGGCTACCTCACAATGTTGTGTGATTTAAAGGCTGTCAGCTTTTTTCAAGGGATGTAATGGATTTAACAGCCTGGCACCGATAGGCGTCAACCTGCTATCTACTTGTAAATGTAAAGGCCGAGGAATTTAGTACAGCGTATTTGACCCCAATTAGTGCTTATCTCAATTACTTTTAATGCTGGAATCATGTGAGGCGGATTTAAAGTGATCATCGTCAGTCTAATGTAATGTCAAAGAACCACGAGAAAAACTGTCACTAAATCCATTGAGATTTGACTTCAGTGTGAAGAATTTGTGTTTGACTCCGCACAATGCAAACAGGAGGTACAGGTGCCGTGAACAGAGAAGTCAGCAGTTTTTGTTTTTTTTTCCAGGAAAAGGTTTGATTGCATCGAATTGCGTCCGAGGGTGTCGATGAGATGCAAAAGGTGAAAATTTATGATGTACGACAAAAAAAGCCTAACAAACCAATATATATTCATGAGCTTAATTACAGGATGTGTTTCATTATTTTCCCTATTGTTATATGGCAACAAGCGCTGAAAGGTGTCGGATTACGGAGGCGTGCCAATTATATAGATATTACAAGACAATGCTTTTCCCTTGGCTGACAGGTATGCAGCATTGTTGAATGCCTGTAATTTACAAACAAGTTGTTTACAACAAATCAGTGGCTGGCAGCCCAATGGTCGCGTTGTTAGCAAATCTGCCTAACAGCTCCGAGGTTTGGGGTTTCGAATCTCAGCTCAGGCCTTCCTGTGAGGAGTGTCTGTATTCTCCTTTTGTTTGCGTGGGTTTTCCACAGCTACTCCGGGTTCCTCCCACATCCCTAAAACATGCATGGAAAGTTAATTAAAGACTCCAAATTACAGGGCATGAATGTTAGTGCAAATGGTGACGTGCCCTAATAAGACCAATTGGCACAGAACATAAATGAATGCATTTATCTGTAAGACTTCTCATGATTCACCCTACTTCTCAAATACTGTTTTTAAATCATTAATGTCTTGCATCAGCCATCTTGTCATTAATCAAATCATGTTTTTGTTCAATGTGCAAAACTGTAAGCAAACACGGCACACTGATTGCTCACTGATTTGCAGTTGGTGTGACTAGATTTCTTTTGCGACCAACACGTGTCTGGCAATCCAGCCTACGCTCGGAATCATGCAGAGGAGTGCCGACTCAAGGCATAATCACTGTGCTTATTTTTCCGATGAGTATATCCAGTGCTGATTAATGCCACTGAGCAAACGTACAGAGAGTAAGGTTAATCGCCAGTGCTGTTTTCAATCAAGTAGACCTTTGTTTTGTTCCCCTACTTTGTTTGTCCTGGATGCCTTTCACTTCCTCATTATCAATCACAGACGAGTGTTAGATATGACTCCACCCACTCTCCTCTGCAGTTTTTACCTCTTTCCCATGATGCAGTCTATCCATTACTGCTTAAACATTTCAGCACGCAATGGCAACAGTGTTGCCCTGTCAGCTGCCATGACCCCTGAGGACCTCTGCCACAATCGACCATGTGAGGCAGTGTACTGTTTAGGGGAAACACATTTTCCTTTAACTGTGGCAGCGAGGTCCTCAAGAAGTGAGGCACAAAGCGGCAATGTGAGTGACACAGGGTGACAAACGCTTTGAACCCGACAGGAAATTAATGCGCAGTTTGAGGAATAACACACTGCATGAAGCATGTGTAAATTGACACGTCTCTCCAAGGTGACACATGTAAATATTACGGCTGTGGCCTCTACTCAGTGTCTGTCTTTTTTTTTTATATCTGCCAGCTACACATTATGTCAAATTGTGCAGTTTTCAATGGTCGATTTGTCCAAAATCTCTAGCAGCAGGCTCACGTTGGAACGTTCTCATGAATATGAGTAAAAAGCTTATCATTTCTATCGCCACCAAAAAATCACACAACGAAATGTAATATAAATGGAAGGTCAGTGGTGATATTATCTAATGACCCCTTTCAAAAGAAGCATTCTGGGATGGGAAAGACAGATTTCATATAAAAAGTCAGTGAGTGACCAGGGCAACTGCTTTGAGTGTTTTATACAATTTCAGATCCCGAAATGACATGAAAAATAAAGAAGACAATTTTCTGTGGTTTAGTACTTTTCTTTGACTTCTATAAAGTTCAGTGAAACCTGTCTATTGTTTTTTAATAGTTTTTTTTTTCCCACCCCTAAACCCATATAAATTAAACAGAGACAAAGGCAAACTAGCACTGGCAACACCATGACCTCCTCAGCTGTGACAGCCTTCAATTTTACTTGAATATCTTTAGTGTGGGAAGTTAGGACATATGGTTTGGGTCTTGGGAAGCCATAAGGTTTGAAGTGTTAAGCCACGGGCACCTGCTGATCTCCACAGTAGTTTAGTTTCCGCCACTTGTACTACTTTATTTCCTGCCCTGCTGCAATTCGTCTCTAAGATAAAAAAATATATATTTCATTTCATTGTTTTTTCCCAGTTTGCCCTGCACCAACCTTGTACAATCGTAGAAATACGACCGCCCTGAGGTTCTTTCAGATATACTCACAAGTCGTACATCGCTGATGTGCCAGCCACAGCTGGAAGCCATCGCATCAAAGTGAGTTGTAATGTGGCTCCTGTTTGATTTCACCTTAGAGCTGAAATCCCTTATGCTCCCAAGACAAAACTACCATTCAGCATCTGTCGACATGCCTCTGGCTTTGTTTAACACATTTGAACCTTGCAAGTGCAGGTTCGTAGCTCCCGATAAGCTAAAACATGAGTATAATTAAGAGTATGCATGCAGTTATTAAAAGTCCATCCTTCTGCAAAGATCTGCAAAGGTAGACTTTCAAGTGAGAAACTAATCAATCATGCAGAGCCACCATAATCCATTACACTTGCTGCTATTGAAATACATTGAAATTAAAAGTCTATTTCCAAAGCTCGTGCTGGAATTTGCAAAAGAAATCACCCATAGTCCCAGGCGACAATTATCACAAAATATAGCCAAAGCAATTTAATCTGCCGTATTAAAATAGAAATGGCTTGAAAGGAGGAAGCATACCTGACATTAGACCATAAGATCATTTAAATGTAGGTTTGATTGCTGGCGATATGAAACCTCAGCTCAGATATCATTAATTGCTTGTCTGCTCTTCCCCTTTTTTCCCCAAGTCAACATAATGCTTTTCTCCCCCCTGCTATCTACAGTGGGATCCAATGAATAGGAAATTGAATTTGCATGATTGGCAAGACCTCGTAATGTCCGTTCAGATTGAAATCGTTCAACAAAAAAAACCCGAAACTCTCATCTAAAGGATAATTATATTAGCAGTGGACCAATATCAAGAGATTTCCCCAAGTATCCAATCGTCACAATAAGATGGAAATTTGTCATTCTGGATAGAATATAGCAAATATTTCTTGGCTTGGTTTGTTTGGGATGGGCATGGCTTCAGTCAGCAGTTTTCAGACCGATGAGCCTCCCAAATTTGAGATTCAATTGACTGACCCTTGACCTCCAGTACCCCTGAACAGACCTTAATAGAAAGACTGAGGCGTATAATCCTCCTGCAGTTGGAAAACACATTCCGACTTCGACCAACCGACTTCGTGAGTGAGTGAGTGAGTGAGTGAGTGAGTGAGTGAGTGAGTGAGTGAGTGAGTGAGTGAGTGAGTGAGTGAGTGAGTGAGTGAGTGAGTGAGTGAGTGAGTGCCGCACAGCAATGTACCTAAACAAGCAGAATAATGACATCACAGTGCAAGTGATTTGACAAAGATCAGACACAAAAATTGTCGTTTGAGTTGTCAACTAGCTCACGGTCATAACGACCCCGTGGGATCGCTTGGCCGATATCAGCATGACAAGGTTTTCTCTTGTACGGCTCCTTTGAATTGTCATGAGAAACTGCAGTCCAACAGAGACATTCATAATATATTTTCTATCTTGTCTTCACAGAACACCTTTGGCACCAGCAAGGAAATTCTGAATCAATATTCCGTGTCAATGTGCAGCTGCACTCAAGGTTATAACTCTTTTCCCTCTACTTATTAATTATAAACGCAGTGCAGAGTCCATTGGCTGCTTTATGGATCTCATCTGTGTCCTGATGGGAGCGGTCAAGGTTTCCTGGGTGTTTAAATGAAGGTGCCAATGTGTTGATGTTTGAGATTCAAGTATCACACTTTACATGATTGGCAGGCGTGGGGTGCTTCTAGAAATACAACATACTGGCCTTCAATACTGTAATGTATGGCTTTTGAATGGCTCTAAATGTTGTGAATTGCTGTTTGTAAGGGTGTACTTGAATGAGAAGAAAGATTGTAAAGTATCACGGGTGCTTAATTCTATTTTTATCCAACACTCATTGTGGTTCTTGTGGTGAGTTTCCACCTATGCTGGTCTGTTGTACAGTACATTGTACCATGGTTGCCTTTTTCACGGAACCTTTGTGCACTTTCCAACTGTGCTTGTTCAATAAACACCCAGAAACAAAATTAATTTGTGTGATTCAAATTTTGGCCTGAAAGTACGCTCTGATTTTGCCTAATTGAAATTTTAAATGTTTGTTGGAAAAGTGAACCACTTGTGTCATTTGAAAGAGAAAATAATTACATGCTTGAGGTCTTTCTGCAAAATAAGGTAAAGTACTTTAAGATAAAGACAGTACTTTTTTTTTGTTATTTTTAAACACAAGATTAAATGCTAAATGCATCCTAAAGCGAATAATATCTGTTTTTCTTGAACTCATGCTAAATGGCTGCAACAACATCCATAATTGCTTTTAAATGGATGAGCTTAAGGTGTTTTTGTATTTCAGCAATTTCTCATCAAAGACGCTGCCTTACCTTTCTGTGATGTTATTCTATTTTAAACAAAACAATGGAAAACAGACTGTGAAGGGTTAATGATTTTAATTTTCACTTTTTTCTGCCAATGCAAAGTATTTAATCATTTTAAAGCCTTATTTGAGCATCTGTGGAGGACTGACAATGATCCCTCAGTGCTCCCACAGCCTCAGTTTGTCATCTCAGCTTTATATGATGGATTTATGCAGTCTAACAATGTAACGTTCCCCGATATCCTCCCTTCTTATTTTTGTTAGTGTATAATTAGAACATACTTATCCTGATTACAGTCACTTCTGCAGGTCTCACATTCAAAATCTGTCTTAAAAATGATCTGCTTCCCCCCGAGGTTAAACCGGAACGCAGTACACTGGCACACTACACTTTTATTTCATTTTCTCTTCTTCAGTCAGTCACCCTCATCCGTTTTTTTTTTCATTTGAAACCCTGCATCTGGTTATTTCATAATTATGGGAGGGGATTATAACGAAGGCAGCTAGAGCTGCAGGTTAATTGGATTTTTCACCTCAGCAGTACCGGATCTAAGTCGCCCATGGGTCGCAAATTTGCACATTTGAAGTTAGGGACAGGACAAAAGAGGCTGGGGGAAGAAAAGAGTAAGCAGTTAAAGGGCCCCCTTTGACTCAAGTTAGTTTTGCGCTGCCAGATACTGTGCAACTTGAGAACGCAATCGCTTTCATCCATGCTGATGACATCTGTAAGTGCCACTGTGTTTTCCAATCACAGGAGTTATACAGCCGCACATATCACCATTGAAGTGACTATTGACTTCTGATCCATCAGGGGGTTGGAGTGAAACATTTTCAAATACACTCAAAATACGGTGCAAATGTTCATTTCTTTGGAAAAACAATGGCTCCTTTCGGCTTTTCCCTTTTACCCGGGCTTGGGACCGGCACAAGGGAGACACTGACATGTGCCCCCTATGGCTGCATATGGTTCCCTGACCGGGAGAAATCGCGACAATATATTTTCATAGATATATTGGGATACTTGTTGAAATCAGTGATGTGCGCTCAGCACATTGCAAAAGGAATTTAAATGTAATATTTGCAGTTGTGAGGCTTTTTACTGCTTTAAAAAAATGATTTGTGTGACTTTTTGTACACTTGCAGTCCTCACAACACATCACATTTGGCAGAAAAAAAAATCAGCATATTGCATCAAATATTACAAATGTTGATTCAGTGACTATTGTTCGGCTGTCATTGCGTGGGTCAATGCAACATTCATATTTTACAATCAAAGCCCAGTTCTGCTGACTGTCTTGTCTACCTTGGTTTCCTCAGCGCGGACTGCCTCTCACATCTCCGAGCCCGCGGCTTCCCGGGTCCTGGCCCACTTCTGAATCAACGTTTGACAAAGGCCAAGTCTCTCCCTGAGCAAGAGGCAGAGAATTAGAGAGGCTCTCATGCGGCGGGAAGGCCACACGCAAAGCTAGAGGGTGCCAAGTCCACACTATCCATCACAGATAAATATCCTATTCCGGATCATATTGCTATGCTCTTAATTACAAAAACAAACCAGCTTGCAACCTAAATTTAGGCTGAATCTAGGGTTGCAGTATAAACATAAAGTTTGAGGGATATTCTGCAATGTCTCCCTGAGAAAAAGTCTTGTTGGTATACTGTAGTTCAGGCACTGAAACTTCAGTATGCATTTGAAGGTTCAAAAAACAAAAGCATGATTTAGGAAAGAAGCAATAAATTAATTTCTAAAATTGACTACCTATTCTCATTTATGATGGGCTCGACTGAGTGTCACACATTCAATTTGTGGAGCCATCACTGAAAAGACAAGCAGTCAGAACAAAAACACAATGCCAAATGGTCCATCAAATGACTACTTGTCTCCCGTTGAGTTTTTCTTTTTTTTTTTATGGTCAACTGCCTACCTATGTATAATTATGTCCACAACTTTTGTCAGTTGCTTCACTTTTTAAATACCACATAATTGCGGTTTGAGTCAAAACAGTAGCCCACTCACTGCCATGTTGCGCGGCTCTGACAAAGAGTGCATTATTTTTTTTAAAGGTCTGCGTAGTTTACTTCAATGCCAAATGATAATCCGTGCAATTTCCAGGCCCCCGGCTGAGATCTTGTCACTTCGCCTCAATTGGTGTTACATTGCAGTGCTTCGTAAATTAGCATTACCTGAGGTGTAACACGGGTAGGAACTCGGTGTGGGCTTCAGCTGCAACGGACAATTAGAGCAAATACTTGTCGTACATAGACAGATCTTGTATAATATATTCCTACAAGTGCAGCCAAGTCTAACTAACATTGACCAGTTGTAAGCTCTGTGGATACACTCCTCCATGCTAATAAAGACAAAAGATTTGTGTAGCGCTGCTTAACGGTGTCAAAAGCAGGGGTCATTCAAGAATATACTTAACGGAATACTGTAAATCAGAATCATTGTGTTTTTATTCGTGTTACAACCACACATGACCGTTTACATAGCAATTTTCCTACCTGAGTTTCTCATCTTTGATTAACACAGAGAGATTTGCCGTATTTGGCAAATATGGGTGAAACGAGCTCTCTCAAAATGTGCAGTCATTGAAGAAAAAAAAAGAGAAAATAAACATAAACTCACCTATTTACCTTTCAATGTGGTGTCCCGTAGTAGCAAATACACTATTAATAAGCAACATGACATTTGCGAAAAAAACTCACATTTATTGTATTTGCCAAACAAGTGTTGAACTTTACATCAGTTTTAGAGTGGAGATTCGAGCCCATTCTAATATGTTTACACAAAAATTATGAGCTACAGTACAATATGTATACCAGTGCTGAGAATTTTTTTCCCATTAATTAAAAAAAACAAAATTAATAAATAAACCATTTCAATCAAGGCAGTAAAAGAAAATTAATGATTACCATCAACGAAACAACCCTTCATTTTCGAACTGCCCATCATTTGCCATAACAGTAAAAATATGTACTGATGCACAAAATAACGCAACTCTGGCAAAATCAGATTAACACATTTAAGTGAGTGATACTAATCAATGAAATCCAGACAGTATAAACACTGTTCACTGGTGCAAAATGTGATAAAGCATCCATGTATTTTTTTTTATGTATAGTTTATTTATTTCTTTACATACTGTATGTCTTTAACGTTCCAACTCACTAACATGAATCAACGGTTGAAGCCACTATGTATGTATAACCTCTAGACAATAGTCTCTGAAATGTTAAATTTTGCAGTTAAACAGTTTCTTTATAATTACGTTTTCCCAAGAATCTGTATTTTACACCAGCAATACAACAAAATATATATTTATAGCCATTATTCTTGACTACAGTTTCAATGTACAGTTGAGAAAATATAAGGCCAGGGGCTTGATTGCTAGTGGTCATACAATCGAAAAAACAGCATGGGGATGAAGGGATGACCATGACTGTATATATTCCTTGGGGGGGCGGGGGGGCTGTACAGGCTATAATCAATGTACTGGTCCTTGAATGTCATTTTGTTCACAATCAAAAAACAAAAAAGTACAAACAAAAACACAGGATGCTGGGAAGTGTATGTACAACCTTTTTAAATGCTTTTCTGAGGGATCAAGTAACGCTTCTTTTTTGTCCTTTTGTATTTCTATTATGGTACCGTACACTTTTGACAGCAGCAGCACATTTAAATACATAATTGGCTTATCTCTAAAAATGAAAATTTGACTCTGTATTTTATGTATGTACATTTTTATTAAAATGTTGCGCAGCAATGGCTGAAAAGGGCGGAGATGACCTGTTTGGGGAAAAAGAGTGGTCAATGGCTAGTTCAAATGACACACCTTTCCTCACTAGTTTGTCCACCAAATGTTCACGGCTGAAGATGGTCAGGAGGAGGGTTGGGTGTTCATCGTAATACATTTAAAGGCTTGTGACGAGCTGCATCTGTCCTTCCCGTACATCGCCCTCCGGTACGCAGCCGTCTTTTGTGATAGGAATAATGTAACCGTCACTCGTCCCTTTGCCTATCTGGTAATAGGCCTGCAGCTGATGACCGGCTCCTAAGTTAGGCATGCTCTTGTAGTAAACGTCCTCATTCTCGCTCTTCTTGGATGGGGACAAGTCCTCCACAACTTCGGGATTGCTCTCTGGACAAGGAGAGTCCCTCAGGTTGGGCATACTAGTGTACAAGGAGTCTCTGTTTGGAGACTGCAAACTTTCCTGGTCGTTGTTGTCGGGTGTCAGGCTGCCCACAATGGTTTCCACTCCCCCGTCGGTCCTCACCTTCTTCTCGGGAGCATACAGAAGCGAGTGAGTCCGCTGGGGGATGAGCGGCGCCTCCAGCTCGTGCTGATGGTGCAGCTCGAGGCCCACCGCTTCGCCCACGTGCACCAGAGAAGAAGCGTCGGCAACGATGACGTCATCTTCGCTGCTGCTGCCCCTCACCGCCGTCACCTTGGGTGGAGCCCGCTCCGCCATGAGGTGACGATGGTGGTGGTACTGCAATGGCGGCGGAGGCGGCTGCTGATGTTGAGGTCGGTGGTGCTGATGGGGAGGGTGATGCAAATTGGGGGGTGGCTGCTGTTGCTGTTGGTGGCTTTTGTTACAGGCACGCAGGTTGTTGTGTACAAGCTCAGAGATGATCATTTTCTCGAAGGCAGCGTCGTCCAGACTGAGTCCGCAGTCGACCACCTGTACACTGTCGCCGAAGTCCGCACTGCGGAGTGAGTAGCTGTTGTTAAAGTTACCATTTAGCGGTAGAGTATCCATTGCACTTGTATCCCTCACCACATTGTTCAGTGGGTGGCCTGCAAAGGAAAGAAAGTGACTTTCCGTTATTTTACATCTTAATCACGCAATATCGCCAAATGCTAAATTTAATGCTGTTTAGGATGCACATAGTTAACATTAAGCCATGCCATATATCTGTTAGTGTGGCACAATGCTTTGCATGCATTTTGAGAAATTGCTTTTATACTTTTTTAACTTTATTTCAACAGTAATTTATTCATAGTCAACTTTGTGTGTATTAGTATGCCACAAAGAGACAATGAAAATGGGATCCCAAACAACATTAAGAAAACCGAGAGAACGGTAAGCACCATCACGACACACCGGGCAGAGTGGAGGTCTACAGACGGGCAAGCTGCATTACACCAAATAGGTTGAAGGTGCAGGGTGAGAGAAAAAGCACAAAGACGGGGAGGAATGACGAGAAAGGGAAAGTTGTCATGTGTAAACATGAGACACAGCCATCTTTGTTCTCACTCGACGGGGAGCCCACAAGCAGCACTCCACCATCACCACACACAGCAAGTGAAAAGACTCACTTCATGTCTGCCTGCTCAGCCTATCTGGTCTAAGAGCAGCTGATGTACAAAAGAAAGTAAAATGATTTATTGTAACATGAAGAAAAAAAAACACTCATAAGAGTAACCAAAAAAATAAATGAAAAAGGTTGCAAATTCAACATAGCAAGAGCAAAGGTTCAGAAAATCAAATGAACTTTCAAGTAGAGTTGTGTTTGGAATAACAACAATGTGTCTAAAAAGGTGAGTAAAGCTCAAAATCCTAAAAATACCTTGTAGAAATTGTTACTCTACCTGCCGGAGAGGAAGTAAGCATTGATTTCAAACCTATGAGATGAATATACACTATACTATTATACTATTATACTAGCCCAATTCATGGGTTCACAAATCCCTAAACCTTGATCCAATACAGTACCGTAATTTCCGGACTATAAGTCGCGTTTTTTTCATAGTTTGGGTGGGGGGGGGGCGACTTATACTCAGGAGCGACTTATATAGTTTTTTTTTTTCCACAAATTTTTACTTGATCATTAGGACATCACTTACTTACAAGTATAGTTGACCACTTCCCATGTTATTTTTAGTATAGTTGATCACTTCACATGCTTTTATATCTTTATCTTGAACATATTCAAAACATGAAAAAATAGAGAAAACATCAAATAAAGCAATTAACACTTTAAAGCACCATATCTAATTCCACTGTCTGCTGTATGTACACTTGTTCCATTATTGCTCCTCTTATATTTATTATTATTATTTATTATTATTTGTTTATTTATCATTTATTCAACACTCTTATTTATTCATTGTTTGTGCCTTCTTGGTTTTTTTTGTGTTGCTCGTATGCATATGTGTACTATCTCACTGAGGGATAGTGGGAACGTAATTTCAATCTGAGTATGTATGTGTATACATGTACATATACGTACATATATACATATACAAATAAAAAAGCAGATTCACACATCTGATGCTTTTCTTCGATTTAGTTAGGAATTTAGTATTCCCAATTCATTTGAAGGATTTCAAGCTTTACACATTTTTAAACACACGACCATTATTCTTAACACAACTGTATATTAACTAAAGGCCATTAAACAGCTTTTCTCAGTTGTTTTTGTCCAATTAGGTATACATTCTGTCCGTAACTTGGCAGCTTGTGCGCCCATAGCTGGCTAAGGTTAGAGGTCGCCAACAGCCCAGTGTTTGGCATTCGTCACAGTGACAGTTCCCAGTGAGACACCAGTCACTGGTAGAGCAGCTGAGAAATAACACAAGCGCTGCAGAGGTCAGACACAGTCATGTTAAGAATTCCTCATAGCACGAAGGTCATGCAAAGCAGCACCAAAAAAAAGACAAATCTTGGTTATTCGATGATAAAGAGAGGAGATAAAGGCAAATGTACCTCCTCACACTAAACCAGATGTTAACATTAGCAGGAAGACTAATGGGTGCATTTTTTTCCCAGTAAAATATGCACATAGAAGTAAAAAAAAAAACATAAAAAATATGAGGTAAAGAGATCATCAGATTTGGGATTCTTAAAGCAGAGATGCCCCTCTTATTATCAACGAGAAAGTAAGAAGAAGAGATATTATGGGGAAATCAAACAGCTGCTGTCACGCCAGGCGAGTATTTATTACTGGGAAAAAGTGATTGAAAAAGGTGCCAGATGAGCTCGACAGAATGCTGCCTGACAGTTGGACAGAAAACAAGGAAAAATGATAATGCCTTTAAATTATTAGTAATTCTAAAGAACCTTTTGTGAACCCCTTGCTCATTGTGTGTGTGTGCGTGTTAATGGCCTAAAGTAAACAGTAAAGGTACCGGTGGTGGGGAAGGGGTGAGATGTTTGTTTTGTTTTTGTTTTTTAAATAAGCATGCTGAAAAAAATTTACATTTGATAGGCAAAGTTAAGTTTGACTCCCATACTTGTCTCTCTGTAGGTCACTAGAGGGAAGCACAAGGGAAGAGCACAGGAACATCACAAAAGATGCCATTT